>NC_132785.1:43955346-44262757 GCF_048418805.1 Vulpes vulpes
TTTTAAAATTTTAAAAATAAAATTACCTATGTGGCTTTAACAACATTTCTAATGGACAATGTGCTTCCTTAAAAAAAATGAATTGCTATGTAAAATATATTTTGCATTTATTTTGTTAAATAAATTTACTATTTATCCTAATTTCATAACTTGAAAATATAGTTGGACAGTTGTTTTATTAGCTACACTGATGGTATAAAAAACTGTTTAATAAATTACCATTTTAAAGGATCATATTGTTTATTCTGAAGTGAACTTATTTGATTCAAAATCAAAAGGCTGACTAGAATCTCTATGTTGTCAGCCTACTGTTTTCAGCCTTGATATAATCAACAGATCATAATACTTTAGAATTAAAATAATGTATTATATTTATTTGAATAAAATATGTTATTAGATTATATATAGGATTCCATCAAAGTGATAAAGATCTAAGATAAATGATAAAGAACATAGCATATTCATTAGTGACCCTAGACTTAATTATAGCTACCTGAAATTAATTTTACAGTTTCACTTTCACAATGACTACACTTGGTTTGCTTTAGATCTCAAGATGTCTTCCATTGTTCCAAATATTTAAAAAATAAAAGTAAACAGTCTTCACCAGACCTAAAGCCTTAACCAATAAACCATTAAATTCCAAAGATACTTGTAGAATGAATTGACTTTCTCAGGAAATAATACACAGAAATACTTCTATCAAATAAGTCTGGAGTAGAATTTGTTGCTTAATTTGGCTGGTATTCAAACTCACAGCTTCATACCCAATCTGACAGGGAAGTAAACAGCTGGACAGAACTATCAGTAGCAATGACCTGACTTACAAATCCATTTATTTGACATCATGTCCGTTATTTCAAATGTTGGAAATTTATTTCCACGATTACTTATTTCAAAAATTCATAGAAATTTGACCTTGAAAATAAAGATTATTTTGTCCAATACTTATTTTACAAATGGGGAAGCTGATAGGGAAAATAGAACCACCAATGCTAGGGAAAATAGAACCCCAAATGCTCAGGAGACCATATTTTCCCGCACAAATGCATTATTCTGTTTCTCCAGACTCATTTCCCTTCCTCTTTTCAGTTCCCTTGGCCAGCTTAGACTTTGTTGTTGTTGTTGTTAGGGAGGAGAACAGGCAGGGAGGAGAACAGGCGGAGGGTCTGGAGTGAAAAGTATTTATAGTCGGGGATAGGGGCAATGGGACTGTGAGCTAAATAACAGAAAAGGGAATCCCTTTTTAGGGTGTCCATGCTAACCACCATCCCCAGGACAGCAAGCATGCTGATGCTTCCCTGAGGGATTGGCTGAGATGTAGAGAAAGCAGGTTCCTCCATGATACTAAAGCCATCTTCTACTATAAAGTCTCCCAGATCAGAATACCTTCTAACTTTCTTGTTGATACATGTATCTACTTTTGCTTTTCTTTTGCTGGTATCTCAGCATTTATTTCAATGTTTCTATGGCAGTACTGCATCCCTAATACATTGAGAAAAGAATGGCCACAATATTTGAACAATACTCAATCTAGTCCATTGTTCAAAATCTCTAAGTCAGCTTTTCCTAGATCTATAGATAACATTCTAGAGTGCTTACAAAAATATATTTGAATTAAATGAAACAAAATCTCTCATTTGATGTTTTGTACTTTATTCAAAAACCCCAAATAACAGGCAATTTCTTAATTCTTGTGAATTAAAAGAAAACCACCATAAATGGCACCCAAAATCCATGTGCGATCTTTTTTCTTCTGGATTTTTGAGGACTTTACTCTTTGCTGTCCAAGGAAACCAAATAACTTCAGATTCTAAGTCTGACAGCTTGATAAAAACTGAAATACATTGTAGAATATACCACATTGGAATTTATATGATATTATATATCGTGAAATATATTATAGAACTGGACAAAGTTTTACGAACAGATTTGTATTTTACCTTTAGTTAAAATAGCAAAGTGAAAAGCTGTCAGGTAATTACAGTAAATAAAAGACAAATTTATTAAAAATGAATACTATTAAATCAGCCTGCTAAGATAGAAGATAACCCTGCAGGTGAAAAAAACTGAGGTTTTCTTTTGACCAGCAAAAGAATTGTGAGGATTTCTGAGCAATTAGCCATGCTCCACTTAGGATTGTTAAGTGTTACTGAAAATTCCATGTAAATGCAGAAACATATACATATAGGAGTACGTTGACATATGTCCCCCAGTCCATTGCTAATTCCGCTTTTAAGCCCAAAATGTTAAAAGAAAGAGCTCACAGATGCTTTCAAATTTGCAATGATTGCAAGAAAAGTCTCAGATGTGGATTGGGCATTGGCATAAACTTAGCGAGTTGGCATCCGCGTCAGTAACAGGTGGCATAGTAGGCAGTGAAATTGCAAAGGCAGAACTGTTTGCATTTCCTGTGTTATCCTCTCAGTCTTTTTTTAGTAAGCCATAATTCTAGTAATGAGGAGCAAGTTGGGTTTTTATTAATGGAAGCCCAAAGCCCAGAAATATTTATTCATTATTGTTAATATTTAAGTTTGCATGGAAGGTTTTTAACCTATCACATTAGATATAATAATGGCGAGTTTTTATGTCCTATGATAGTATATAATCCTTATATGTGCATCATTTCATTTTTCCCCACTACAAGGCATGAATCTGACACACGTGAAGAATAAAACGCAGTATTATCTTAACAACTTTCATAAACTAATTGCCTCACTGCAGCTGGTTTCTAGGTGTTACAGCAAAAATAAATAAATAAATAAAATTTTAAAAATAAGAGTGTTACACCATTTTCACAATGCCCCACCTAATTCGACTAACCCAAATAATTCTGGTGCAAATATTTAGAAAATATCTTCCACATTGTGTAAATTTTTGAGATTTTCTTTGGGCGATAATGTTTTCTATTTAGATTATGACTTACAATGTGTTTTAGATTTATCATTTATAGTTTGCTTTTGTATTATATTAGAAACACAAGCAAAAGTTCTTTAGTATTATATTAGTATGATTAGAAATGCTTATTACACGTAAAAATGTAGATTTAAAAAATTTGAAGTCTAACAGTAAAGCAAAATAGTTAAGCATCGTGGTCATGAAACAGTATGGGTTTTAGATATAAAACATATCTAAACATATTACATGAAGTCTGCCTTTTATAATTCACTTATCTCTAAGCTTTACCTGAATAAAGGTGAGAATAGTACCTATTTCATCACACTGGTAAAAATGAAGTGCTTCCCTGAAGGCACTAGAGAAGGAAGGATCTGCTCCAGGACTCTCCCTGGCTGGTCAGTACCATCCCTGTGTCTCTGAACATTCTCTTAGAACTCTGCATACCTGTGTGCCCAAATTTCCTCCTTTTATAATAACACCAGTCGTATTGGATTAGGTACCTCCTAATGAACTCATTTTAACTTGATTACCTCCATAAAGACTCTGTCTCCAAATAAGTTCACATTCTGAGGTACTTAGGGATTAGGACTTTGCCATGCAAATTTTAGGGAGGGACATAACTTAACCACAACAGGCACCAACTAAAACTGACTTAACCCTGTTTAAAAAAAATAAATAAATAAAGCAGCCCACGTGGCTCAGTGGTTTAGTGCCGCCTTCAGCCCAGGGCGTGATCCTGGAGACCCAGGATTGAGTCCCCCATTGGGCTCCCTGCATGGAGCCTGCTTCTCCCACTGCCTGTCTGCCTCTCTCTCTCTCTCTCTCTGTATCTGTGTCTCTCATGAATAAAAAAATAAAATCTTAAAAAACAAACAAACAAACAAACAAGAACTCAGATAAGTGCTACAAGGTACAATTTACATATGGCTTCATTTAGGATAACTTGGCTGCTTACTTAAAGTTGTATCCATATCAATTAAGACAAATGGATGCCCTACTAGGTTAACCTATCTATTGGCGTCATGTTAAGATTTGTCATAACCTACGCTTTCCTTTCTCTGTCATTTAGTTTTTATATTTTAATTATACTGTATTCCTATTCTTCCTGTCTCCATCTCTTTATAAATCAATTGTGTTTAATAAGATTTTGAGTTTTCCATTTTGGAAAATAAAATAAACTTAAAATGAAATATTAATGTTTATGCCTTTCATGAAGACTTTGGCTCATATCCATGTTATTGGTCTTAGTGACATCCAGTGGCCATGATAGGTCAGTGGCAAGATTTCAGGTCTTTCCAGAAGTATCTTTACTATTTTTTATCTAGAACATAAGAAAAATATATTCTTAGGCAACTGATCATTTTAACATTAGGGTGATAAGATATCCCTGGGCATGTGTCATTCATAAACTCAACTATCTTATATATCAGAAAAATAAATATCATTACATCTAGTTTTGTTTCATTCCACCTCATCAACAAATTAGTACCTCTTGTTGCTTAAAAATATTTACTCTACAAAATGTATTTTAAAGAAATTCTAAACAGACATGGCTCATACCATTGAGTATTATCTTGTTTTCACACACCTTTAGGTTAGAGTACTTTGATTTAAATAAAATTATCAAATACACTCTTAAAGGTAGGTGGTATTCTGAACACTCAAAATGTTTATTTCTAGGTACTTATAAGCTAGTAATTTAAAATATTTCATTATAATGTAGTAAACAAAGTCTGTGCTGAGAAATGATTATTGGGGTCTGAATATGCCCCCCGGTACTGAAGTCTCACTGAAGAAATAGACTGCAGCTCTATTTAAAAAATGTTTTTAAGGAGTCCACAAAATCTATATTATAAATTTTTGTGCCTTGAGGCAAGTTACTTAGTTCTCCAGGCTGCTTTTCTGATAATAACAATGCTGATCTGTATTATAGTGTTAAGCTAAGAAGGAACTACAAATAATGATTACCTAGTACTTTGTAGTTTAAAAAGTCAATCATGCAAATTTGCACATGCATGAATCCTAAGGGGAGTAGGAAAGTAAGCCTTTCTGTCTTTCTAAATAATAGCAAGGTAATCCATCTTGGGCACCTTTTGTTATGCAGCACAAGACTAGGAGCCCATGGCCAGACAGAACCACTAAATGCATAGTTGCAGTGAATAGAATTCAGGAATGTGGTATTTATAATTTCACTGGGAAATTGATACACATATAGGAAACCTCTAAAAAGGATTCAATTGAGTATATAATTAAATGCCTGGCTCCGAGAGAGGTATAGAGCTGACCAGGGAACAATGGCAGCAGACTACGGTAACAAGCAAAGGCTTCCAGAGAAAGGAGTATCCATCTGAAAAGAAGCGCAGGCATTTGATTGTTGGAGAAAAGGATGGAGAAAGGGAGGGAATAGACAGTTTAATTTGGGGTAGGGATGCACATAAAATGTGGAAGTGGAACACAAGCCTATGGCTGGTGAGGGAATAATTCTGACATGAGGCCCAGCTTTTTTTGGAGGGGGCCAGGCGGTAGAGCAGGACCCCAGCTGAACAGGCGAGGATGGCCCCAAGGTTGATAAGTGCTCTCACCATGACTGATGGACTCCTATCGCCAAGAGAAACAAGGAGTCATTATAGACTTTTAGAAAGTAATGACATGATAGGAGTGGCATGCACAGAGATTTAAATTTTTTGAAACAAAGATGCACTGTTTCTTGTTAGGCGACAATAGGAGAAAACCAAACACAAGTTCATGAATGTTTGAACAGTAATGTTGGAGGGGACATCTGGGTGGCTCAGTCAAGCATATGCTGTTGGCTCAGGTCATGATCTCAGGGTCCAGCCTCATGTCAGGTTCCCCACTCAGCGGGGAGTCTGCTTCTCCCTTTGCCCTCCTCCTGCTCATGCTCTGTCTCTCTCTAATAAATAAAAATTAAAGAAAAAAGAATGGAAAGGTAAATCAATATAATTATCACAAAAAAAAAATCAAGCAGAATCAACACTGAAAGAGAACAGACACTCAGTTCGGGTGGGACAGGAAGAGAAGGGAGAGGTGGAATTTGCCATGTCCAACTTCAGAGAGAGTGACTTCGCAGAATATGTGGGTCCTCATCCAGATTTCCAGAATGTCCAGAATTTTAGGAAGAAAGAGGTTACCTTGGAAATTCATGAATTGAATGAGACCATCCTTTAAAGAACCAGATTGATAACAGAAATGGAATGGTATTAGAAAGCCTAAGCACGATGAATTAAAATCTTGATTTAATAGAGAACATCAAGGCAGGCTTCAAAGTGTAAGGAAAGAAGTTCAGGTTTGGACAAGGGCAAGATTAGGATAGAGCAGTAAAGTTCAAGGAAAAGGCAGTAAAGAGAGGAGTCAACAAGTTCCCTGTAAGTAGGAAGAGAGGAAGAGCCAAGAACATCAGACGTCCCTTTAAAATGTCAGAAACTAACGTTTGAAAGAATGATCGATCTTCCTCTGGGACAGGAGAGGAAAGAAATACAGATATACATAAATCAAATCAGAGATGAAAGACCTGATAGAATTGAGGGCTTAAAGACATAAAGCAAGGCCTGAAATTTGTGTGGAAACTAATCCAGGGACCCAATGGGTAATAATCGAAAGGTTGGGGAGCAGGAGTTGCTGGCCAAGTTGAAGCTGTTCAGCGGGCTCTAGTGGGGAGCCAGCTGCACAAAGCCACAAGGCTCTCTCCAGCTGCCCACTGCCAGCTGCGAGCAGAAGGCTCCCTGTCCAGCCATCCAAGGATTGAGGAAGGGCCCACCAGGGAGTCCACCATGCTGGCACCAGGAGCAGAGAGGCAGCTGACCATTTAACACAAGGTGGAAAAGAGTCAAGTTTGGTCTGATGAGAGGAGCTTGAGTCGAGCAAAAAAAAAGGGGGGGGGCAGGGGAGCAGGGGGGTGTGAGCGGTGGCAATGTCATGATTCCCAAAGCTGAAATAAAGTTCCAACCATTATGAAAGAAGGAGAGACAAAAGAATGTGCAGAAGAGCTGAATTTTGATACTTCAGAGTAATTGGGAGCAATGTTTTTTTTTTTTTTTAAGATTTTATTTATTTATTTGAGAGAGAGAGAGAGAGAGAGAGAGAGCATAAGCAGGGGGAGGGGCAGAGGCAGAGGGAGAAGCAAACTCCCGGCTGAGCAGAAAGCCCCATATGGGGTGGATTCCAGAGCCCTGGGATCATGACCTGAGCCAAAGGCAACCGCTTAACCAGCTGAACCACCCAAGCACCCAGGGAGCAGTGTGTTATGATAGGATTTCACACATGCCTGGTGTGGCGTAGAGGTGGCATTAACCATGAAGTCAAGGCTTCTGATAATTTGAGAACTTGGATGTTAAAAAGCCATTTTGGATTAGAGAATGGAACACTGAAGAAGTAGGACGAGAGCTGGATTCTAGAGGTTTGGGTAAATGGAATAACTTGCTTAAAGCAGTGGTTCTCAAAGCCTGGGCTTTAGATCAGCAGTATTAGCATCACCTGAAAAAAGTGATAGAAATGCAATTTCTTGAGCCCCACTTCCACACCCAATCAGAAACTGTGGGGATAGGACTCAGCAGTTCCTCCAGGGCACAATGCACACTTATGTTTGAGAACCACAGTCTTAGGAACCAGAACAAGGAAGATGAAAAGCGTCAGTAACAAGGGCTTTGCCTGTTAAAAAATGGAGTGGGGCTTGATCAATATTATCCCATGACCATATAAAACACACACAACGACAAGAAGTTAGCAGTAAATACTTGTTTACCCTTTTGCATTTTAAAGTTTCTGTCAAATATATCTACAATTTCTGCACAGCATGGGGGAAAATATTTGCAAACCATGTATCTGATAAGGAGGGTTAAGATACAAAATAAAAAACTCTTACAATTCAATAGCAATCAGTCAATCACTTGATTTTTTTAAATGGCTAAAGGAATTAAACAGACATTGCTCTAAAGAAGACATACAAATGGCCAACAGACTCATGAAAAGATGATGAACTTCAGGGAAATGCAAATCCAAACCACAATAAGACTCCATAGTGAAATTCGAACTGTATCTGCTCTTTGATGATAATTTTATGACAAACAATTGGAGTGTTTACCAACTGTTCATACAGAAGAATTCAAAATTGCAAGAAATGCATGCAAAGGTTAGGGATGCTGCATTTTAACAATATAGGAAATAACTAGTTTGAAGGAGAAGAGTAAATTGTAGGAAAGTATAACTCATAACATTATAAATATGAGGTTGCTTTGCGATTTTCTCAAAGCAATATTTTAGCAAATATATTCTGAAGAATCATGACAAGTTAGACATGTTACAATTTCCTAGTAATTACTTTATGAAAAAATACCATTCGTTGTTAGATGATTTACATAAAAACAATTTACAGGGCTGCTTGAATTTATTTAATTATTTAAATGCCAGACTAAATATGTTCTCTAGAGAAATCTTAGAAAAATTATCATTTCATTAGTAATTGAAGACAATGATGCTTATTACTTTCTCTACTGTATACTTAGCTGTATTCCAGGGAGGGCCAAGATGGGACCCAAATGAATGACAATGACTGAAAAACTCAAGTGTCAGCACACACTCAATTAGGTCTAAGAAGATATAGAAATGCCTTCTCATTCACTGAACCCTGTACATTTGAGTCAAATTATTCTTAATCTACGCTACAGAAACACACTTGATAAGCTATTTATCTCAAAAATACTTCAGGGCACCTGGGTGGCTTGGTTGGTTGAGCAGCTGACTCTTGGTTTCAACGCAGGTCATGATGTCAGGGTCCTGAGACAGAGCAACCTCCCTACTTCCCTCCCCTGCTTGGGTTCCCCGCTCAGCAGGGAGTCTGCTGGAGATTCTCTCCCCATCCTCACCCTTCTGCTCTGCACCTCCCATGCTCTTGCGCTCTCTCACTCTCTAAAATAAGTAAATAAATCTCAAAAGAATATTTCAATATTTGCCAATTTACAAAGACAACATCTTTTTATCTCAGTATAGTCTATATCTATTATAAAAAGGAAATTCAGATAAACAATACCAAGAAAATAGAAATGCCATTATTTCTACCATCCGTAGATTTCTATACACATTCTTTAGATTATACCTTAGTGTAATACTTTGCAGATATTTTGCTGTGTCACACATACACACACATACACATTTTTAAAGTTACTTAATGTCTACATTTCCTTACATTTCCTCATCTTACCTAACATACAGTCTATATTCTAATTTCCCCCAGTTGTCCCAGAAATGCTCAGTGGAGTTGGCTTATCCAAACTAGGACACATTAAATTTGTTTTCTTAAAGTCCTACGATCTTGTGCTTTTTCATCTAACATACTTCCCCCTTCTGTTTTCATTTCCCTCATGGTTGAGGACACCTTGTTAAATCGAAGAACACTTCAGCTTCCAGACGTGCCATAGGGTACTTTAGTGTGTCCTTCCTCTTGTCCGCCTCTAAATGGCTGGTGGATTCTGAACACATCAAAGATGATGCAGTACCCATCATCACATCAGGTGACATCTGGATGACAGGCTATTAATGACACTAAGACCAACCACTGAATTTAGATCCTCACTGTCTGATTCCTTAACACACAGCTACTTCTCACCGCCAGGACTAGAGAGTTATCCCTGTGGTTTTACTTTGGCATCCTTCAACTATCTACTTTCGTACCAAGCCGAACGGTTTTTACAATCCTTGATAATCGAGTTGGTGTTTAATTAGAAGCCACAAATTCCTGCTTTTTTTGATCCTTCAAAGTCAGAATGTAAAATTAAGTAAAATTACCATGGTTATCACTTACTGGGGGCTTACAAAGTGTCAGGTTCAGTATAACAGGCTGACCAAATCATTTAAACCACAAATCAGTCCTTATGAGGGAGGTAATACCCATGCCCACATAACCAAGAAAGAAATTGAAGCTACTCAAATAAGATTATTAAAGAAATTAAATCATGTTTCCTTGCTGGCAGCTCATTAATGATGGAGGCAAAATCCAAACCCAATGTCGGTCTGACTCCAAAGAGTATATTCGTCATTAAGTAACATCGCCTCTCCAGGCCACAAATGTGTTTTGATAATTAATTATCTTAAAAATGACATCATGAAAAAGGACCCCAAATTTCCAGGAAACAGCCTTACTCCATCAACTGGGGGTCGTTTATGCCATCTTGCCTGAGTTCCCTCTGCCCCTTATTCTCATTCTTCAGCGCTCAATTTCTAAAATTTCATTGGTCACAGCTATTAATAGTATTGGAATATTTTGAAAATTTAAAATTAGGAGGAAGAGAGGACAGAACAAATGTTAAAGACCTCTCATGAGAAAACTTCAGTCTTTGTTTCCCACGTGAAAATCAATGTGCATCTAGTGGTAAGGAAGTCCTATTACTGCCTGAGCAGTGTAAGGGACACCTCTATAATTTCCTGGGAAAGAAGTCACATTAGTGCCTGGGCAGCGGAAGGGACACCCCTATGATTTCTTGGGAAATCTTCCCATTTGCCTCATTTCTTTGACCTATTTGAATCTACAGTGTTAAAGGATTTTATTAATTCCATGAGACCCTTTGAAGTTTGAGACATTTTTTCTTTTCAATGTTTATTAAATATTGAATTACATGCAAAGTAATATTTATATGTGTAAAGAATAGTGAATATTTTTTTAAAGACCTGCTTTGCTATATCTTTCAGCTTAAGTAGGGCTTCTAGGTGGTTCAGTCAGTTAAATGTTGGACTCTTGATCTCAGATCGGGTCTTGATCTCAAAGTGGTGAGTTCAAGCCCCACATTGGGCTCCAGGCTTACTTAAAAAAAAAAAAAAAAAAAAAGATAAACGGGAACCCGGGTGGCTCAGTGGTTGAGCATCTGCCTTTGGCTCAGGTGGTGATCCCAGGGTCCTGGGATGGAGTCCCACATCAGGCTCTCCACAAAAAGCCTGCCTCTCTCTCTGTATGTCTATTGTGAATAAATAAATAAAATGAAAGGAAAGAAAGAAAAGAGACACGTGTATTTGAAACCACCTGTATGAGCCTCCCCATGACATCTTCCACTTTCCCCTGTACCAGATATCAGCATTTGACATTGTCAGACATTCTTTTCTCAGTCTTATGAACAAAAAAGTTATCATATTGTGATGTTGTCAGAGAGGTTACCCAGGATATAAAATGTTTATCACCCATTCCTATTTTCTCTTTTGTGAAATCCCCTATTCAAATATTCTGCTCCTGTTAGTAAAATAGGAAGTAGGAAGGGATTGTTTTTCTTACTGACTCAGGTGGTTTTGTGCTCTAGATAGAGACTATTTTTTTTTTTTAATATTTGTCACAAATGCTCTGACACTGTACGGCTTATTATTTCACTACCATTGTGGTTTGGTATAATCTGATGACCAGAAGTCCTTCATTTTAGTGGCAGCAAATTTATTCATTGTTTCCTTTGTGTTTTGTACTTTTGTCTTTAACAGACCTATTCCTACCGGAAAGGTAAGAAAATCCTGTCTTTTGTTATCTTTTAAAATGTTATTGTTGTATTTTTCACACTTAACCCAACTGGAATTCTTTCTGTTTTGCTTTATTTGTTTTAATAATCGAAAACTCAACCTTTTTCTTACTGAATTTTCAATGAACCTTCTTATAGAGTTAAGAACATTAATATCTTGCATTAATCAACTCGTCTATTGCAGTATATGTACCACACTGCTTACCTATTAAAGCATTTTCATACATCTATATATTTGGTATACCAAGTTTCCCCAACTTTTCTTTTTTCAGTTTGTTATTACACAAAAGAAATTTGGGATCAGTATGACCATTTCCACACAGACACGGACACGCACACACACACACACACACACACACACACAAAACTGAAATTTTGTATGAAATTTTTGAAATTTTCACATAACATGAATTGAATAGTCAGTAGATCAATTTGGGGAGAATTAACATGTTTACAATATGTAGTCTTTGAGGAATCCCTGGGTGGCTCAGCAGTTTTTCGCTGCCTTCCACCCAGGGCGTGATCCTGGAGACCCGGGATTGAGTCCCATGTCAGGCTTCAGGCATGAAGCCTGCTTCTCCTTCTGCCTGCTTCTCCCTCTGCCTGTGTCTCTGCCTCTCTCTCTGTTTCTTGAATAAATAAATTTTAAAACTCTTAAAAAAAAAAAAAACTTTAGGGCAGCCTGGGTGCCTCAGCAGTTTAGTGCTGCCTTCAGCCCAGGATGTGATCCCAAAGACCCGGGGTCCCTGCATGGAGCCTGCTTCTCCCGCTCCCTGTCTCTGCCTCTCTCTCTGCATCTCTCTGTGTCTGTCATGGATAAATAAAATCTTAAAATCTTTAAATAAATTTTGTTTTATGTATGAAATCCCTGTACATCTTTGGTTATATTTATTCTAAAATACTGCAATTATAGCTACTGTAAATTGTTTAGTTTCCCAAATTATGTTTTCCAATTATATTTTACAAATATATAGTCATAAAATTGCTTTTTATATATTGATTCTTGAATAAGACATTGCTAGAATCTCTTATAAAATGCCAATAATTTCTACAATTCTTCTGTTTTCTATGAAGATAATCCTTTCATTGCTGAATGAATATTTTATCTTTTTAAATCTTTATACTCTTGCATTTTGTTTTCTTCTAATACCGTCCTACCTTGAATCTCAAGGGAAAAATTATAAGGAAATGCTTAGGGCATCTGGGTGGTTCAGTCAGTTAAGTGTTCAACTCTTCATCTCAGCTCAGGTCATGATCCCAAGGTCATGGGATCGAGTCCCACATTGGATTCTGTGCTGTCCCTTTCCCTCGGCTCCCCTCTCCCTCTCTTTCTCTCTCAAATAATTTTTTTTTTTTTTTAAAGAAATGCTTATAAAGGCCATCTTAGACCATGCTTCTTGCTTTTTGGAAAAACGCTTTCAATATTTAATTACAAAATATGGTATTTGTTGTACAGTTTTGGTATATATTTTATCATTTTCTAGAATTTGTCTTATGAATGGATATTGAGCTTTATTGAATATTCTCTTTGCTTCTAATGACATATCCTATTGACTTCATTTTAATGGGAATTACATTGATAAATTTTGCAATGGAAAATTATCCTTGCATTAGAAAATAAACACAATTTTATAAAATGTATTATATTTTTACACATTGCTGGATTTAGTTTGTTTATATTTTGTTTGGAGGGTTTTGTTACCTCTATTACTGAGTGAAGCTGACATGTATATTTCATTTCTCACAACATATGTGCCTTGCTTTGTGATAAAATACATGCAGTAGCCAATATATTTTTTCTGAAATGTTATATACAAACTTGAAAATACTTGTTTTAAAGGAGTGTTACCTATATAAAACTGGAATCTGATATTTTGTAAGAAGAATAACTACTAGAGTTTGTTCACTTTTATATGATTTATATAGTTTATATTTCTCCTTAATTCGGTTTTCGTTCCATTTTTATAAAGATTGTTCACTTCATTTGAGTTTTCCAATATTTGGCAAAATTTCTTCCTAATAATTTCTTTAAAACTCTGCAGCATCTGTGGTTGAACTTTTCTTTCATATTGTTTCTTTGTACTTTCTTTCAATGTTCTTAATTAATCTTTTCTAAAGTTTGCTGATTTTGCTAGTTTATTCAATGAGTCAGTTCAGCTTTTTATTTTTGATATCATGTATTTCCTTTTTCACTGTTAATTGCTTTTTATTTTTCTTGTACTTTTAGAAGTTTTCTTCCCTTATATCCCTCCTTGAATATTTCATTCGTAGTTTTTGGCATTTCCTTTTTTAATAAAGCAATTAAGGCTATATTTTTTCCTTGTATAAGCTTATGCTATATCTATAATTTTTTAAAATATTGTATTTATTTGAGAGAGCAAGAGAGAGAGAGTACAAGAAGGAGATGGTAGAGGAGGAAGGAGAGGTAGAAACAAAGAATCTCAAGCTGATTCTGCACTGAGCATGGAGCTCATCACATGTCATTCAACCAACTGAGCTACCCAGGTGCCCCATCCTATATATATTCATATGAAGTACTGACAGCTTTCTCATTGCTAAATATGCTTTAGTTTCCATTTTTATTTTTCTTTATCCCATGATTAATGTCGAAGTTGGTATTAAAATTTAAGTATATGTGGAGTTTCCATATATACTTCAAAGATTATATCAACTGGAAGAATCTTCTAAGCAGAGGAAGAGTAAGTGAAAAGCCCTCAGTACAAAAGTACCTGGTGTATTCAAGGAACTGCAAAATATTCAGGGAAGCTGGAGGAAAGTTAACAAAAGAGTCAAAAAATGTGGTTAGAGAGTAACGCAGGGCCAGATCCTGTCAGGGCTTGAAAACCATATTAACATGTTAGCATTTACTCAGTGAGATAAGGAGTAGTCAGTCTCTAAGAAAATCTACATACTAGCAAGAGCACTCTGTCCGCAAGATTAGTGGTACTAAGGGGTAGAGTAAGGGCAGAAGCAGAGAATCCAACCAGAAGTGTATTATAATAATCTAGACAAAAGATGTTGGAGGCTTTGACCTCTTGTGGTGATAGAATGAGTAAAGGTCAAAATTTGGATATATTTTGAAGGCAAAACAGGTGAGATTTTCAGCAATATTGGATATGAATGTGATAGAAAGAGTCAAGATTGACAGGAAGGGTTTTAGCTCAAGAAACTGGAATATAATTATAATCTGCTAAGTGCAGAAGTCTCTGGTGGGAACAGCCAACTCTTCTGAGGTAAGAATTTTGAAATATGTTATATATCAAGTGGAAATGTGAAGAAGACAGCTATATATGTTTCTGAAATCCAGGGCTTGGAAGTCATCAACATTTAGATCAGATATAAAGCCATGTGACTAGTAAGTACAAATAGAAAACAGAAGATATCTAACTACTATATACTGAGACACTCCAATATCTAAAGATAGAGGAGATGAAGAGGAAACCAGCAAAAGACAATGGGAATGAGTGGCCATAACGGTAAGAATAAAACCAGGCAAGTGTGGTGTTGGAAGCTGGGTAAAGAAAGTGTTTCAAGATGACATACTGACCAATGATGCAAATGCTACTTGTAAATAAAATGAAGAATGAGAAATAGTCTTTGGCAATTGAAGATCACGGCTGATTTTTATAATGTGCAGGTTTAGTGCAGTGGTATAGGAGGAAAGCTGATCTAAATAACTCTGAAAGAGAATGAGAAGAAAGCACAAGCAAGGGTGATTCTTTTAGAGAGTTCTTTTATTTTAAAAGAGGAGATGAAAAACCATGTGATAGCTAGACGGAGATATGGAGTCAAGAGAAGATCATCTTGTGATGGTAATTTTATTTTATTTTTATTTATTTATTTTTTTTGTGATGGTAATTTTAAAAATCATATTTGCATGCTGATACAAATGGTCTAGGAAAAAGAAAAAAATGCTAATGCAGGTGAGAGATGAGAAAATGTCAGAGTTTTGAACTTGAATGAAGGAAAATAGGATAGAGGTCACAGCATGGTGGCTGACCTCCGTGAAGAGTGTGGAGGGTTCATTAACAGCAGGCAAAGATGTTGTCTCATGAACTTATCTATAGACACCTGGGGAAATGGGGTGATTAGAACTCTTGAAAATTTTTTTCTGATTGCTTCCATTTTTCAAAGAATTAGAAAAATAGGTTATCAGCTAATAATGAGAATAGGAAAGACATGTTGCAAGTGTGAAGAGAGAAAAGAAAATTGGGAGAGTGAGAAAGAGGAAATCGACCAGGAAAATACATTGTGATCAATGGAAAGCATGAAGAATCTTTTAGTTCAATGATCCTGTGTTTAAAGTGAGACCAGCAAGACTGTTTAATTCTGTTTTGTTGTTTTTATGTCTTCTCCAGTCACTGTCTGGGCACAAGTATACAGGGTTGGATTTGACCAATGCTTCGTGTTATGAAGTGAGTACAAAAGAGCAAGAAAATTAAGGGTTTGCTATATGTTGCTCCTTTTCAAAGTCTGTTGTTGGTAATAAGACTTCTTAAACTACAAATTCATTTACAGTCATCATTGAATCTAAAAAAGAACTTTTGACGTTATACATTGTGCCCATTAATAAAAACTAAAACACCATTAAAGACCAGGAAATTATTTTCAAAGTGACTTTATATTTTTTTTATTTTAATTTTTTAGTAGGGGGGGTGGAAGGAAAGGGAGAAAGAGAATCTTAAGCAGGCTCCACAGCCAGTGCAGAGCCTGATGTGGGCTCATGACACAGATCATAATTGGAGCTGAATTCAAGAATTAATTAACAATTAATTAAACACTTAACCAACTGAGTCACCCAGGTGCTCCTCAAAGCTACTTAGAAGTACAATATTAAACCATAGTGTTTGAAAATAAGTAAGAAAGAATAAAAATTTCCATATAATGTATAGAATTATTTATATAGTAATAGTAATAAATGATACAACCCCTTTGAAACAAAGCATAAATTTTCAAACACTATCACAAAGAGATGATTATGGACTACTTTTTTTCCCTGCCAATATGAAGCTACAAATCGATTTGTTTTGTAGCTCAGAAATAAAATCTATTTTTCTAAGCAGAGAAATCAAGGAAATGAAATTCTTTTATCAGCATGTAAGAATACATTTTAAACTGATAGAATAGAAAAAAATAAAGTGACAGATACTAGAGACAATGAATTTTTTTAAAAAAGATTTTACTTATTTACTCATGAGAGACACACACAGAGAAAGGGGCAGAGACACAGGCGAAGGGAAAAGCAGGCTCCATGCAGGGAGCCCCACGTGGGCCTCGATCCTGGGACTGGATCCTGGGACTCCAGGATCACTCCCTGGGCCAAAGGCAGGCACCAAACCACAGAGCCACCCAGGGATCCCTGAGACAAGGAATTTACTTCAAGTAACTTTAATGTCTAAGAGGAATTTATTTCAAGTAACTTTAATGTCTCTTCCACATACTATAACTTTACTTTCTTGTCTTAAAATTTCTTTTTGTCAAATATATCTTCAAGACCTTAATGTCCTCTCGGAGTCTCCTGCCTCCTGGACCTTCCTGTGTCTGTGTCCCTGCAGTTGCTCTCAAAGCATTCCAACAAGAACACACTCACAGAATTTCTCCACCAGAGGTCGATTGACCACCACCTCAGAGAATCTGGCTTTCCAAAGATCTCTTGAACTGAAGGGAAGCACACAACAGAGCATAATATCTGATTTCTGAAGAGGCCACCTAACAGACCAAATAGTGCACTCCAGAAGCACAGAGGAATCAATACCTGATGCTGTGATCTTTGACTGCAGACAAGGGACCATAACGAGTCCTCATAAATACCCTCTCCTTCTCTTCACTGTTCTCTACTGAGATACTATTTCTCTGTAGACCCTGCCTGGAGATAGTCTGCAAGGCATGACAGGTGCACCTAGCAAACAGCCAGTGGCATCTTCTGCAGTTATCATGAATCAGGATCAGCATGGTACTCCATCAGCTCCCACTGTAACTCACTTCCCTTTGCCCTCATTCTCATTTCCTGGAATTGAACCTCACAAATAAAGCATCAACATCCAATGTTTGCATTCAGCCGGTATTTTCAAGAGACCACAGAGTAATACAAAGAGAAGGAGAGCACAAAGCACATGTACAGCTGAATTTTACAAAGCAAACATCCAGGCAATTGACACCAAAGTTAAACATTAAAATATACTTTAGAAGCTTCTCCTTGTGCCTTTTCACCAGCTATATAATCATTATTATATCAACATAAATTTAGGTCCAAGCCCATTCTCATTGGGCTGGCCTAAAGTGAAGTCTCATCCTTCCTGGGGCCTCTAATTTCCTTATTCCTTATACTTTGCAACAACGACAACAACAACAAAAGGTGCAAAACCTAAGTCTCCTTAATCCTGAGACACACTAACTTTAGACTCTGAAGATACCAGGAATCTCTCCTTATTTCCTAGTTTCTTCACAAAAGCACTGTCTCCTGACAGTGAAACACCTAACAAAATAGCTTTAACAGCTCAGGTTTTTTGTGAAACAAAAGCTGGAAAAGTGAGCGTTTCGCAGGCCATGTCTGCTTAAATTCACTTATGTCCACTTGTTATAAAGCTCTTCAAAAACAAAGCAGTACAAAATTACTTGTAAAATTTAAATTTTTGACAATATTTGTAAAACTAGAGAAGAGAAAATCCATGTGTTTGTATAAAAACTCAACACCATTAATGATAAGGAAACAATTCTAATATAAAGGTAAAGGAGTAAATTAATTAACTGACATATTCTTCCAATTTGTAGCATTCAACATTATTTTAACTTTTCAATTAAAATACATAGTTCATTTGATTAAAAGCCAGTAAGACTAGAAACTGTGTTGATTTTATTGAACTTTTTTTTGTGTGTACTGTAATATATATACAGAAAAGTACATAAAATATATTATGCTCAATTTATTATTATAGAGTAAATCCCAAGTGTAAACAGATGAAGAAATAGAACTTTGCCTGCAACTTCCAGAAGCCCCCAGGACATGTTTTCTTCCACATCCTTTAACAGTATTGTTTTTCTTCCTTTTTGACACACTAGTTAGCACACATACCGAAACACAATGGTTTATTTCACCTATTTTTGAATTTTATGCAAATAGAGTAATATAGTATGTATTTATGTATATCGATTCTTCCAACAATAAGTTTATATTATACATCTATTTTATTCCATGTTCTTGCCTACAGCTTAAGTTCATTCACTTTCCTGAATATTACTCTGCTGTAATTATAAACCACAGTTCATGTGCCCACTCCATGGTAGATATTTAAACCATTTCCAGTTTGGGGCTATTGTGAATAATGTTACAGTGAAGATTTGGGTATGTATCTTCTAGGGCAAATGTGTACACATTTCTGCTGGACAAATTCCTAATTAGAACTATGGTTAATAAAGTATGTGCCTCTTCCACTTAACTGACAAGTCAAATTGGTTTCCAAAATGGTTATTCCAATTTACACTTCCACTAAAGCTGTGTGAAAGTTCCTATTGTTCCATATCCTTGTTAACACTGACATTTTCAGGTTTTTAAAAATTGGAGCCATCCTGGTGGTGTCTAATAGAATCTCACTGTGGTTTTATTTTACATTTTCCAATTACTATGAGTAAAACTAGCAATAGGTACTCTGCTGTACAAATATTGTGTATGTGGATATTCACTTTTACAAACTGCCTGTTCAAATTCATTGCCCATTTTTTTTTTACTACATAGACTTTTTCCTTATTGATTTTTATAAATTGTTTATGAACTCTGAGCCATTTATTTTATACGGATTGCAAATATCCTCTTTTAATTGGTTTGACATTCACTTTCTTAAAGGACTATTTTAAAAATTGGAATGTTTACCTTTAAAGCAGTCAAAATTATCCATTTTTTAGAGCTTTTCCTCTTCTGTTTAACAATAGTTTTCAAATACTCCAGTACAATGTTGAAGATAAGTGATAAGAGCAAACTTCTCAGCCTGTTTTACTCCCAAGGTAAAAGCTATCAGCATTTTACCATTAAGTATATTGTTGGCTTTATGGATTGTGCTTGTTAGGTTGGTTACTCTTTATTATATTAATAAAGTTTCTTTCTGTTCTTAAGGTTATAAAAGCTTTTCTCATGAACAAATATGTAATGTTTCCAAGAGCTTCTTCTTCAGGCATGATATTTTTCTTCAAAATTTTGTTAATGATCGGGTAAGGGGGGTGTGGGCTATAGGGAATAGTGTCAGAAATATTTAATATATTTGCATTCCTAAAAAAATATAGTCAACCTTTCACGGATGTAAAATCATGTGTTGGTGGATTCAAATTGTTGGTAGGTATTCTAGCTAGACTTGTTGCATCCATGTTCATGAGTCAAAGAACTGCAATAGACATGAGTCTGTAATGTTCCTGTAAGGTTTTGTTCTCCAAGTTATGCTGACTCATCAATTGAGCTCACAGTGTTTCATCCTCCAGAAGAATTTGTATGTTTGCTTTTTTTTTTTTTTCCCCCTCAAATGTTAAGAGCTGCCTTCTCTCTGGAAATCTGCCCTTAAGAATCCAGTCACCGCACTCTGATGACCCCATCTCTGTCTCATCAACTCAGAGACAGTAGAGTCTGATTTGGACCCCCTTCTCAATAGGAGGACATGTCTGCTCTCCATTACTTCATCATGGACAGAAGCAAACATCAAAATATACAATAATTTGATGGAGATTATTTGCGTATTACATTTTGTCAAGAAAATTGTCAATACTATTTTTGGAAATGAGCTTTCAATTTTTATGCTCTGTAAAGAAAAAAATGTATCTCTTATGTAGGGTTTCAAATTTTATGGCACAGGAATGAACAATTTAATTGCCTAACATTTGTGACATTTGCTTGTCTTTAATTTTGTAGAAACCTGTGGTCTTTCTAGTCTTCTTATGGAAAAGGGTGTTTTTAATGAACTTCTTAACCCAGAGAGAATCTAGAAATTGTTTAAAAATTATAATTTAAATCACTTTTGTTATCTTTTTTTCCAGATTTTAAATTTTTTCTTAAATCAGTTGTGGTAACTTATATTTTCTCAGAATTAAATTAGACTCTTCTATTGATTTAGACTTTTTAAAAATATTTTTAACTGATCATAATACATGCTTTTAGAGATAATAAGATTGGACTCAAAAAGTATTTCATTTTTTTCTGATTTGTGTTTTTTTCTGATTTCTAAATATATTTTTCACATTCTCTAAAAATTGGAATATATTGTTTGACATATTATGCATTTGAAAACAGTCAACTGGGGATCCCTGGTGGCTCAGCGGTTTGGTGCCTGCCTTTGGCTCAGGGAGTGATCTTGGAGTCCCAAGATTGAGTCTCGCATCAGGCTCCCGGCATGGAGCCTGCTTCTCCCTCTTCCTGTGTCTCTGCCTCTCTCTCTCTCTCTCTCTATCATAAATAAATAAATAAATCTTAAAAAAAACAGTCAACTTTTGGAATCATCATTTAACATACGTCACTTAATACACATTTAATATATACTTAACATACGTCTACTATACATCATTAATATACATTTCATTGCTTCATTTTTTCTTTAGATTCCCCTTCCATTGCTTTCTAAAAATTTCTCATTTTAATATTTTTATTCTTATCACTTACATATTGAAAATATATTCACTATGAACTCACGTATGAATATTGCCTTAGCACTACCATATATGTTTAAAGAGCAATATCCTAATTATTATTGACTATATATAAATCTTTGATTCAAATTTAACATTTTATTTTAAGCAGTGATAATTAAAGACTATTTATATAAGATCACTGCAATTTTTGCACTTTTTTGGTTATTTTGTTCCTTGATTTGTTGAAATGAACTCAGAAATTGACCACACTATAATTAGAAATGTCTCTCAATGTTGTAATGATTAATTTTACATTTTATTGTTATTTAAAATTACATGCTTAATTCATTGGACATAAATATATAAGCATATAAATTCAAACTGATATATATGAATTCAAAGTTTTATAAAAATCCAATCCTAAAAATATTGTCTGTATGACATGCTCCTGACCAAGAATGCTATATTAAATCATCTCTGTATTATTGTGCTCTTATTTGTTCCATTTTCATTACTAAATGATTATTTGTGTGTGTGTGTGATAACTGTGTTTGTAATTCAGAATAAGACTTTCATCTCTTATTTTTATTGTGTATTTTACATTTTTTCAATATATAATAACACATACTCATCAGGTTTCCAATAGGAAACAGATGGACAGCATCAAATTGAGATAATTAGTAGGGTTTTACTCAAAGACTAGAGGAGGAGAAAAAGAGGACAAAGAGGAAGAAGAAGAGGAAGACAAGGAGGAGAGGAGGAGAATAATGACAGAGTAGGGAAACCATAAGAGATAGATAATGCAGACTCCAGAACTAGTAAGAGCAAGCTCCCACCCCAGTTCTGAAGAGAGAGGGCCCTGCCCAACAAGGGAGGTTCACTGAACAGGAACCCTGAACAAAATTGGGACCTTCTCTCACTGCCAGATATTCTGGCTATAATGATGAAAAATAACTCCTTAGTAAACTAAAGTCGTGTGTAATTTCTCTTCTTCTAAGAAATAGATGGAAACTTACAGGTTCACCATTCAGAGCCAGCTCAAGCATTGCATAAATCCTGGATAAAATTTTATTTGAATGACCTAATTGTTTTAGTGATTATCCCACCACTAAACCTTGCACACATTTCTATTATTAAACTTAATGTATGACATTAAATTTTTTATCTTTTTTACTAATAGAGGATAAATTCCTTAAAGGACTGCCTTAATTTTTTAATTTTATAATAGAAAAAAAATGTATCTTGGGATGCCTGGGTGGGTCAGCGGTTTAGCGTCTGCCTTTGGCTCAGGGCATGATCCCGGGGTCCTGGCATCAAATCCCACATCAGGCTCCCTGCGAGGAGCCTGCTTCTCCCTCTGCCTACGTCTCTGCTTCTCTCTGTGTGTATCTCTCATGAATAAATAAAAGCTTTTAAAAATGTATCTTGGAGCGGAAAATAATTATTTTCTGGAACCATACCTCATATCAAAGGAAACACTATATAGTGACATCCCTGTGTTCCCTTTAGGTATCCAATAAAATCAAATAAGGGCACAAAAAATATGTCCGTCTTTGTCTCATATGTGATTATGTATGGATGTTTCCACATTGGTCCTTTGCTGCACAGGTTGCTAATTATTTTATAATGTTGCTATTTCTCTTTCAAAGTGATTAGTTTTTAGTTGGATTGCATTTCTCATCTTCCTTGAAGGTAGGCATGACCATATGCCTATATCTTGTCCATTAGATTGTGAGAGAAAGTAATAATGTATGAAATCTATAGTTTAAGCAATTATAAAAAAGTTATGTCCTCTACATTACTCCTTCGCACAACTAAATCATTGACATTATGGCTGGAGTTGGAGCAGACATTTTCAACCATGAAGTGGAAATAATTTTTTGAGGATACTGGAGTAGTACATGATCAGAGAGCATAGACCCCTGACATTTTGAGTTATCATACTTGTCCTGAATTCTTTTGTGAGAGAAATAATTTGTTTTATTTAAACCACTGTTAATTGGGCCTTTCTTACAAAAATCGAACCTATACCTCCTTCAGTCAACTCTTCTAGAATGCACTCATTATTGCTTGTCAAAAATTATTGTGCTCAGTTTTGATATTTCATTTACTTGAAATACAACTTTATGTAGAAACAGAAAGTAAAATATGATGCAAATCAGCATATTGTCATTATGAGAATGGTTTATGATGTTCCATGCAACTTTTCTGAAATATTTAAGTCTAAGATCTTAATGAATAGAAAGCATTCTTATATTAGAAATAGATCACAAAAATAAGTTATTAAATATTAAGACAACATGAAAGTTAGATTTTTCTTCCTCAAAGAATTTTTATTCAAAAAGGATCTTGAATAACTGTACACTAATGCAGTAGTGTGTGCCTTATTTTTTTTAATTGAGGTATTATTGACATATAATATTAATTTCAGGTATACATGATTCAATATCTGTATATATTGCAAAATTATCACCACAGTAAGACTAGTTAATATCCTTTATCATATAACGTTACAGATATTTTGTGTGTGTGTGTGTGTGTGTGTGTGTGATGAGAACTTTTAAGACCTACTCTCTTAGCAAGTTAGCTTTTAAATTTAATATAGCATCTTAAAATTATATCAGTCTTATTTTGTTCTTGACTTTTTCACTTTCAGAAAGATGCTGTCTGTTAACTTTTTAAAAATTCTTTCCTAGAAAAATGTAATTGCAAATATCTGAATCTAACAGTGAATGGTGAAGCTAACATTTTTATTAATTATTAACGTAAAAAGACACTCAGAGGGGTTAAATGAGATTTTTTTTAAATTTAGAATTATTATTGTTTTGTTGGCCAGTCTTTCTACCCTTTCATGACACATACAGATAGTATTAATAACATAGGTACAAACACTGGGGTAAATGGAAGCAACTGCTTTAGCTAGAGGGACCATGGAGCACTTGCTACTCTGAGACCCCACTCATCAATTGGAAGGTGGAGAGAGTCCTCCCCAGGCACACTCATTACCCATTTTAGGTACACTGTGTATCACTGGTTAGAAAGCTCTGCTCTAGGGCACTAAGGACTAAGCGGTTAAAGAAACACTCTAAAGGAAAAGTAGCTTTAGCAAGAAGTTGGATGAGTTGAAGCAAAAAATTATCTAAAGCATACTTTTCATGTATCTTCCCAGAGGATAGAAAGGGAGAAAATTAAATTTACAAAATGTTATTGTATCATCAATTAGCATTTATTGAACAACAAATTATTGAGGGAATAAGGACTAGAAATCATTTGTTCTATAAAGATGTTTTCAATTTGTTTAGCTCATATAATACTGATATTTTGTGACATTTCAAGTATGTAGTAAGTATAATAATTAAAATTCTATGTTGACATTTCACAATTTTTGACAAATTTCTCATAATATATTTGAAATGTACATGCAATAAACTAGAATTTGGTATGAGTACATCTTTTCAGTTTAAAGAAAAAGCAAGCATTTCTTGGGTTCTTCACTTAAATATGGAGTTAATTTTACAAATTTGAGACATTTTCTCCAATAATGAGCTTCTCACTCAATAAAACTGTATTTATAGCTTTAAAATTTTGATGGGAATGTAAATATGTATGCAGGCAGGGTGACAACATAATAATGAGAGGTTCACACTGGATCAAACAAGCCTTTTATCAAATTATTATATCAATATAATTGTCACTTTATTACAAGTAGAAGTAATAATGTAATAATAGATGCCAGTTAATGATACCCTGCTAATCCTTGACTTATATTAGCTCATGTACTTTAGTTTTTAAAACAATCCTTTGAGGTTAGTTTGTTATCCCTATTTTATAGATACATGAGATTTGGAAGGGTTAAGTAACTTTCCCAAGGTCACTGAATTAGTAAGTAGTACAGTACTTTACAATTAGCCCCCTAACTTTATGTGCCAGGAATATTACAGTTTTATCACGGCTTCTTTAAATAAAAATAATTTTGCTTCTAAATCTCCATTTCACTAAGCTAAAGGAAACTGCACCTAACTTTTCCTTGGTTTTCCCTAGAGAAGTACAAAGGGCAAGGTGAGTGTCTTCTGTTAACCATGGGATTTATGCACAAATGAAGATGAGCAGTTCTAAGAGCTCCACCATGAAGAAGGAACAAAGACCTGCTATTCCTAGATCCACCATCATTTCTCTCTCTTGTCCAGGAGTGTTTCCAACCTCAGGAGAGGTCCCTTTTTTCTGAACTGAATTAGTTCTTCTTAATAAGAATAATTTATGGGAAGGAAAAGCCAGGGATTCTATCCAACCCCTATATTCAGCCCTGTGCATTCCTCTTTTGAGACAGTGAAACACAAGTCAATTTGCTTAGATGGTGAAATGAAAATAGAAGGAGAAAGAATAAGCATACTTAAATTTTAACAGTTAAAAATATGATCCAGCCACACCACATTCTTCCCAGAATACAACTAGAGGTTATTAAAACATTGCAATGCTGTGTTATCTAGCCTCTGACCATGAACATCATGCAGATGGAACAAGATGAATTACCGTCACCAGCATGACTCACTCCTCACCCAACCACATCCCCATGTAAGAGAAAAAAATAATTTAATCCTTCTCTAATAAGAAATTTACTTCTTACCTAAATGTTAGAAAGCCTTTTTAGGATAACAGAAACTTCCATCAAAAGGCATTATAGTTTGTAGAGTAGGGAAGGAGACAAAGACTGTTGTGCACAATGGCAATACCTTGCTACTTATGGAAATATTCCCATTCTCAACACAGGCTAAGACTTACTTCCCTCCTTTAGTTAAAAACAAAACAAAACAAAACATAAAAGTGAGCTCTGTTCCTGGGAAATGTGCTATGCCTGCTCTGGTCTAGCAAATAATAGCCTCCATGGAGAAATAAATAGGTTTGTCTACTTTCCACCTGTGGAAATACTGAAAGGAAGACCAATCTCTGGAATGCATGACAGGCAAGAACACTGCTCTGTGCGTGTGTGGAGGGAGGTGTTTTTCCTTGTATGAGCATCCAGTAAGGAAGCAGCTTTTAATTGCATTTTAAGAGAGTGAACATGTACATCAAAAACACAGCTATGGTTTGTTTTGTTTTGTTTTTACAGTTATGGTATTATACAATGCTCAGTCCCTTTTCAACTCATTTCTTGGGGTAAAAGTCAAAGACATTGGGAATCAGAACAAGGAAGTACAAACAGAAATTACCTATGATTCACCTAAGTAAATGACACAAACTGCAGTCATTCCCAAGAAGTGTCTTCACTCAAGATAAAGGCTAAGTAAACAAAATGCTGAGCTGTGTATTTGAAGCAAACATGATGCTGCAATGCATTCCTGAGAGACTTCACAGCAGAAAAACATTGTTGTGCTAAGGAAGAAGAAGAAGAAAGAAGAAGAAAGAAGAAGAAAGAAGAAGAAAGAAGAAGAAAGAAGAAGAAAGAAGAAGAAACCTATGTAAAATTACCTAGGGTAGGCTTCCCCATCCATTCTACATCTAAAAATAATATAATGTTTATATTATAAACATTACATTATTATAATAATATATATTAGTAATATATATTGTTTTATATATATACACACATACATATATATGTAATAGTATATATATGTGTATATATATAGTATATATGTGTGTGTGTATATATATATATATAGTTCTATGCACAAGGATGACTTTCTCATGATGAAAATCCAGAGAGCTCTCTAAGAGGAGGTGTATGAGGGAGGGGTGAGAGCCTGAGGAGGAGCAGAAGGTAAGGCATATCCACAATGCTCACACTGTCCTTGGATGCTTTCCCATTGGGATTCTGGGGAAAGTCCAAGTTGCTTTAGCTATTCATTCCTAAATTGTTACTCAACTATAAAGAGGCAAGATGGTAAGAGGAGAAACAAGGCATGCTCCACTTGATTCCCTTTTCTGCTTTCCTGTGGAAAATAAAGATCTATAAGTCAAGAGGTCGGAATGCCTAGGTGGCTCAGTGGTTGAGTGTCTGCCTTTGGCTCAAAGCATGATCCTGGTACTGGGATCAAGTTCCACATTGGGCTCCCTGCAAGGAGCCTGCTTCTCCCTCTCCCTGTGTCACTGCCTCTCTCTGAGTATGTCTCCTGAATAAATAAACAAAATCTTTTTTTTTTTTTTATAAAGAGGTCTATTGCCTGGTGTGATAGTTGTTGACTGGCAAGACTTCAGAACACAGTTATGCTGGAAAGAATGAGGAGGACCCACAAATTTCAGAGGGACACTGAGCCAAAATGCCCAAGAGACACCAGAACTGGACATCTTGCTTATCCACTATAGTAGAAAAAGCTGTCCTCTGGAGGAAGACATATGTAAACAAGGAATGGAAATCAGTCATACTTATGGCACAAAGGTTATCCAGCAATTAATTATAACTTATTTCAGTCTTCAACAAGAGTGTATTAAGCACCTCCTATATGCCAGACACAATGACTAAAGAGAGGGAACTTTGAAAAGTAATCTCCACTGTACAGATATTAATATTCTGAGTGGAAGATGGTCAAACAAAGTATGATAACTACTGTGAAGATGTGTGTACGTGCTTTTATGGTAGCATATAAGAGAGTAATCTCAATCATCCAGAAGACACTGTGGAAGGCTTAACAGAGGAGGTGATAACTCAGCTCATCTTCAAGAAATAGTTTATCCAGGCAAAATTTGTGTGCAAGCACGATGAAATGGAGGGAAAGGAGAGTTCCGATTAGTGTGAAATATGCCAAATATGAAAAACAGAGACATCATGACCTAAGTAGGGACACAGTTAGAAGAGTGAGAGTGGGGAGAGATAAAGCTGGAGAGCTAGTCAGGAATTAGTTTATGGATGACCTGATAAGCCACTGAAAGAATTGTGGACTTTGACCTATAGTCACATAGGGATTTGTGTGTTTAAAAAGGTTACTCTGGGGGCACCTGGTGGCTCAGTGGTTGAGTGTCTGCCTTTGGCTCAGGTCGTGATTCCGGGGTCCTGGGATCAAGTCCCTTCAGGCTCCCCGCAAGCCTCCTTCTCCCTCTGCCTATGTCTCTGCCTCTCTATGTCTCTCATGAATGAATAAATAAAATCTTTAAAAAAAAAAGTTACTCTGTCAAAAATATAGAGAACATATTGGAAGAGAATGGAAACTAAGACTGTTGTAATAAGCCCTAGAAGAAATTATGAGGACTGAGGCATAAGAAATGACCGTTGAGATGGAGGTAAATGTAGAGATTGGAAAGATGTTAAAGATATTAAATTGATATGAATTATTGATTAATTAGATATGGGTAGCATTAAATGGGAAAGAAAAGTGATTTCTGGGTTTATAGTTTTATCAGACAGAAAGAAGTTCATAAATTTAATTAAAATGATGAATATATTTTTAAATATTTTGAGTTTGATGGGTCTATATTATGTGTCTGTATGGCCAAGAAAAAAAAGTTGAATATGAAAACTACTAAGAAACTAAATATGCAAACAGCGGCCAGACAACATAGGACAACAGAACTCTGTCTACAACCTCTGCAGCCACCAATCCAGCAAACCAAACCACAACCTCTACAGTAACTGATCCAGAACAGTCAAGGCTTGGTCAATGAGTATTAGCTCTACTTCTGATTCAGAATGAACTAGAGAAAGCAAATTATTGCTCCCCAAACCAATCACCCCAGAGGCCCAATTCTAGTTCACCAAACTTCAGCTTTCTCATGCCAACAACCTCCAATCAGAGCATACCTGAAGGCTTTTCTATTCCCCACCAGTTTTCCCCCTCTGCTTGCCATTTAGTCTCTGCCAAATGCAAGTGATAAGGATGGACCCCCTTGCTATGGCAAACTCTGCGTAAGTAGCCTCTGTTTGTTCCCATTTGTTTTTCCTTATTCCCACAATTTTACCAGAAGCTCCATCTAGATATGGTATGTACTTCCCATAGCTTCAGGCCTGGACATTTGATTAACAGCAATACCCAGAGAGGTTCCAAAGGCCTGGCTGCTCATGGCTTGACAAGTCCATACTGATTTCATAAGTCAGAACTGGGTCTAAAGTTCACTCTTTGGGATCCCTGGGTGGCGCAGCGGTTTGGCGCCTGCCTTTGGCCCAGGGCGCGATCCTGGAGACCCGGGATCGAATCCCACGTCAGGCTCCCGGTGCATGGAGCCTGCTTCTCCCTCTGCCTGTATCTCTGCCTCTCTCTCTCTCTCTGTGACTATCATAAATAAATAAAAATTTAAAAAAAAATTTAAAGTTCACTCTTTTTGAGTTGAGTTCCACATTACTTCTTCTCAGTGTGGTACCCAGGTTTCAGTTTTGGTTTCAATTTGTTTGGCATCCTCAATGGAATCAGAACATTCATTTTTCCTTTCTTCTGTGCTTCCATTTTGTGTTCATCTAAGAGTGTCATTTGTCATAGAAAGGAAAATCATGGGGGTGGTGCCTGGGAGGTCAGTTAGTTAGGCATCTGACTCTTGGTTTCAGCTCCAGTCATGATCTTGGGGTTGTGAGATGGAACCCTACATCAGGCTCTGAGATCAGCTCAGAGTCTGCTTAAAATTCACTCTCTCTCTCTGCCCCTCCCCCTGCTCTCACTCTCTCGGTATCTCTCTCTAAAATAAATAAGAAAAATATCATTTTAAGGAGAATTATGGGTAGGACACAGGCAGAAGATGATAAATAGGCTCTACGAGCATTCAAGCCAACACCACAGATAGAAGAGTTTGTGGTTCTCACTGGACTGGTATCTATTTGGACAAACTCTGCTGTGGGTCATCAAGAAAACCTCATCTGTTCTTCTTAGATTTAATTTTTGTTTTGAGAATTTGTCTTTGATCCAGAGAGCATGTTTTCTCTGGTTGTCCACCTCCTAGGTATAGATATTTTGGGTGTGTGTACAGAGGCAGCCAACCTTTAGGTTGGGGGCCTGAGACAAAAAGTGTGCACACATCACTTTCACTGGCCTTGGCCAGGTCTCATGAAGTCATCTAAGTCCAAATTTTCTCCTCCCTGTGAAAACTGCTGCACCAAATGTACATTCTCATTACATTCCTAATGCTTATACCTCTCTTGGTAAATAGCATGACTTTAGCAAAGATGACTGAGACTTCCAGGGCCACTAGAAGGAACATTTGATTTAAACAAAATCATTCTTTGAAGAAGCACCTTAAGAAACAAAACAAATAATTGCCATTTGCCAAGACATCATTAGACCTTGAGGGCATTATGCTAAATGATATAAGTCAGAGGAAGACAATTGTTGTGTGATCTCACTCACATGTGGAATCAAAAAAAAAAAAAAAAGAAAAGAAAAGAAAGAAAACAAAACAAGAATAAAAACAAAACAACCAAAAATGAAAACTTCAAGCTCATAGATATGGAGAACAGATTGGTGGTTACCAAAGGTGGGGTGGCAGGGAGAGCACAAGGGAAATAGGTTAGGGAGTCAAAAGGTACAAACTTTCAGTTATAAAAGAAGTCATAGGGATGTAATACACAGTCTGGCATGACTGGAGTTAATACTGTATTGTATATTTGAAAGTTGCTAAGAGAGATATTAACAGTTCTCACAAGAAAAAAATAGCAAAATTATTTTGCTATACATCTGGAACTAATGAAATGTTATACAGCCATTATACCTCAATTTTCAAAAAGGAAGTAAGTTATCTCCAGGTCCATGGGCAGCATTTTTTAACTGGTAGGCAGAAGCTTCCTACAAAAGTCTGATTAAAAATTGCTTCACTGAGAGTTTCTCTGGCAAAATCTCATGAGGAATTTGGCAAACTTAAGCAACAACAAACCAGAATCATTTCCCTAGTAAACTCTGCCCTGTCCTCCTGTTGCCTCCCTATACCTAGTCTCCCTCTCCTTCCCTCTCCTCCTCACCCTGTCCAGACAATCTGCATTATCCTGGTATCTCTTGGAGATTCCTAAATCCCATTTGCTTCTAAAGATCCTTCTGCTTCATGAGCAAAATATTCAGGCAACTCTAGAATTTAAACCCTAGACCTCAAATGAATTAAGAACCATAATTTTTAAAAAATATTTTATTCATTTATTCATGAGAGACCAGAAGAGAGGTAGAAACATAGGCAGAGGGAGAAGCAGACTCCCTGCTGTGGGACTCAATCCCAGTATCCTGGGATCATGACCTGAGCCAAAGGCAGAAGCTCAACCACCGGAGCCACCCATGTGCCCCAAATTAAGAACCACAATTAATGATTTATCTCAACCAAGATAAGACTGGTAACCATGCATAGAATAATTTAAATTGGGGGGGTGCATTCTACCCAGGTTTACCTGACTATATCAACCTCTGCACATACTGGTTGGAGTCACAGATGTCACAGATGCTAATTCTTGAACAAAAGTTGATTAAACTAATCCATAAAGGGACACACAGGATCCATCTTTCAAGACGAGACAAAATAAAACAAAACATAGCCTCCTTGATGGCAACTTCTACCACTATCAGGGTCACATCCCCCACTCCCCAGAAGTACTACAAGTAGATACACAGGCTGCGTCTTGCCAGAAAGTATCCAGAGAAAGGGAGTAATATAATGAACCCCTTTGTATCTGAGAATTACTTATGGAGATTAACCAAGCAAAGTAGAGCAAGGAAGAGCAATCCTTCTCCATGAGAGGGCAGGGTGAGGTGGAGGCAATCAGCCCTTTATGTTTTGATGGTAGAAAATAAAAAGTTTTCCAAACTAGAAGTAAAGGGTGAAGAATTGCTAGCCCATAAGGACCATGGATCCCAGTCCAGGCCCCGCACTTGTAGGAAGCTGAGTCCCTTGGAGGTAGATGCTTGTGGGACTGAAGACCTTGTTACTTAAGGTCATCCTTGGCTGAACTGCACACAGAGGTGTAGGATCACACTTCCTCCTAAGACTCAAAGGCTCTGATGGCGCCTCCTGGAAGACTCTTGAGGTCTGAGAAGCAGCCATTACAGCAGACAAACAGACATCTCCATGACAGAATTTTGAACTTCCCTTGGTCAATTGAGGGAAGGCAGGCAGCTCCTTTACTTATTTATTTGGTTGCTTGTTTAACAAACACATATAGCCTTACTATATGCAGATACTTGCTTTATAAGTATTAACCCATTTAATGCTCATAGTAGTTGTACAAGGTGATACTATTATAATATCCATTTTTTAGATAAGTCAAGTAGGGCACAGAGAGGTGGAATGCCTTACAAAAAGTCAGGCTACTAGTAGTGATAAAGGCATGATTCAAACCCAGACAGTTTGTTCAGTTTCCATGCTCTTAACCACAAGTAATTGATTTTTTGTATTCTTATTATTTGTTGGGAAGATAAAAGCACTGTCAGGAATCACACTCCAATTTTATGGAGCATTTCATGCCAGGCTACATTTCACTTAATCCTTACAACAACATGGGTATTTTTATCTTCAATTTACAGATGAGGAAACAGGTTCTGTGGCTCATCCAAAGTCAGGTAGAAAGGCACAGTCACATTGAAACACAAGTTGACTGATGCCTGTACTATTCTCAGTTATTAGAAATACCTAGAGGAAGTGAGTAAGGACATTACAAAGGAGACATATAATCTTTAAAAAAATGCTTAAAATCATGATTCAGATCTGACTATTGCTGACTGCACATCAGCTTGCAAAACATATCACAATCAACCCTTACAGTGGAAAATAAGTCAATTTCTATATTACTGTGGTTTTGTCAAAGGCCTCCCAAGGGGACTGGAAGAATTTGCTGAATTCATATTGCAATCTAGCCCATTGTAAGATCTCTACAGTAATTAGACTCAGAACCAGAAATTGCACATAGCCCATCAGCTTGGGAGACAGAGACTGGCACATTATCTAGTTAAGCACCGCCAGTTACTCATCCCTGTGACTTCAGAGTCAACAAAACAAGTACCACACAACTTCATGATTTTCTTCTACATACAGAAATATAGATTTTCCTACACATGTAGAAAGAACAATTCTGATAAGAATGGATAAAAAATTAGTTCAAATATTTGAAATGTTCTACAAAACTCAAAAACAAAACCATATATTAATCTTAGTTCTTCTAAAACAGTACCATCTTCATCGTATTGAAAAATAAGTTTTTGATCTTAAAGAGTATGCCCTTCAAAAAAGAGAGAGAGAGAGAGAGAGTAAGCACCACATTCTTTTCTTATCTTGTTCAACACAGAGGGCTCAAGGCTCTTCCTATCAATTATTTTATCAGGCCTGTTCTAAACTGAGTTTTCCATATTGTAATGTCTCAGTGCCATCCCCACTATTCTTTCCTAATTCATTTTCAATGCCAAAGGGGTACTGGATGGAATGGGTAAATGTGGTCCTATTTTGAATCAGTCAAATAATTATGAATTTAAAAATCATTACATTGTATGTATAACTTCTTTAAAGAATAATAACCCCTTCAGTTCAGGAACTATATTATATGCTCTTCAGGAACTGCATTAAAGTGAAAATAAACAACACAGCATTATGAATGATACTAAAAAGTATTATAAGTGTAGAGTAAAAATAGAAACCTGGAGGTTTCTCCATCAAATAAAGAGGAAAATATCATGCTTTGGGTTGAACATCTACAAAATAGCAAAATTCAGAAAAAAAAAACTGGCTTAGGCAAAAAATACACTTTACTAACAGGACGATAATGAGTCCATGAAAAGAAAGATACAGCTGGGAGTCAGAACAAGCTAAACCTTGACTCAAACCTTGGATGTTCCCTCACTGGTCGGCCTTCCTCTAAGCTTGTGTCCCATCAACCCTACTTACAACACTCTAGATTATTGAGTTCTGTTTCCCAAAGCTCATGATGGAACACAGCCATTACCAATTGCCCTCAGGTGTGTATTTTCTTTATTCAAAAGAGTAGTCACACTGGACTGACATCTTTCAAACATTACCACCTCCCCTCCAGCCATAGTCCCCCCTGGGTTATGTGCCAGCAAGGTAATTTAACTTGGAATCCATATCAATAGGGGGAAGAGCTATTCCCCAAAAGGCAAGACAAAAGGTGCACCATAGACAAAATAGGCACCTACCTACTCTTTTGAGTCTACAAGGAAGAAAGATTTCAAAGCCAATCTGACAAGCATGTCATATTAAAACTTGGGGAAAAAATAACTACAGCTCAAAATCACAGGCATCCATATTTAAGAAACTACTCTCAGAGTCAGTCAAACTCTGAAAACATAGAAAACTGCTTATTTGAGAACAGTAGACCTTGTGAAAATAAAAGAAAATAAGCAAATAAAAATAAAATGCCCAGGACAGCCCGGGTGGCTCAGCGGTTTAGTGCTGCCTTCAGCCCAGGTTGTGATCCTGGAGGCCCGGGATAGAGTCCCACGTCGGGCTCCCTGCATGGAGCCTGCTTCTCCCTCCGCCTGTGTCTCTGCGTCTCTGTCTGTGTCTCTCATGAATAAATAAATAAAATCTTTTAAATAAGTAAGTTAATAAATAAATAAATACCCTATATCCTGTATTTTTTAGCCTGTCTTTTTCCCCCCTGTCCTTCTATCCCACAGAACTCTCCTACCATCTCCAACAAGGCATGTTCCTAAGTAAAACCACCACCATGCTCTGAGAGAAATTACAAGGACATAGTGCCCCCTGACTCTTCACTAACATGAAATTCTGAAGTAATGAGGAGCACTACTTTCAAAGAAACTCTATTCAAGAGTTAATAATATGTAAATAGGCTATCAAATGTGCTATAATGTATGCAGAAGTAATGTACACAACACTTTAAGCCAAGTTCAGGATTTCGTTTCCCTGGAATAAAAGATAATATTCAAAATATGTAGCACCAGCTATAATCTTTCCATTCCAGAGAAAGAAACTGAATTGCTAACCTCTAACAACAAAAAAAAACAACAACAACCCAAACATCATATGACAATGACAGTATGTATTATTAGAAACTTTCAAGTCTCAGGCCTACAATGTAAAATTTAATAAAGCAGCTATTTGACACCATAAGAACTTGCAAGGACATAGGAGTGGGAGATGGAAATAGTGTAAAACCTAATAACATGTGCAAAGTTCCATAAGAAAAATAAATATTCCAGTGTCAACATGACAGTTAAAATTCAAGGTTGAAGGTACATTCTTGTAATAATGTAGTATTACTTATCCACAGAATATTTGCTCCAGAACAACTAGAATTAGTTTTAGTTTTCAATTTTTTAAGTTGTAAGGGAAAAATATTTCAGTAAAATGATAATATTTTGTTACTAAAGTTAAAAAGATATTCAAACAAAAAATTAATTAGAATAAAAAGTTGAGCATCTTAACCCACAGATGAACATAAAGCATCATCAGTCTTGATCTTCAGTGCAGGTTTATTAGTGATGCTACCTAAGAGTTTTCTCAGTGTTTCCTCAAGGGTAAGTGAATTTTAGCCTCAAGAAATTATCTAGGAAATTCAGGCCCTTTAATCAAGTTACATTTATAATATCTAAATAGTAGAGAAGTATTTTGGTGGAGCTTAATTTATTTTCCCTAGAACAATGGAAACGTGATCAGAAAATATACCCAGGTTCAATCTGGGAGATAAGTCTATGAAGCATGGAGTAAACAAATCTTTGGGCTCTAAAACTATCGTAATTAACACACTGTTAAATTTTCATAACGTTAAGAGTATTGTACCTTGTTAGAGTTGAATATTTCACTTTTTTCAAATTCAAGCTTTACTGTTTTGTCTCCCCTTCCACGAATAGAGCAATATATATATATTTAAAGATCTTATGTATTTATTCATGAGAGACACACACACAGAGAGAGAGAGAGAGAGAGAGAGAGAGGCAGAGACACAGGCAGAGGGAGAAGCAGGCTCCACGCAGGGAGCCTGACGTGGGACTCGATCCCAGGTTTCCAGGATCAGGCCCTGGGCTGAAGGCGGCGCTAAACTGCTGAGCCACCCGGGCTGCACTGAATAGAGCAATATTAAGTCATTCATTTTTGTACTATTGACTAATATGATAAACCTCTGGAATAAGGACAGGTTGGCATGTAGTAGAGACCTAATAAATTAATATACTTAGATTATGATAGTTTAAATTTTAAGTCAAATCTATTCTTGTTTAATGCAGTACACATGTGCAATATTAATTTTTTTCAATACACATTTTTAAAAAATTTTTCTGGCTCTATTGAGGTATAATTGACAAATAGAATCATAATGTACTTAACATGTATAAGGTGATGATTTGACATGTGTATATATTGCAAAAGGATTCCCACAATCAAGTTAATTAGCACATCTAACACCACATATTATTTCCTTTTTTGATGAGAATTCTTAATATTTATGCTCATAACAAATTTCAAATATACAACATAGTATAATTAACTATAGTTGCCATGTTACTGTAGATGCACGAAGTTTATCTTATAGCTATAAGTTTATATGTGTTTTCCAGTCTCCCCACCTCTCAGCCCCTGGCAACCAACAAACTACCATTCTACTATTTCTAAGTGTCAGACTTTTTTCAGTTTCTATATATTAGTGATACCATGCAGTATTACCTTTCCTTGTCTGGTTTATTTAACTTAACATAAGGACCTCCAGGTTCATCTCTGTTGTTACAAATACCAGAATTTCCTTCTTTTATAAAGCTGAATAACATCACGTGATATGTATGTATATATATTTTTTATTTTCTTTATCCATTCATCTGTGATAGACACTTCGGTTGTTTTCCTGTGTTGAGTATTACAAATAATACTGCAATGAATGTGGGAATTCAAATGTCTCCTCGCAATAGTGATTTTGCTTCCTTTGGATAGATATGCAGAAGTGGAACTCTTGGATATGGCAGAGCTATTTGTAATTTATTGAGGAACCTTTAACTGTTTTCCAAAATGGCTCTATCGATTTACATTCCCGCCAACTGTGTACCCACCCCTTCTTTTAAAATTGCCAGTGGGAAACTTTTATTTTTATTTATTTATTTATTTTAAGATTTTATTTATTTATTCATGAGAGACACACACGGGGGGTGGGGGGAGCAGAGGCGGAGACATAGGCAGAGGGAGAAGCAGGCTCCATGCAGGGAGCCTGATGTGGTACTCAACCCCGGGTCCCCAGGATTACACCCTGGGCCGAAGGCATCGCTAAACCTCTGAGCCACCCGGGCTACCCGGGAAACTTTTTTTAAATGGAAGCAAATAAATTACAACACATAGGCACTCCCACACTTTGTGATTGCTAAGATTCTGAAGAATATATCAGTAGGTTGCTAACTGAGGGTGATGCAGTAGTGAGGCCCTTTGAGGACATTGCAAGATGGTGGCCATCTGCAAACCAACCAAAGAGGCTTTGGAGGGAATCAAACCTACCAGTACCGTGGTCTTTGACTTCTGGCCTCGAGAATGATGAGAAAATAAATTTCTATTGTTTAAGGCAACCAGTATGGTATTTTGTTATGGCAGCCTAGCAAATTATTATGGCTGCTAAGTTTTGGGGTGGTTTGTTATATAGCACTGAATAGCTAATACAATGATTTTCAACTAGATAGCATGTAAGAAATTAAATAAGACATCCTTGACCTTTAGTGACCTTGAGGGGCTTACAGTAAAGAAATAGCTTCATTGCTAACAGTTAAGTTAGAAATATTACAGTGACAACAAGACTACACAAACATATAAACATATAATATGATTACTTACATGTACGCCTTAGGGAAAAGAGATGGAGAATTCAGCCTCTTTATAAATAAAGCACTATAAAAGCACACCATAAAAGTGTCTTCGGTAATAAATATTTCTATCATTTTCTTAATAAATGTTACTGAGTTTATGCATTATAATGTAGAAATATAATTTTGAAAATATTGCCACTTTAAATGCATCTGTGGCAATTATCCAACAATCATTCAAAATATGCATAAATAATGAAGTACCTTCTCTAATATCACTTGAAAAGATATAATCTTACTGCAGGGAATAATATTGGAGACAGGCAATTTTGATTTGCAAGGTTCAGAAACACAGTGGCTAGATTCAAAAATGGTGTCTGAAAAGAATATGTTGAAAAATCCATAAATCCAAGAAAACAGAATAAAGGGAGTCAGTTCTCAGTCTGAAGGAATGATGACTGCCAATCACTGAGCACTTCAGAAACAGAATTTGTAGACTTTACCTTGATATATACAATAGTTAACTCTGCTCTACTAAGGAAGAAACCAGCTCCAAAGACTAAGTAATTGTCAAATTCTGGACAATTCAGAAACAAACTGTTACCATCATCATCACCATCCAGGATGAGGTCAAAATCATATATCCCATGTTTACACAGGGGTCATTCGGTGTATTTTTTTTTTCCACTAACAGGTGATACATGTGGTCCCTTTCATTTATCATCTAGATATTAAGGAATATGGCCCACAAGATGTTATGGTCCGGGCCAACATCCCATTGCCTTTTAAAATGCATGTCCATAGAGGACCACGAGAATCATCTTAGATGTGCGAGGAAATATAACAACTTAGATTAGCTACTGATACTCATCCCAAGACTTCTACTTTCCTCTTGCATTCTTCTGATACTAGACACAACCTTCAGGCCTTAAATGTAGACAGGATGATACAGGTTAAGCTAATCAGATTCTTTCTACCAGGCACCTTACTTTTTAGTCTATCACCTGAGGACATCTGACAGCAGGTCCAAAAAAAGCAAAGGTTATAAATTCCTTTGCTGAGATCTCCAGAACTACAGTGGTTTCTATATATTCTCAGACTTGGTGGTTCATCCCTTAATTCAGTTTTGTCCAGTACCACCAAATCACTTTTATGAGAGGCTTAGAATCACTTTCTGGTGCTTTCATACAAAGAAAATGAATGAAATGGAAATTGGTACCATTGAGTGGCCTCACAGCAACAGTCATAGAAATGTGCAGAATTTGAATCTGGTCGTCAGGCCAAAGAGTTGTAGGACTCCTACAGACATCTCAAGATGGGAAAGGAGCAGCCCACAGTTTTCAGTGGTAAAATATTCCCTCCTGTTATTGTCCCTCTGAGGGTAGTTTCTGCCACAAATTTAAAGGGGATACAGAGCACAGAACCAGGGTGTGACGGTTGATACTGATGGCATTTCTTTTTTTATTTTTTAAGACTTTATTTATTTATTCATGAGAGACACAGAGAGAGAGAGAGGCAGAGACATAGGCAGAGGCAGGTTCCCCACGGGGTGCCTGATGTGGGACTCGATCCCAGGACTCCAGGATCATGACCTGAGTCAAAGGCAGATGCTCAACCATTGAGCCACCCAGGTGCCCCAATACTGATGGTATTTCATATCATAGAGTGATATCGTAAGTCAAAAATCTTGCCTTCAGGGGTGCATGCTGGCTCAGTCAGTACAGCATGCTACTCCTGATCTCGGGGTCGTGAGTTCAAGCCCCACAGTGGACATAGAGTTTACTTTTAAAAAGGAAAAAAGAAAAAAAATCTTGAGTAAAAGCTCAGGGAACCTTTTGCTGTGATGTGAGCCATAGCAATCGGTGCCCAGAAACAAAATTTGAAAACTAGTTCTGCTGCATTGCAACACCTCTGTCAGCAAAACTCTATCCCCTCTGAGTCAAGAAATGGCCTCACAGTTGGAACCTAGAAGAGTATCCATCAACCCTTAGAATTCCTCAGCTTCTAAGACATGACAACTCTGTAAAAGGTTGTAGCCAAAGATCAAAGTCCTCCATCCCAGCACACTCAGTTTCTGGTCATTTATCTTTCCTATTACAGGACGAAGAGCTTTCTCTGTATTTCTTCCATGCCACCTGACTCAGCACCTCAGTCTGTGGCTTGGGGACCTTCTCTAGGCTTGGAGTAGTAGAGGTTTTCTTCTCTCACTTATTTTCACCCCATTCCCAGACAATGTGTGCTACTCCCTCTTTGGAAGGAAGGACAGTGGTTTGGGAAATTTGCTGTCTTAAAACAGGGAGTCATAAATCATCTTTAATATCCCTCCTGTCTCAGGATCCTCATGGGTGTTCCAGAGAAATTCAGCACTTTGGCAAATAAAACTGTATTGAACCTCTCCTTTTCCAAAAGTGAGTTTTTCTGCCTCTGTTTAGAGTGCTGTGCCCACCTCTTATAGGGAGCTTTATGTATCATGTACATTTTTTGTCTCCCTGCCTTCTCCCAGAGGGCAGAAACTATATTGTACTAGTCCTTTCCCCAAGGTCTGTACTAGAGCCTGTCATGTAGTAAATATTTAATAAAAGTTTGTTCACTAAATAAATCAATAAGTACATATCCTAATCATTTCACTCAGAGCCTGTGCAGAAGTTTTAGTTTCTGAAAGTCTCTGAACTGACAAGAGGTTTTTCCTCTGTTTTTCTGCAAATGAAGTATGCATTTCATTTCTCCCACAATAAAAGGAGGCAGGGGGAAAAAAACAGATCAGTAGGAAAATTGTCAGCACAGAACCTTAAAAACCTGACAAGGGAAAAATGATCTCCCCCGCTCTGTAAATCATGAATGTCTTGAAAAGACTAATGAATCAGAAATCAAATCAAAATTCTCATTTTCATTTTGAAACAATATCAAATTTGTTTCTGCTTCTTCTCCAGAAAGTAGGGATCAAAGTTGTCCTGCCTTCACGTTTTCTCAAAATCTATTTTTGTGAAGAAATTATTACTTTTAAAAAACTTTTCATTTTGAAGCCATTCCAAACTTGTTTTATTACAACTAAAAGAAAAATTTGAAATGTTAAACCTCATTATAACTCAAGTAGGAAAAGAAAAGCATGAGTAAAGTTAAATAAAAAGCTAGTTCTCCCAGGAAAATGTTCGTATTTGTTAATAATATGTCATTTACATGCTCTAATTAGCTTTCCTAGTATTCTAAAAGTAAATTTTAGAATAATTTTCTTATTTGAACTTTAATTTGCAAACTATTGTGTCCTTTTGCATATTTGGATACAATTTGCATAAACAGTATAATTACAATTATCTGCTTTTCCCAAAAGATTAGAAAGGAAAACTACTAATTAATCTCATTTACATGTGGATAAGGTTAATTGCTAAGACCAATTTTTTTATTTTCCCTTGCTAAGCTGTAATGAATGCTGTCATGCTTATTAAGATACAACATAGATATTATACTATGTATTAAATTGAGTAATAATTATATTTATGTAGTATCTTTCACTTTTTTTAAAAAAATAATTTGGTTCTCATTGAAGAACACATTATCTATTAGATTGGTGCTTTCTCCTTTCTAGAAAAAGGACAATCTGGTCTTTCTAAAACTGCCCTTTTTCCTTCTGACCTATATAAATATAAAATAAATATTAATGGCTTCCCATCCTCAAACTACATTTATTTTTATTGATTCAGGTATTGTGTGCTTGCCTCTTCATCTAGGTTCCTGTCCCTTCTACTCTGTGACTATTTTTTCTCCCAGTGTTCAGGAATCCTGTTTATTTCTAGACTAGCCTAAATGGTTTCTAATAAGTACTTACTAAAGTCACTCCTCTAAACTTCTACCTAGACCCCAAATGTTCCAGAAGCATTTTTTCTAAATATAAATTCAATAATGTAGCTTTCTCATATAAAATTATCAAAGCTTCCTTATCTAACAAGAGAGTTAGAGCTTCATAAGGTGGGCTAGAAAATCCTTTGTCATCAATTTTTGCCCACATGACGAACCAGCCCCAGCAGTGATACAGAATAGTCAGCGTTCCAGGGATGTCAATCTACCTGGAATTCCTGAAACCCATGACACCACTTCACAACCCAAGGCAGGTTGCCCCTAAGTTAGCGAAATATAAGCTTCCAGCCCCTCTCTATGCATGCTGAACATGGTTGAGTTTTTAGAATGTTCTGGAAGGAACAGATACAGAGTTGCAATCAGAAAATATTCCTATGTAAACACTTCTGTTAAAATGCCTAAGACAATCTCAGAAGAGAGGCACTTAAAATTTTAAGTCTCCACTAATTTATTGTGATAGATTTTCTCATTTGAAAACACATTCACTACCATGTACTATTTTTTGTCATAAATTTGTATCATTTTTCCTTAAGAGGGCTTATTCAAAACTCTTTACCTTTGTCTATGACCCTTTTGCTTGAGTGTACTTTCCCCTCTTGTCTAATTAGAAATATCACACTGAACCTTTAAGACTCAGCTTAAAATTCACCTCCTTTGTTCCCTCACCCTCACACACCCCTGAGATGATTCCAAATCTCATCCTCTATTCTACTAAAAAAATTATCACATTCTGTAATTGTTTACTTAGTCATTTCCTACCTATGCCAGTTTGGACCCACAAAATTTGTTCTCTACTTATAGCATCAGAACTTCCTTCAGGGGAATTCACTTTCTCCCATAGATGTCAGTCATGGAGGGATGGCAAGTTCAGTTGCCTTCATCCTCACAAACCATTACCTGAAGGCTCCTGGAGGCTCATTTGCCCATGTGCATATTTTATTTGGCCTTCCCCAGTATAACAAGTGTGTTTCCATATGACCTCCTCTCCCCTCAGTGAAATCTCACTCCTAAGACTTTCACCTTTGATCTCATGAACAGTTGGCCTCTTTGAAGTAGCTCCTTCCACTGAGAACCTCTATAGCTTCTGGGATCCTCAGGCTTTAGCCTTTCCTTCTGAGAGGAAAATTGCCACTCATCTCCCAATATCTATGCCCCTTGCACCATGCCATGGGACTATCCAGCAGGAAATTACATTCCCCAGCCCTCCTCCCAGTGAGGTGGGTCTTACCACAGAAAGTCACTGAGATGCAACTGATGAATTATTGAACTCTACATCTGAAACTAATGATAGCCAACAACTATCTTGGCTAATTGAATTTAAATTAAGAAAAAAAAAGCAACTGAAATGATGCATGCAACAACATGACAGGGTTCTTAGGCATCAAACCTGTCTCCTCACTCACATTCCTGTTTCCCTTCTTATGGGATGGAACCAGGGTCTGTGAGGGATTGCTCACTGGCATAGATCCTTCCAGGTACTGTCAGCTAAATTAAAAGGTATAACATTGTGCTGTTTTACCTGAATGGTACTCCCCAAATTATGCAAGCTTCGGGCCTCACAAAACCCAAATATGTACTCCTATGACCCACCCAGCTACTTCAAACTTAGAGAATGAGAAGTTGGGTTACTTCAAAGTATTAAAAACTGACATTAATATCCATTGCTTACTAAGTTTTATCAGGAAAGGAGGTTTTTATTTCATGTTACCCCAATATCTTGCTTAGTGCTCAGAAATTGTTTAATTGTATAATTAAACAAGGTTTAATTTTCCAACTATTGGATGTTAAACACTGAATTAACTGATTAAACTAGTATCATCCATTTCTTTAAATATAAATCCATCAGTTATGTTACCCTGAATATATATGACTATTAATTATGATTAATCAATTGTTAATGTATTAATCAACATGTGATTAATATTTTTCAAGTCATGTAAAATTGTTGTTTTCCCTTAAAACACAATTTATGGCATTTGAATAGCAATTGTTCAAAGCTTCACCATATGATACTTTAAAATACCTATATTTCACAGCCTATGTGACTCTGTCTTGTTAGAACAACAGAATGCTTGGTAGATAAATATAAATGTTCAATTTTTTCATTTTGCATTTTTTGCATTCCAAATAATAAAATAGTCCTGTAGGCTATTCTTAACAAAACATTAGGAGTTGAAACTGGCCCTTATGAATTTGAAAGAACTGAGACTTAGCCAGTGATTCCCGGTCTGATTGCAAATTAGAATCACCCAGATATGTTAAGAAATAGCTCATGCTTGGGGTCTACATCTAGATATTTTGATCTAATTGGCTTCAGGAGGAGCCTGAAGATCTTCATATTTTTAAATCTCTTCAGGAATCATAATGTGCAAGCAGAGCTGACAAGCAAAGTCTTAGGTGGGGGAGGGCTTCTTTGCTTCATTCTGCTAGAAGTTTCACTGATAACAAGAATGTCGTATCTGATTACTTTTGCTATGGGGACTAAAAATAAGAAATGGCTTAAAATTAGAAATCGTGTGTGTTTACATATATAATATGTACTTCAAAAATGAAAATTCATTGGGGACTATAAGAGAAACTAGGGCTCCTTGGAGAAGTGGCTAATTTTAGGGTTGGGGCAAGGAATATGCAAACTGAGATTAAAGCACATTTTGTTCTTCCAGAAAGCAGGGAAGCACTCACAAACAAAAGGGACACAGGAGCCAACTGAAAGAGCGCCTTTTGGCCAAAGTTGGAACAAGATGAGCAACAGAGTAAATAGCAGTATTGGACTGTAACCCAAAGCATAAACTAAATATCCTTTAGGGAAGCCTGGCTGGCTCAGTCAGTAGAGCATGCAATGCTTGATCTTGGAAGTTGTGAGCTCTAGCCCCACATTGGGTATAGAGATTACTTATAAAAATAAAATCTAAAAATAAATATATAGATAAATATCCTTGAGTTCATACTCATATGAGTAAATGATTAAACAAATGGGCCAGAATATATAAATCTCACACTCAGAAGAATTCAAAATAATTTATGTAGAACTGTTCCCTCAAAGTTGTAGAACAGGACTCCCACCCTTGAGATATGAGCTCTCCTTCAGCATTTGCCTTCAAAGAATACAGTGTGGAAATGTATGGGGTGGGGGGTAACTATACAGTGGAGAACCCCTACAAACACCACTTTAAACAGGTAATCAAGGTTATCATCAATAGTAAAAAGCCATGTAGAGGGACGCCTGGGTAGCTCAGCGGTTTAGCGCCTCCCTTCAGCCCAGGGCGTAATCCTGGAGTCCCAGGATCGAGTCCCACATCAGGCTCCCTGCATGGAGCCTGCTTCTCTCTCTGCCTGTGTCTCTGTCTCTCTGTGTGTCTCTCATGAATAAATAAATAAAATCTTTAAAAAAAAAAAGGCCATGCTGAAGCATGACTCTTGATATGACATGCTGTGGTCCCCAAAACTCCTGACTCCAAACTAACCATGAAAAAAAATCAGACCAACTCATATCAACGTTCATTCTACAAAATACCTGACCAGTGCTTTTCAAAAGTGTCAAGATCATAAAAACCAATGGAAGTCTGAGAAATTGTCACAACTCAGAGGAGCCTTAGGAAGTATGATGACTAAGATTAAAGTGCTATTTTCAATGGTAACCTGGAACAGAAAAGGGACATTTTGGGGGAAACTAATAATAATGAAATACGAATAAAGCATTTAATTTAGATAATGAAAATGTACTGATGTTTGTTCGTTAACTGTGGCAAATATACCATAATAATGTAAGATGTCAACAATAGTTTCCAAAGTGTTCAGAGTATGCAGGAACTCTGCGCAATCTTTGCAACTTTTCTGTAAGTCTAAAACTACTCTAGAATTAAAAGCTTACTTATATACCAAAAAATACACTAGAGAGTTTGGCATGTACATAAATACTGAAGAAGAGCATTCACAATGAAAGGAACATTTGAAACTTGGCTTGCAAACTATTGAGAATAGTTATTAAGCACCAGAATTATAATATCTCAAAATCATAGTATGTTAGGATTTTACCTACACAGAGTTACTGATTCAAAGATTTTGGTCAAAATATAAGAGCAATATGAATTTCCAAATATATTCAGAGGGAGTTAAACCTAAATACTCATGTAGCATTACATTTCATGTGGTCTAGAGATCCAGTTAAAACTGAGAATGTAAATAAGTGATAAGTACTCCCATATTCTAAAAGTGAGGGACGAGACCATCTATGTGGGACTTGCTGAGTTGAACAAAAATGGTTTTCCCAGCATAGGTCCATTACCCTCCTCCAGGCCAAGAGAACCCTTAGAAATGATTTTGGAGGCTGGTGGCCAGTAATCAAGGAGAACTTAGAAGAGATAATTATGAATGTGCTATTCTTGTCCCCTGAGCAGATACAGAGAATCCCTTATGTCAACTGAACAAGGAGTAAAGGAACAAGAAGAATTCAGAAGAAAGAAGGAAAAGGAAGAGGCGGCTAGAAAACGGCAGGAAGAACAAGAGAGAAAGTTAAAGAGTGGGAAGAGCAGCAGAGAAGAGAGAGAGAAGAGGAGGAGCAGAAGCTGCAGGAGAAGGGAGAAAGAGAGGTGATTCCTGTCACAGGAGGATAAACGCACTGCTCTCTGTGAAATAGCCACGTTAGAGCCCATTTAAAAAAAAAAATCAACATTTGGAATCTGCCACTTAAAAGAAGCACTATTAGATTCCAACCTGACCCACCAACAGAGCCTATATTTTATTTCTCTGTTTTAGTTAAAATTGCTGCATAACAGATTATCCCAAATAGAGGTTTAAAAAAGCCATTTCTTTATATTCACAGATTCTGAAGAATAGAAATTCACTGTAGGAAGAGTGGGTATAGCTTATCTCTCTTCCATGATATCTGGAATTCACCAACAAAGATTGAAAGGGCTGAAATTCATTTACCTACATATTGGGCACCTCTGTTGAAACAACCAGAAACCGGGATTACTAACTCAACCTGTAGACCTGCACATGGCCTTTCCTTGTGCTTGACTTCCCCATGGCATCGGGACCTCAGAGGAGGCAGAAAGCTCAGAATTCCAAGCAGGAGTAATCTGTTAAGCAAGGTGGAAGCTACACGACCCTTTATGACTAAGCCTCAGACTCATAGAGCATCACCTTCTGCCAGACCTTAATGGTTGAAATTAGGCTCCAATTCTTTATGGAACATGGCAGCATGGGGAAGTGGCAAGATCACAGAAAAGACCATAGAAAGGCTTGTGGGATGAGAGGTAAGATTGTGGCCATCTTTGGAAAATACAATTTTCCAGATCTCCCTTCTCCCCGATGGCAAATCTGGTAGGAGCCAAGAGCTGTCTAAAGGGGGGAAAGAGGGAGAATCTTCAATATGTCTTCTTTCCTTTCCCATTTCTCATTCTAACAAGGGGGTAGGAGGAGGGAAAAAGATTTAAATTCAACGTAATTTGAAGTTCCGAATGTTACGCAGATTGGGTTGGATGTATCAAAGCTTGAAAATACAGACAGTTTACTACCTGATAATGATCAGATGAACTTTAAAAACTGCCTGAAATTTCATCCAGGGGATGGGTTGACTGTGTTTGCTTCGGAGAGAAAGAATTAAGCTGTTTTCTGCTGGCACCCTAGTAGGCCCAATTCATTCAAATGATTCTGGGCAGCCCACATGTGCCTTGCAATATGCCATTAGTATGCATTATAAAAAAATTTCCCTTGTGAAGTTTGTGTGAATATCATCAATGCAGAAAATCATTTTTAGCCATTTGCAAGTCAGGTAGAACTCAGAAATTTGTTGCAAGAGAAAATAAAAGATCATCTAGACTATGGGCTTTAGAGTTTGATTTTAGGAAATTCTTTCATTTGCTTATGACCTTCACTTATCCTAATTTTTTTTCTTTCTAGAAGTCTCAAGTTCCTTTCTCTTTCAATTTGTAATTTTGAGAAATTTAAACATATTTAAAAGTGGAAAGAGGATCCTATGAATGCTCCTATACCCTTAATCTAGATTCAACAATTATCAACCAATTACCACATTTATATCTATACCCACCCCATCCATATTCATAGCTATATTTATTTGGCTAAAATATCTGAAAGTCATAATGATGCTTCACCCCTTCAGCACAAATATTCTAAGAACAGAGTCATTTTCCTATACAACCACAGAATTATTAACACACACTCAGGAAACTTATCACTGATATAATATTTCTAATATGCATTACATATTCATAATTCCTCAGGTTTTCCCCAAAAATGTCCTTTATGTGTTCCCCTCATTGAAGATACAATCAAGAATCACATGTTGAAAAAAAAAAAAAAGAATCATATGTTGCATCTAGTTGCCATGTCTCTTTGGCATCCTTTAGAGCAGTTCTCTCATCTTTCCCAACTTATTTTAAGAATCAATAAAATACAAGTCAGTTGTTTTGTAAAATGACCTTCAATTGAATTTGCCTGATTGTTTTCTCATTAATAGATTCAGATTAAACATTTTTGGCTAGACTAACATAGAAGCAATGTTAGGTCTTCTCGATATATCACTTCAGAAGGCAAGTACCATTTGTTTCTCCCATTTCTGGTTACATGAAGTCCAATCATTTGGTTAAGGTCGAGTGTGCCAGATTTCTTCATCATAAAGGTACTTTAGCATCTCTATAAGTACATGTAAGTTTGATACTTTGAAACTGCGTCAACTTTTCACCCAAAGGTTTCAGCACTCATTGATTACCGTTGCCTGAATCAATTATTACATTTATGGCTGCAAAGTGGTGATTGGTTTCCAATTGTATTTTTCTCAATCACATATATCACCTAGAATACTTAAGAAGAGCCTTTTCCCTTTCCTTCCCTATTTCTTTTACCATGATTCTAAATTCATGAATTATTTTTAATTAATTCAATGCCTTATATTCATTATCATCATTATTCTTTCTATGCCTAATTGTCCCAAATTTGGCCAGTGGGAAGCCCTTCAGCCTGGCTCTGATGTTCTTTTCATATATTCTCATCAGTTTTCAAGCCCTTCCTTCCTTTTGGACAAAGGAGTTTACAGACTCAACATGTAATTTCTTGCCACACACCAGCAACCAGTCATTTATCCAAAAAGCCTGACTTTATACTGGTAGGAAATCTTAATTAGAAACCAAGACGTGCATGCTAAGTATGCTGATTGCTACTGGGGAAATCAGTAGTATCCACTGGTAGGGTCTGTAGACTGTGCTAAGGAATATGTCCCTTAAAAAATAAGTTTAAAGAAGCTAAGTCCTTCATTTTAGTTAATATTCTTTCAGTTACTAACAATCACCAAATCTACTCTTCACTTCTTTTAAAATTGAGATGTAATTACATGCAACATTGTGTAAGTTTAAGGTGTATGCCATGTTGATTTGGTACATTTGCATTGTCATATGATTATCACCATAGCTTTAGATACTACCTCTGTCGTATCACATACGTTTCATTTCTGTTTAGCTCTTCTTGCTGTTAACTTATCCACTAAAGAGAAATGCAATTTACTTATATTTGTCACTATCTGCAAGCTTATTTTTTAGGGAAGTGCTTTGGCCTTACTCATTATTCTTTCACATATTATATATTTATTTACTCAACATATTTTCCTTTCTGTGTGTTGTGGACTCAGAATGAGCCTCTGGAAGCTGAGATTTTGAGAAATCTCAAAATGAGTAACTGAGTTCTATAGGATGACTAGTAAGTGCTCATCCAAGGAAAGAGGAGAGGAGAATATCAAGAGGACAGTAGAGGGTAGCACACATAGGAGGGTTTCCAGGATTGGGATTCAATTATGACTGAGACAATAAATGAATTAATTTTCCAAAAGTTGGTAGTAAGTAGACACCGTCTAGATGTGTTTATAAAAGAAAACCACTGAGAGAAGCAGACATTGGGGAAAGTTTTTTAGAGAGGTCTTATTTTTTTAAAAATGACTAGCTTTTTATACAGTACATATTTTTTAAGTATTTTGTACAATTTTTAACGCAACCCTCAGAAAGGAAGTAGATATTGTCAATACTCCTCAGTATTTTCTTTTATAAACTGTTAAAGTAAATATTGAACAGATATAAAATAATTTTTATTAAATATGCAGAAGGCAAATAAACACAGATACCTGGGTACCCATGGCCAAATTTAATTAACAGGAAGTTACCATCTCATGGGATGCCTTGTGTATTCCAGGGCATCTCATATAATTGCCTCATCCCTCAGCAGTAACCATTATTCTGAATTTAACGTTATCATACATTTACTCCCCTCTGCACAGCTCACTATAGAGTTCATATCCCTAAGCTGAACATTATTTAATTATGTATGGTTTGGTATTCATATATATGTAAACCTACCAGTGTATTCTTTTGCAAAATGATGTTCCCGACAATCAAGTTTTTGTTTCATGTTGTATTTCATTCATTTTCAGTGATCTATTTCATCAGATGAATATACCACAATTTACTTACCTATCCTAATGTGAATGGGCTGTTTCCAGTTTTTGCTACCTCAAACCATGCTGCAGTGAACATTCTTGTACGTGTGTCCTGGACAAGAACTTCTCTGGGATGGGAATGAAATTACTCACTAAATATGTGCATCTCAAATTAACTAGACAGTGTCAAACTGTTTTCCAAAATAATTTTGCCAATTTGCCATTCTACCACCTGTGTATATGTGCAGTTTCTCCACATTCTCATCAATGCTTAATATTATCCAATGTTTTAAATTTTTCCACTGTGAAAAGTATGTTAGTATTTTATTGTGGCTTCTAATTTGCGTTTTTCTAATCACTAGAAAGAGTCAACAAATTTTTCATATGTTATTGACCATTTGAGTTTTTGCCTATGTGAAGAACTGTTGAAGGCTTTTACCAGATGTTCTATTGTATTTTCTCTTCCTTTGTGCTTCTAGGAATACTTTATATAATCCGGATGCTGATATTTTGTCATTATATAAATTACAAACATATTTGCTTATTTTGGCTTTTTATTTTTATTTTATTTTATTTTATTTTATTTTATTTTATTTGCCAAACTATGTCTTTTGAGTCCATTTAAATCAAGAACATTGGTTCATCAAACTTTTTTTTCTCTGTTTATGCTTTGTTTTGTTTTTTTTTTTGGTTTAAAAATCCTTCATACCAAATATATCTAGAACTCAAAGTTTGATAAAGAATATCCTATGAGCACTCCAACCTCTGAGATTCAAGCTAAAGGTTGTATTATTTTCTTACAGTTTTATCATTTTGCTTTATGGTATAAAGTAGGGTCCAATTTCATTTTTTCCTATTTATATGATTATTTGTCCAGACTAAATCATGCTGACAAGTCTATCTTTTATACACGATCTGTAATGTCAGCTCAATCATAGATCAAATTTCGATATCTGGATAAATCTGTTGCTGAAACTGGTAATTCCAGCAGCCAATTTGTCTATTCCTTTGCAAAACACTAAATGTGTTACTACAACTACATAATAAGTCTTGATAGTTGGTAAGGAAATTCCTCACTTTTTTCTTCTTTCAGAGCAAGCGTATTCTTGGCTTTATACTCTTCTACATTAGTTTTGGAATCATATTTCCAAGTTTAACAGAAAAGCCTGTTGGGATTTTTATTAGAATTGCAGCACTGGTAGGTGAATTTTGGGAAGATCAACATCTTAGTAATATTAATAATCCAAACCAAAAATATCATATGTCTGCTTATTTACGTAGGTTTTCTTTAATGGCCTCCCATTAAGCTTTACAGCTTTGTCTAAAAATGTTTAACTCAAATTTTTGTTAGATATATTTCTAGCCTCTTTATCATTTTGCTATTATAAATGGCACCTTCTTTTAAGAAGATGCTTTCTAAACCACTGTATTGTAGAAATTCAACTGATTTTTGTACACTGGTTTCATATCTGGCAGATCCATTAAACCCCATTATTATGTAGGGTTTTTTTAAGTATTCTTTCCAGATAGTAATATTGTCTAACTAATGAGAGATATCCCCCCCATTTTCTGGCCTATACACATTATTCCTTTTTATGCCTTATTGCTAGGACCTTTACACATTTTTAAATGGAAGTGTGGATATTGAACTCCAGGGCCTTGGGCAAATGCTTTTAACATTTAACTATTAAGTAATATATTTACTGTACATTATTTTTGTTCATCCTTCATCACATAAAGGAAGTTAACTTCCAGCCCTGGGTTTGTCTCCCTAACTTTTTGTTTGGAATATTTCAAACATCAGAAAGGCTATAACAACAGTAGAGTGAATATCCATATAGTCTCTGCTTTAAATATATTAAAATACTTATTTTACATTCCATGCCTGATTATTTTCATATTTGAGGTTGTCTGAGAGCAGGGGTGGTATTTCTACTTGACCGTTAACATTACCCCGTATATAGAATGCTTTGTGGTCTCAGATTTATGTGGGGATTCTGCTACTAGGTACCCACCTTGCACTGGTCCTGGGCTTAACTTGTTCTGGGAAGGAAGGAGATCTAAAGTTCAAGGTCTCCTGGTTCAGCAAATTCCCTTAAAATAAAAGCCAGCATCAGTCCCCTGCCTTCTTCTCTGCCTTTCCATCTACACTCAGTTTATGGCCTCTGAATATTCCTTACTCACTTGCCAGCTCATTGATTAAAACCATATTTCTTTATATTTACACTAGGGATTTTTAATTGTTTTCAGTGAGAAGGCCAGTCAGGATGCCCAGATAGCCTCACTTCAAGAAATGGAATTTGGTGTCCTCTTTATGTAACATTTGGAATCTCATACCAACACTGGTCTTCCTGAAAGCTTATTTTCCCCTTCCTTTCATGAGGGCCATTGATCCAGTGACTGTGCCTGTATTTCTTCCACATCGTTCACATTATTAGCTTCACAAACCCTCCTAACGACTTAAAAGAGTTTTCTGACCTCACATGGCTATTTAAGCCAAATGCTAAACTCCAATTTCCAAAGATGAACACAGGTTCCCTGTGGTGAAAGTAGCATAAGTGGGCTATCTGGAATCAAATATTTTCCAATACCTCCACTTTATCTCTGTGGGGATTTACAGTTACTGCGTGAGGCAGGATATTTTGACATAGGTCAACTTGTTCTTTTAAAGTATGAGAAGCTTTGTTGCCTTTAATTGTTTCATTTTCTAGTCAACTGCTAGCTGTTAAAAGAAAAAACCTGTAATTATGCTAGGAATTAAAATTAGATTTATTTACACAAGAACACCCCCACCACCACCACCTCCTACATACACACACTCACATACAAGCTTCTTACACACACTGTAGTTTGACAGAGCTGACCAAGCCAAAATTCTGAACAATGTAACATCAGTTTTCAGGACTCATCTGGCACTTATGGTCCTTGAATGTGGCCTTTCCCAGCCAGGTATCTCTTATACTCTGAATTAAGAAGACTTGGGGGGGGCGGGGGGGAATGTATGAGTCTTCCTGAGAGTTTCCTGTGTCTTTTACATTTTCTCTCTGCTCGTCATGCCCATTTCACCACGTGCATAATTAAGTTCAGATGATTTCACTCAACTAAGGCCAATTCTGGAATAGGTACAGATGAGGTCAATTAAAGCTACAGTGTCTCACATGATTCAAAGAGAAGCATGAATTTATATAGGTTTCTTGTTATTCCAAAACAGATTACCACACATTTTGTGACTTAAAACAACACAAATTCATTCTCTTGCTGTGCTGGAGTTCAGAAGTTTGAAATAAAAATCTTTAAGAGCTAAACTCAAGGTGTATATAGGACAGGTTCTCCTGGTCTACAGGCTCCCAGGAGAGGATCTATGTACTTGCCTTTCGCAGCTTTCAGTGGCATGGCCACTGTGATTTTGCCTTGTGGCCTCTTCCTCCTCCTTCAAAGCACATCACTCCAAACTCTGCTTCCCTCACCATCTCACCTTCCACTCCAACTCGACCTCCTCCTCCTTACTTGTCCTCTCCTACTTATAGAAAATGTTGCAATTACATCCAACTCACCTGGATAATCCAGGGTAATTTCCCTATCTGAAGGTCCTTAACTTGATGACAACCTGCAGAGTTTCTTGACCATATAAGGTAACATATTCAAAGGTTCTAGGGATTAGGACATGGACATCTTAGGGAGGGCTATTATTAGGACCATTACTGAACCTAACAAAGTTTATAATAAACAGTCTCTCATGCCCTCTAATTCAATCTCCTTGTGCCAATCTGCAAACCTACCATCACCTGGCCTTGAGACAAAGATCTTTCTTGCTAGTTCATTTGTACTTTCTAGAGAACCATGGGTTGTCACCATCAGTTATTTTCTTAAAGATTTTATCTATCTATCTATCTATCTATCTATCTATCTATCTATCTATCTATCTATTTCTTTAAGAGAAAGAGAGAGAGAGCATGAGTGAGGGGAGGGGTAGAGGCAGAGGGAGAACCGGACTCCCTACTGAGCAGGAACCCTGACTCAGGTTGGATCTCAGAACTCTGGGATCATTACCTGAGCTGATGGAAAACACTTAACTAAGCCACCCAAGTGCCCACCATCAGTCAAAATCATTATTCTAGTCAATGATTCTGCTGTTTAGAGCATATTTGGGGTATCCAAAGCCTTATTTAGAAACTTCTACAGTATAGACCTCAAGTTATGGTGGTTAATTGCATAATTACCCATCAAGAATTTAAGCTAATTTACACATGCATAATACTGTTCAACATAATACTGTTTTAAAGTATATTATAAGCAATACAACAATGGATATATCACAATTTATCCTCACCTTCCTCTATTGGTCAACATGCTGACAACTTAATAATGGGTTTTATTTTTCTAACAGTATCCCTCAAAGACAATAATAGAAACATACCTCATAGATAATAATTAAAATATGACTACCTTCAAAGCCATAAAGAGATATAGAGAGAGCTACTGATGATCTATACCATGTATTAAGCATTTATATGTTTCTGTGGATTTTGCCAATGTAATATTAATAATGTTGATAAAAGGCAACGGTTTAAAGCTTTGGTGTGGTGTCAAATTTCTTGGGGCCAGCAGCCCCATCAGGTAGATATTATAAATCTATTTTGTACAATTAGCAAGAGGCTAGAAAAGAATTCCTAGATTTTAGGCAACCCTCAATCCAGGCAATGTGCTACAGAGATGGTGATATTGGGATGGTGCATGGGAACAATGATCTTGAATGTGAGGTCTCTACAATTTTGGCTTTAATCACATTCTCTAGGCTTAACACTCAGGCCAAAATCGATTCTATGCTGGCCTCTCAGATGCTGGGACCTGGTGACTAATCCTATCCAGACTCTGATCTCAGCTCTGGGGATGGATATGTATTTACTCTGGTGAAAAGGTTAAGGAAAGAGGTATAACAGGTATTTAGAAAATATTTCTCATCCTGACGCCTTTGAAAAGGCTGCCCTTTTGGACAGAGGACATGTTTTGACACCTGTAAATCTTCTTGCTCAGCATCATTTCTGAAATGTTAGGCGCACTTGAGATATTGAGACTTCAAATTTTCCTCTAGAAAATACTTCATTGAGTCAGTAATTCATATGAAAAGAAACAAGGCTTTGTTTATGAAAGAATTTCTGTAAATGCAGTCTGAAAATGTAGTTGTTCTTAACACCTAAGACACAGATTGTAAGAAGCAAATCATTTTAGCATACAATATCTGTTAGAAATATGTATCCAGCTAAGAAAATTCAGGCATTGAATTTTTCTTAAAGGAAGAGAGAAAGAAAAGAGGGTAGAGGACAAGAGTAAGAAAGGTATAAAAAAAACAAGGAAGAGACACGGGAAGAATGGAGATGATAGCAAGTGGGGCTTATACCCCATGTTTAAGTGTTAGAACTTCTTAGGTTGTGATAATTTAAAGACTATGAAAGCAGGTCAGGCAGAAAGTAGCTAGATGCTCATAATCCTATGTTTTGTTTTGTTTTGTTTTGTTTTGTTTCCTTGGCACCCAAGAAGACTAAATTCCCCAGTCTTTCCTGCAGTTAGGTTGGGGCCATTTTGACCTTCTGGCCAATGTAACATAAATGAAAATATTGCCTGGGCCTGCCCCTAAAATCATCCTTGACATCCTCACCTCATTCACTTCCACTCCTGCAAGGACCCCAAAGATATGGCTTAGAATGGCAGCCTGGCAAATTGGAAAGAACAATCACGTAGATGGTCCCTAGAGGAAAGCTACCAAGGAGATCCATCAAGTCTGTGTCTGAATCAAACATGACCAAGAAATATACCTTTATTGTTTTAAGCTTCTAAGATACCAGTGCTATTCGGTGTAGCAACTAGCAGTAATTATCCTGACCAAAACAGCACATAAGTAACATGATCAGATTTGCATTTTACATAAATCACTCCAACAACATGTAAGGATAGATTTGAGAATATAACAAGACTGAAGATAAGAGACTACTGACTACTGACGAGGTGGTACGGGTAAGACGGGAGGAACTGCCATCTACTTATAACTGCAGTAGAGTGAAAGTAGACAAATACTAAAGGAAGTAAAATAAACAGACCTTAGGGATGGGTCGATGTCAGGATGAATGGAAGGCACGAATGTCCATGCATTTCAGTGAGGAACTTGACTATGAGAGCACCATGAGACAATGCTAAATAAGAAACAGCTACAGGGGCATTGGATGGTTCCATTTGAGGCATGTTCTCCTTTTTCATTGTACTTGTTGCATTTGTCATTTATTTCTGTGCTCATTTCATTACAGGGTTGTTAAACTGTAAAACTTCATGAGGATAGGGACCTAATCTATTTTTACTAAACTTCTATCCCTATTATCAGGCCATTCTTGGCCCCAAGAGTAGACATGCAACAAATACTTGTTGAATGAATGAATGAGAGAGAGAGAGAAAGAAAGAAAGAAAGAAAGAAAGAAAGAAAGAAAGAAAAAGAAAGAAGGAAGGAAAGAAATCATGGGTGATGGGACAAGCAGATAATTGGACATATAGACTTCAAGGGAACAATCTGACCTTGAAATGGGTAGATGAAAGCCATGATCCTTAAGAAAGTAGTGGTCCTTAAGAAAAGGAGGAATGAGCTGAGGAGAGCATTTGGAGTAAAGGGGGTTATCATTCTTTCCTAAGGGAGGACTTCTTCACTGGTGAAGAAGAAGGAAATGGTTGAGAAAAAGGATGGGGATGCGTAAGAGTGTGAGGAAGACTTTGTAGCCCAGTGTGTGAGAATGGCATTTGTAAATAGAGTGACTTGAACAGAGAGGGAACACCTATCTCCTTAGCCTGGAGGACAGGAGATAAAGTGGGTGTGGGTACGCATAACTGTGAATATGATGGAGTTACCTTGAAACAGATTGCATGGATGAGAACTATATGGATGGGGTCAACTCTTGTGAAGAATGGGAAAAGTCTGGAATGCTCACTGAAAAAGAAGACAGGGAGATGGAGAAAACTCAAATGTTTATAGACGGTACGTAGGGCAGAGCTTAGGTTAGGGACTATGAACTTTTGGACCATGAAAATGGGAAGGCTACTTATAGAATCCCTCACTTGTTCAGAAAATATTTCTTCAGCCCCTTCCATGGTAAAACACTGCTAGTTGCACAGACAACAGGATGTTAATGATGTTAGTGCTTTGCATAAATTGGGGCCAAGGCACAAATCATCGGTCATTTCAGTAAAAACAAAACTTACTCGGTGGTATGTAGACAAAATTATTGGCTGTGTAAAAATTTCCCTTTTCAGCCTGTTGTTTTATTATGGTGATACACACAGGTTCCCTGCTTTAATTCTCAAGTTAAAGTGTTTGCTGTGTTCTCTCACTGACCTTCTTTAAGTGAATCACAGTGAGCCTGACAGAGTCTGGAAACAAGGCTGATGAAATAGGGCAGTGAGATCCTCCCATACTTTTCTCCACTCTTGTGTGACTCCATTTCCCTCCCGGAGAAGGATATTCTCTTCTTCTCCCTCTCCCTCACATGCTGATCTTCAAGTAAAGAGTCGATAAAAGTGTTAATTCGGCATCACTGTAGAGCTGAGAATTTCTCTTACAGATGTCGTTAGTGTACTTGTTTGTCTAGTTGGAGGGTTGGAGTCCATTTTCTAGAGCTATCAAATTAGAACCCAATGGCCTGCCATCTCAATACATATATTAGGGCAGAGGTTGCCAAATGGTAATAATATTTAAGCTAATTTATCATTCAGTTTTTTCCCCAAAATTGAAATCACAGCATGAAGATGTTTAAGAGTTGACCAAATGTATTTACTAGTAAGGAAGATTTAAGAATCCATGCCTCATTCACAATTTTTAATTTTTTCCCAGTGGACATAATAACCCAGATAATATGCCTTTCCTATTTTATTCCAAAATATTATTGACTTAATTTTATCAAAGAGGTTTGATTTAGTCTCTAAAGGCATAAGGATTTTTTTTTTTTTCAGAATACCAATGCTGCACACTATTGCAGAAAAACTATTATGGGAATAGTTCCCTGATAACCTCATTTTCCATATTATTGAGTGTTGTTTTGAGAATGTTAAGTGAAATTCCATGTTAAGATATGCAGTTTGCCAGCTAGCGTTGGGGGAAATTATTGAACTACAGTGGTGATTTTTGCCCTACCTCTCTTATCTACCTATTCCATTAGTGAATCAACTTGAATGACCAGTGAATTATTTCACTGAAATAGTAGAATGGTAATAACAGTCAATTGAACTAATTTCTAAATTCACCTACTTGCTTTTACCAAGGTCACCCAACCAAACAAGAATTCAGAAAAATTAATATTCTGTCTCCTGTTTATTAAATCATCTTGAGAGCTTGGGGGAAAGACTGTTGAACACCAATCTGGTTTTATCTTTTAAATCCTCCTCATCTACTTAACTGAATCCACTGTCAGGCTTATTAAAAAGGTGACAGCCTGGGTAACCCAAACAAAGCCGGAAAGACTAGAATCCTTAAACAACTGAAACAACTATGTTTGATACTATGTTTATCTCTTCACCACTAAATGATGATTTACACTTTGGGTTTGTTCCCTTTCTTGTCATTGGGAGTCACTTAACCGTGCATCACCCCTTGACAAAACCGTATCCATGTTACCAGTACTATCATGTGGGGGAATGGATAAAAGGCTTTGGAACACATACCTCCCTGCATCCTGTCTATATTGACATTATATTTAATTATTGAAATTGACACCATCATAAGTTTAATTTCATTTTAAAGCATATTTGCATTTTAAAATATTAATATGTAATTTCTGTTCACATTATTTAGAGTCTGCCTCTTCCATAAAAATCATTTGAATCCATTTTAGTGAATGGGTTTCAGTGACTGCTCAAGGACTCTTAGTCCAGGTCACCATTGTCATTTGATTTACACACAATGTCCTTCTACTTGGATCCCTTCCTCCAATTCATTTGTTGAAATTTCCATCATTCATTCAACAAACTTCTTTTATTTTTATTACTGACTATATGTCAGGTACTATTTTAAGCACTGAGCAAGAAAGGTAAATAGAAAAAAAGAATCCCTGTCATCTGGGAGCTTACAGTGATCTTTTCGAATTGCAAATCCGCTTATATCATTCTCTTCCTTAATATCTTTCAATGACTTCTCACAACATTAATAATGAATTTAAAATTTGTGTAACGCGGCTTAAGGAGTCCTTCACGAGCTGGTTCTTAGCAATCTCTGTTGTAGTCTCCCTTGGCAAGTCACATTTCCTACTTGCAAATAACAAAAGCTGCCCCAGGTGAAGTCAGGAGAGGAGTTTATTAAAAGGACATAGAATATCTCCTAGAATTGTTAATGGATTGGAGAACTAGGCATGATGCTTAGTTTTTAGGAATAATGTCCCAAATTTCATTGCAGAATTGACCTGACACGAAACCCCTGCCACCACCAACCAGGACCAGATCTTGAATTGTTCTGGTGCTGCATAAGCCTTAGTAGCACAACCCTGCAGCCATTACAAAGTTCTAGCTGGATGTACATGCACAAGAGAGATAGAGAAAAAGAAAGAGGGAGAAAGGGAGAGGGTTTAAGAGAGAAAGACTCTTTCATCACTGGCTTATGAGTTGATACATCTAGCAAAGATGTATCTTATGTGATTAGTGGAGATGGGGTCACATGCTTATGCCTTAGCTAGAAGAAAGAGGAGGACTTCAAGTATCTACCATTTCTAGCCCCTTTCAGGAAGCTAGTTTTATTTCCTAGTGTGTCTCACAAATGGAGAAATTCCCTAAACATGAAAGTAGGCTTTGGAAGGTAGACAGATGAACCACCAATGTTCCACGTACCCCTAAAATGCTAAGCTACATAGACAAATAGATCAATGGAACAGAATTAAAAGCCTGGAAATGATCCCACATAGAGTCAACTGATGTTTGACAAAGGAACACAGGAGGAGCTCCTGAGTAGCTCAGTCAGTTAAGCGTCTGTGGTTAAGTGTCTGTGGTTAAGTGTCTGTGGTTAAGCGTCTGCCTTCAACTCAGGTACGATCTCAGGGTTCTGGGATTGAGCTCCGCATCAGGGTCCCTGCTCAGTGGAGAGTCTGCTCCATCTCCCTGACTCTCCTCCTCACATATGTGCTCTCTCTTTCTCTCTCAAATAAATAAAATCTTTTTAAAAATTGGAGCACAGGCAATACAGTGGAGTGAAGATAGCCCTCTCAAAGGGTGCAGAAACAAATGGATATCCACATACCAAAGAAAATTGATCTAGGCACAAACCTATGCCCTTCACAAAAATTAGGTCAAACTGGATTATAGACCTAAATATAAAACATGAAACTATAAAGCTCCTACGAGATAACGTAGGAAGAAAGCTAGATGGCCTTGGGTTTGGTGATGACTTTTTACTTATGACACCAAAGCCACAATCCATGAAAAAAAATCACTGATAAGCTGGACTTCATTAAATTAAAAGCTCTGCTCTGGAAAAGACAATAACAGGAGAATGAGAATATAAGCCACACTCTAGGAGAAAATGTTTGCAAAAGAGACATCTGATAAAAGAATATTCTCCAAAATATACAAAGAATTGTTAAAAGCCAACAATAAGAAAACAACTTAATTTAAAAATAGACCAAAGATCTTGGGGTGCCTGGCTGGCTCAGAGGAGCATGTGACTCTTGTTCTCAGGGTCATGAGTTCGAACCCCATGTTGGGTTTAGAGATTACTTAAATAAATCAACTTAAAAAAAAAAAGCCAAAGATCTTAACAGATATCTCGCCAAAAAAGATATACATATAAGCACATGAAAGATGCTTCACATCATATCATCAGGGAAAAGCAAATTAAAATAACAATGATACACTACTTACCTATCACAATGAATAAAATCCAGAGTGCACCTGGTTGGCTCAGTTGCACAGAGCATTAGACTCTTGATCTCAGGGTCCATTAGTTCAAGCCAGACCTTGGACATAGAGATTATTTTAAAAAGAGAAAAAATGGACAAAATCCAGAATACTGACAACACCAGATGCTGGCAAGGATGTGGAGCAACAGGAGCTCATATTCATTGCTGGCAGAAATGCAAAATAGTACAGCCACTTCAGAAGACAGTTTAGAAGTATCTAACAGAACTAAATATAGTCTTACTATACAATCTCGTAATTCCACTCCTTAGTGTTCATTCAAAGGAGTTGAAAACTTAAGTCTGTACAAAAACCTGCACACAGGTAATTATAGCATTGTTATTCATAATTGCTGAAACTTGGAAGCAATCAAGATGCCCCTCAGTGAATGAAAGTACAAATAAACTGAGGCACATCTAGACAATGGAATATTCTTTAGCACTAAAAAGAAATGAGCTATCAAGCCATGAAAAGACAGAGGACACTTAAATGCCTATCACTAAGTGGAAGAAACCAATGTGAAAGGGCTGCATTCCAACTCCATGGAATTCTGGAAAAGGCAAACTATGGAGACAAAAAGATCGGTGGTTGGCAGGAATTGGTGGGGGTTGGTGGGGATGAATAGGTGGAGTACAGAGAATTTTTAGGGCAGTGAAAATATTCTGTATAATACCATAATGGTGGATACATGTCATTATACATTTGTCCAGACCCATAGAATATACAGCACTATGAGTGAACCATGGTGCAAACAATGGACTTTGGAGGATTATAATGTATCAATGTAGTTTCTTCGATTGTCATGAATGTCCCACTCTTGTAGGGGATTTTGAAAATGGGAGAGGTTATGCATGTATGGAGGCAGCAAATACCCAGGAAATTTCTGTACCTTCCCCCTTAATTTTTCTGTGAACCTAAAACTGCTCTAAAATAACACAGGTTCCCTGCTTTAATTCTCAAGTTAAAGTGTTTGCTGAATGAATGAAATTTATAAATTTTAAATTTTTAAATTTATAAATTTTCATAAATTTTCTTTTAAATTTCATAATTTAAAAGAAAATATAAGCTACAGCAACACTGAACATCATTCAGTTCTTTCAACATGCTCTCTATTCACTTCTGAGCCTATTTGTTCTGGGCCTCCTTTCTCTTTGTTCAGATTACTTGCATCTCTGTTTGGGAATCTGGTTAATATTCAGCCCTTCTCAGAAGTCTCTGACCCTCCCTAGACCCATCTAGATCAGGGGTGCACAAATCACAGTCTGAAGGCCAAATCTATCCCACTGTCTGTTTTTGTAAATGCAGTTTGATTTCAACACAGACACACTCATTATTTATATATGGCCCGTGGCTGCTTTCACAGAGTTGAATACTTGCAACAGGCACCACATAGCCTACAAAGCATTCAATATTTTCTACCTGGCCCTTTGCAGAAGTTTGCCAACCTCTGTTTTAGATACTTCTGCTTTATGCTCCTATGACACTGTATTGACCCTAACATCACTCTTCTCATGTTTTCTGTACCATCTTTACTAGGTGGCAAATTGCTTGAGGGCGGGAATATATCCATCTTGCTAACCATTGAACACCCCAATATGTGATAGAATGCTTAATGGTACTTAATACGTATGTGTAATTAATATGTACATGAATTCAGAACCTAATTAAAGTGGGGCCAGCTGCACAGTTGGTCAACTGACGGGTTACAAGAGGCACAAAAATGTCACAGGTTACAAGAGGATTGTAACAGGATGGAGACACTTACAGAGAATTCTCTCAGAGAAACTAAGTATCTAGAAGAAATACTTAAATAAGCCACTTGGGCTCAGGCTGAGGAAGTAGGCTCCCTCCTCATCTATGTGGGTGACAATAGGTAGTTCCTGGTTTGCCGTTTTAGGAATGTTAGTCCAGTTAGCTGTAGCCTTTGATTTGCTGAGTGCAGTAAACCTGCGAGAACACAGCTACACTCCTGCTCCTCCATCCTTCTTTTAGGGAGCACTCAGTTTCTACTCAAAAGGAGTGTATAACAAACATTTTCTAATAAAGACTGGAAGGATCTCCAATCCTAATCTTCCTCAAAGTACTCAGATATCTCAAGGAGATCATGAATAACTAAACACAAGTTTTCATTAAGAGAACAAAGAGAATATTAGCTATAATAATTTCAGTTCTGTTTCTACCCTTATTTGGGTATTTTTTTAATTGTCGGTGGAGATCTCATACTGTACTAGGAAATAAAATTTTTGTTTATAAAATAGAGTGAATAGAATAATAGATTAGAAAGAGGCAAGATGCATTCACAAATACAGTTGTGATTGGTTCATAATATGTTTATAAATAAACACATGAATGTGCTGGATCAGAATGTATAGTTTTAAGAACTTTTTTTTTTATTTTAAAGTAATCATGGGGCTCCTGGGTGGCTCAGTCAGTTAAGCATCTGCTGTCAGCTCAGGTCATGATCTCAGGGTCCTGGGATCAAGCCCCAAGGTGGGTGGTGGGCGGGCTCCCTGCTCAGTGGGGGGCCTGCTTTTCCTTCTCCCTCTGTCCCTCCCCATGGCTCATACTCTCTTTCTCTCAAATAAATAGATGGGATCTTAAAAAAAAAAAAGTAATCTCTACACCTAACATGGGGCTTGAGCTCACAACTCCGAGATCAAGAATCACACATTCTACTCACTGAGCCAGCCAGGCTCCCCCAGAATGTATTTTTTTTTAAACTGCCGGCCTTGATCAAGAAACTTTACCATCAATCTAATTTTTTGCTTCTTCTTTAATGTTGATAGAATAGCAGTTTTATCAAGTTATGGTAACCTGATGTGAGGGACCCTCTCAATAGCACCAAAGTGTTCTGAAAAGCTGAAGTGAGGAAAGGTAAGAAATAAAAACCACCCTCAACTCATCGCAAGACCTACCAGCAGTGAGGGGCATGTTGGGGTGGACGGCCAAAATTGGCATCACCTGGGAGTCCTGCCTAGACCTACTGAATTAGAAGCTTCATTTTAATAAAATTCCCATATGGTTCATGTGCACATTAAAACAACTAACCACATACTGGGGAGTTACAGCTATTACTGTTCTTCTCACACCTCTCAGATACTTTCATTATTTTTGTGCACGCCAGCTACCAGTTTGCTTTTAATCCCAACCCTCAGGACTTGTTCTATCTTCAGGCTGCCAGAATAAACTTTGCCTGTGAGCAAGGAGCACCCAGAGAGGTAAAGAATAGACCTCCCACTGGGCAACCCTTAACCAATGATGGACAGGTGAGGGGAATAAATATTCTATCACTCTATCCCTTAATTCTGTAGCATGAACTATGTTTTCTCCATGGTTCTCTTAGAGGATTGAGCCACAGTGACCATTGGGATACTTTCTTGACATTACGTCCTTGATTGGCCTTCCTCTTTACATTTCTCTAATGTCCCTACCCCATTTTCCTGGGACTGCGTTCTAATAAATCACTTTTAGCTGGATTTCATCACAGTATCTCCCGCTGCAGAACCCAATTAAGATACAAGGCAAAGTAGGGTTCATAGATCACATCTTGTAGATAATTTTCCCATATTTTTGCTCTACCTTGGTATTTACCAAGCTGTAGAAAACGTAAAGTATATGGGTTTCATATCAGACTCGGAAGCGGTAAAAGTAATATTTTAAAAGTAATATTTAAAATAATTTCTGCTTCCAACCAAGATGGAATAACAGGGATCAAATTTACTCTCTCACTAGAAACAACTAGAAAAAAAGTCATCAATATATGAAATAGCAATTTATAAGTCATTTTATATCAGATAACAAAAAGAAGTCATCTCTGAGAGACAAGAAAGATGAATCCTGTAACTACCCAACTTACTGGCTTTGGAGAGTTTCATGGACTCCCTGATTAGAGAGGAACAGAGGCTGTGAGGAGACCAAGGCAACTGAAATTTGCAGGGAAGGAGCCAGAGAAGAGAGGGCTGCACACAGAGAGGAAAATAATATTGAAAATGATATTATTCAAAAGAAATATGGATCTATACAAGGAAAAAAGAGGATTGGAACTGGTAACTGCATGGGTAAATATTTAAGGTGGCTTTTTTGGAATTATTTAAAAAGTTGATGACAAAAATACAGTGAATTTCATTACGTATGTAGCTATAAGTGCATATAACAGACATTTTGTTATTTACTATAAATTGCATTAATTTTCAGTGTCTATTACATATTTTTCAGAAACTGGCATGTAGTGAAAATGATATTCTCTAATACCATTCTGATTTTGGGGGCACCTGAATGGCTCAGTCAATGAATCATCTGATTTCTACTTAGGTCATGATCTCAGGGTCGTGGGATAGAGCCCCCTATCAAGCCCTGCATCAGGCTTTGGGCTAAGCAGGGAGTCTACTTCTCCCTCTGCTTCTACTTCTGCCCCTCCCCCTGCTCCTGCTCTCTCCCTCTATCTCATATAAATAAATAAAATCTCTAAAAAAAAAATCCGATTTTTATAATTCTGACCATTGTCTATATTCCCATAAAAGGAATACACTTTATTTACTTTGTTTCATTGCTACAATGAATTACTATCTTATTAGAAAATTAATATTCTGTCCAATAAGAAAAAAAACTTTCAAAAGTACCCTAAAGCATTGACTTATAAATCTTTGATATGACAAATGAGTTGCCTAACTTTCTTTAATACTTTTAAGATATATGAACTTTTTTTTAACCAAGAAATCTGCAGCTGGAATGGTTTCCTTCTTAGTGTCTATAAATATTTAGAAAGTTCAATTATCATGCTTAAAATTGCCAGAGCTGGATTATGCTTAACCATTTAAAATATTGATTTGCTTAGATGTTCTTAGATAAAACTTGATCATTACGAGTTGAATTTAATGTTATTTCATAATGGACTTGTAACACTAAGTAATAAATGAGACTTTATGTAGATAAGTTTTTTCGATCTTTATCTTAACTGAAAGAATTCATTACCAGGGGAAGTTCGGTCCCTAACTGCTTCCAAACTCACAGGAAACATTCATTTTTGAGCAAATAGATAGGTACATAGGTACCTCACATAAAACTAATATGACACTAAGAAAGTCTCTTGGACTTCTCCAAGAATTATTGAAAATAAAAATAACATTATGGTCAAATGAAATGTTTAATATTTAAAACATCTTAACATCTGTAGTAATTGTAGACAATTATTAATTGTATGACTCAGATATAGCACAGAATTGTTGCATTGTACATATGATGTTTTTCCAGTTTAGTTCATATATTCTATTTCTTGGGAAAGTTTTTTTAAAGATTTTATTTATTTGTTCATGAGAGACACAGAGGGAGAGGCAGAGACACAGGCAGAGGGAGAAGCAGGCTTCCTGCAGGGAGCGTGATGTGGGACACAATCCCAGGACCTTGGGATCACTCCCTGATCCAAAGGCAGATGCTCAACCACTGAGCCACCCAGGTGCCCTGGGAAAGTTTTTTAATAGAGAAAAAAATTTAATTTAAAAAATTAGTTTAAGGGCACCTGAGCGGCTCAGTCTTTTGAGTGTTCGCCTTTGGCTCGGTCAGGGTCTCAGAGTCCTGGGAGAGCACCATGTTGGACTCCCTGCTCAGTGAGGAGTCTGCTTCTCCCTCTCTCTCTGCCCCACTCTCTGCCTCCCTGTGCTCTTTCTCTCTCAAATTAATAAACAAAAAATCTTAAAATAAAAAATTAGTTTATTTAGCATTCTCTCAGAAAACAGCTTATTTGTATGTTGAATACACAATGAGAACTATGGAACCACTCAATTACAAGGACACTATGAAAATAAAAGCTCAAAATTTCTTGGGGCACCTGCATGGCTCATTATGTTGTGTGGCTGACCCTTGATTTCAGCTCAGGTCATGATCTCAGGGGCCTGTGATTGAGCCCCAGGTTGGGCTCTGCACTCAGTGGGGAGTCTGTTTCCAAATTCTCCACATTCTACTCCCTCTGTGCCTCCCCTCTGCTTACACTCTCTCCCTCTATCTCTCTCTCTCAAATAAATAAATAAATCTTTAGAAAAATCAAAGTTTCTTTTTATTGCATGGGTAAGATAATCTCTACCTGAAATAAAACATTTTGGGGATCCCTGGGTGGCTCAGCGGTTTAACGCCTACCTTTGGCCCAGGGCGTGATCTTGGAGTCCTGGGTTCGAGTCCTGCATTGGGCTCCCTGCATGGAGCCTGCTTATCCCTCTGCCTGTGTCTCTGCCTTTCTCTCTCTCTCTCATGAATAAATAAATAAAATCTTAAAAAAAGAGAGTTTAGAGGGTTAAAATTCAAACTATGAATTTGAATAAATTCAGGACATAGAGAAAGAAAATTTGCCATTTTAATTATCATGTAATTATTTTTCAGACGTTAAGAAATATGCCATTAAAATTAATTGATTAATTAAAGTCAGACTTTAAGAGTGAGAAAATTTAATTTTGCACTTAGAGAATTATGCTTATATAGTATTACAATTTTATATAATAAAAATGATGTCACCTTATACACTCTCCATAATGTTGGTGAGACAATGGTTGAAATGTTTCCAGGTGTTTAACATTCCCATCGATTATTTTTGCATGAATCCTGATAAATAAAATTGATGAATAGCAACTTCTACTACTTAGAGTCAACCCGCTAATGCAAGGTAATAGGGTTTATAAAATGTGATAATCTTCTCATCCCTCTTACATGTTTTTTTCATCAAATTGCTTAGCAGGCCCTAAACTTTTTCTGTGAGATAAACATATATTTTTACTTACTATAAAACAGATATTTTGTTAGGCCCTGTGAATGTACAGTTTGTCCCCTTAAGACACACTCAGGTTAATGGGAGGGAAATAGAGAAATTATTATGAAATGCATAAGTGGGAACAGAGTGCAGGGGAAGCTGGCAATTTGTACTTTTTTTTAAAAAAACATTTATGACCATCACTCTAATGCAAATATAAGAACAGACTTCAAAGATTTTATTTAGTTCACCAATTAATAAATCCCTATAAGATGTTAAAGCTGGTGTAAAGGAGAATCTGAAGAATGGATGAACATAGAGGTAGATGTTGACATAGATATAGATATGCAGACGCGTTCCAGAACGTTTGAGTGGCTGCTTACAGATATAAGACTGAAGAAATAACACAGGACCTTTGGAATATATTTTTCCACTGGGCAGGTATTAATTATATCTCTACTAGAGAAAGTCATTTACATTTCCATGGCCAAGAATGGTTTTACTATCAGTTTTCTACTATTTACAGAGTTCTAAAACAGCCTGGATAAAGGAAATTAAAGGCACAGACCCAATTCCACAAGCATAGGGTCAGCTAGACAATCCAAAGAGAGTGTTTTTGTTTTAAGAGACGCTAAAATTTAATTTATTAAAACCCTGCAGAAATAGGGAAACAGGGCAGCCGGGTGGCTCAGCGGTTTAGCGCCGCCTTCAGCCCAGGGCCTGATCCTGAAGTCCCAGGATCGAGTCCCACGTTGAGCTCCCTGCATGGATCCTGCTTCTCCCTCTGCCTCTGTCTCTGCCTCTCTCTCTCTCTCTCTCTCTCTCTCTCTCTCTCTCTCTGTGTGTCTCTTATAAATAAATACATACATACATACATACATACATACATACATAAAATCTTTGAAAAAAAAAGAAATGGGGAAACATTACACAGTCACATACTAAGAGGTCAAGGTTTTTCTCAATTAGAGGCACACAGACATAGATTGATACCTAGAGAGCATGCAGCTTCAGTTTGACCATCTTGGGCAAGGGTCAAAAGTGAACACAAACACAAAAACTCATTGACTCATTGATTCAGATCTTTAAGAGTTGTTCTTGTTATCAGTTAACAGAAAATTCTTAATTGCTTTGAGCACACTGATAGACAAAAGAGAAACACAAACAGGAAAGGCTTTCACACGAGATTCCCTGTCATTTCCCATTTGTTAGAAAATATATTTCTATCATCCACTTGACTGACAGAGATTGTTAAAAATTCCTACTATAAAATCAATTTTCTAATCACTGTTGTCATCAATACGGACTAAAGTATACTGTACCAACCCCTTCCCTGCCCCAGCTTTACACACACACACACACACACACACACACACACACACACACGGTAGAAAGGGGAAATAGGGCAGCCTGGGTGGCTCAGCGGTTTAGCGCTGCCTTCGGCCCAGGGAGTGATCCTAGAGACTAGGGATCGAGTCCCATGTTGGGCTCCCGTTGTGGAGCCCTCTTCTCCCTCTGCCTGTGCCTCTACCTCTCTGTCTCTCTGTTTCTCATGAATAAATAAATAAAAACTTTTAAAAAAAAGGGGAAATAGAGTGAGATAGAGTCAGCCAAGTTTAAATTTTATTGCCACTTGGGATTTCCCTTGGGGTACCTTCTACAACAACTTCTTTCCAATGAATCCTTCATGTATGTCTGTAGGACCTCCCAAATGGTTCAAATACATTTTTTTAAAAATGTGAATCCATGACACTTATATTGATAGAAGACATTTTATTTAGTTTATTTATCAACAAGTGTACCTGTAATATTTTAAAACTTGTCCAAAGCAAAGTCCAAATTCTCTATATATTGTCAATAATGCTGAAATGGATTTCCCAGTGGACTCAAAATGGTTTAATACCCTGTAGGACAATAAAATAAAACATTGGAAGTCATCTTTTCTACAGAGCAGAAATTAATGTATCTCTACTGACTGAACAAAGTTTATTTGTATTTTTATGGACAGTAATCATTTGCATCACTATTAGCTTTCTGCAACTAACATAGTTGTAAAATAATCTAGTGAGGCACTTGAAGTTGCCAGACAATGAGTTATCTCCTAAGGGCCGGCTAGAAAAATGCCAACATTCCTTTGAGAGGCTACCCAGAAATCTTCTGTGGCCCATTTTCAATCTTTTTGGTTTTCCTAACAGAGACTAAAAGAGGAGGTAAAATACTAACTCAGAAAGATAAGTTAAGACACAGGTGATTAGAACACATGGAAACACCAAGGAAAAGACGACAGAAAAGTAGAGTAGAATAAGACATAGCATCACAGAAAAGCAGCAGGCATTCAGGGAATATTGAAAGTCTGTTCTAGTAGAAGAGTGATGTTTGAGTCAAAGAAAATAACACTGGTGATGTGTACTGATGCCAGTTTTTGGTGCTACTATTTAAAAGTAGTGAATAACTTTATAGTTGTTGGGTTTTTCTCCCAAAGATGGCTCTGTTGGTGCTCTGGAAAGTGATGTGGGGTTAAGAGCTATTGGACCAAGGGTATTATATATGGTAAGAAAATAGTGATGTTCTGGAATGACACAGTGTTAAAGGGGATGGTGAAATGTCAGCATAAGAGTAATTTCAGAAATAGGATCTGAGAATCTATCAAATGAGTAGAGTAAGTCATTTTTATACTTAAGCCAACTGGGTTGAGATAATTTTTTAAACCTTAGATTATTGCCCTAGCCCATAGCAAATATATGGGCAGATTTAATTTAATGGGTCAATTCTCAGAATCATGGTGATTGCGTCTGATTTAAATGCATGGATGAGAAGCTGCCATTAGAGGTCTTCCGAAGGGGCCTCATTATAGCCTAGGATGATTTAGACACAATTTTCATAGTCACAAAGCAGATTTTTTTAAAACTCAGAATATATTCAAATTTTAAAAGTAGCACAAGACCAATTAATAGACTCTAGAATAGAATCAATGCATTTTTATTTCATAAAAAAGAAACACATGACTATCTTTCATGAATAGATACCAAGATTATGAATTCAGTACTATTTTTTAAAAGATTTTAGGGGATCCCTGGGTGGCTCAGCAGTTTGGCGCCTGTCTTTGGCCCAGGGCACGATCCTGGAGTCCTGGCATCAAGGCTGGCGTTGGCTTCCTGCATGGAGCCTGCTTCTCCCTCTGCCTGTGTCTCTGCCTCTCTCTCTCTGGTCTCTCATGAATAAATTAATAAAATATTTATTTTTTTAAGGAAAAATTTTTATTTTTTTTAATTTATTTATTCACGATAGACAGAGAGAGAGAGAGAGAGGCAGAGACACAGGCAGAGGGAGAAGCAGGCTCCATGCAAAGAGCCCGACGTAGGATTCAATCCCGGGTCTCCAGGATCACACCTGAATTGGGTACTATTATACTTTTTTTTTTTCATCTTCTTTATTTTAGAGATTTGGACTCTATTTTTTTCCTGATAGAAGTTTGAGATGGATATTAGACACTTCACAGTTTATGATGGTTACTTTGTTAACAATAACTTGGTGGTATAATGTACACCCATCTATTTTTTTTAATTTGCTATAAATATATAAGCTTATATATCAGTGTTTAAAAAAATAATAGACAACTAGCACAAACTATATGTCTTTTTTTTCAGTAGGTAGAGAATTATGCTCTGACAGAAATGACATTTCTCTGCCTCCCCCAGAATATTTTTAACTGAGAACTCATGGGGGATATTGTAGTAATAAAAATACAACCTAGCAATGAATTTATTATAGTAGACTTTTTATTATAAAGATGTTAAGTCAGGAGAAATACTTTATGATACTGCTGATTCTTAAAATAGGAACAGCTTCCCCCTCCCCAATTTTAGCAAAGTCTGACAAAAAAAAAAAAAAGACAAGATGCAGCAAACGTAGTTATTGCTATTCCTTATTATCTTCAATCTTAGATCTTCAATCATGAATTTAGTATATGATTTTGAAATGTAGAGCACATGTCATTAAAATAGTTTTTATCATTGAAATCTCCCATCCCAAAGGTTCTCTCTCCTGTTCTTTATGATAAGAAAATGAATTTCCATTTTGGCAATTAGTACAGAGATGTGTTAATCAGTTTCCTCTGTCTTAATAGAAAGGCTGATTTTATATCTAAAAAATTGAAAAAAATTGTGTAGGATTATTTAACTAAGCAGTCTAGATCAAGGAGGGCAAACATGTAGCATGAATTTCACCATTCTCGTCTTTTCTCATGACAGACATCACTAATCTAGCAATGTACCTTTTTTTTTCTCTAAGACTGGAAGTAACCTCAGAGTCCTCCTCGAATCACTTGGAATTAGCACATAATAGAAAAGTTATTGCCAGCTCTTATTTAACAGTCTAGCAGGAATCAAAAAATTTAACAAGGAGTATTTTATTTCAAGTATTATTAATCACCACTATCATACAGCTATTTCAGGGATGTTGCTATACCACAAGGAAAAATAAATGGTAGCCAAAAAAACTATAAGAAGAAATAGGGGTGCCTGGGTGGCTCAGTCAGTCAAGCATCTGTCTTCAGCTCAGATCATGATCCAGGGGGCCTGGGATGGAGCTTCCTGCCAGCGAGGAGTCTGCTTATTCTATGCCCCTCTCTTTGCTGTGCTTGCTCTCTTTCTCATGCATGCACACACTCTCTCTCTAATAAATAAAATCTTAAAAATATAGGGGTGCCTGCGTAGCTCAGTAGGTTAGACATCTGCCTTTGGCTCAGGTCATGATTCCAGGGTCCTGGAATGGAGCCTGCTTCTCTCTCTCCTCCAGACTCATGCCATGTCTGTCTCTCTCTTTCAAATAAATAAATAAATAAATAAATAAATAAATAAATAAATAAATAAAATCTTTTAAAAAGAAAGAATAGTTAATATATAACCATTATAATAACAGGATTCAATCATATATGTTCCTTGCTACTGATACTTAACCATAATTCCCTGAAAATCTAAATAATTTCTAAGTATTTGTTATGGAGATGTTAATAGGTTGGTATAGTTATACAGTCTCTAGTTTTTGGGTAATTAGTTCAAAACGTAGAATTCCCTGGTCTAAAGAATATATTTACAATGAAAACTAAATAAGAGCAAGAAATCAAAACACTGTATATATTACACATATATATTTGTATATTTATGTTCGTGAAAATATACATTTAGTGTGGCTGAGATCCACTGTCCAGGTCCTTAGACTTTTACAATTATTTTAAACATGAAATTAGTTAGAAGAGTCAAAAGATAAAATGTTTTCTAGAACCAAGATGCCCTTCTTGACATTGAGAATATAAATTGTGATTCTTGCAACGTGGTGTAGTTGCAAGAGCAATTCCAGATTTGACTTACATTTCCTTCATAGGGTTTTTACTTGGATTAAATCATACAAACAACAGCAGAAAAATGCAAGGGACTCAATAAATGTTATGTGCTGTTCCTCCCTCTTTCTGTGAAAACTGGACCATAGCTCTTGGAGAGCAAGAAGCGTATCTTTATTTATGCCTAAAACCTCTATAGGATAGTGCCAGGCTTAATACTTCTTTGGGAAGGAAAGAACTATTGATTAGTTTACCTTGTGGAAAGATAATAACATCCTGATTGGCTGCAATGTCTTTGTGTTAGTTTGATGCTACTGGTAGAGCTGGAGTGAGGTTTTAAATTGGTTTGAATAGAAGATCACCACCTCTTTTTGTGTCGAGTGTGCCTGGAAGTCTGCGGACATTTTTGCATCCTTACCATTTCCTACCTAACCTATTGTATTCCTTGAATATGAATTCTAATAGCACACATTAGTTCATTTGCAAAATTGAGGCTATCCTCCTACCACAGTCTTTCAAAAATCTAAAAATCTAAGAGAAGTTTTCTTATTCTGATTTAAATTTCATTTTCTTGAAAGGTTATGATCATATCACTGCTTTTGAATCAGAATTAATATCATACTTTCAAGTGTTGAAAATTGATGATTTTAGACTCTTTTGCAAGGTAATAGTCAAGAGATTCATGTTTATTTTATTTGTAGCCAGTTAAAATACTAAATTCCATTATGGAGAAATTAAAATCTTCTCTGAAATGTTTTGGAAAATATTCAATAGGTTCAAAATTACCTTAGTCTTGGCAGGGTTTGAAGGTATGTGAATCAGATGGTGAGTATTAAGGAGAGCATCTAAATCCGCTAAACTGATCATTTTATTCATTGTCAGTTCATTAGTTTCTCAAGTCCTAATTGAATGCCACTTACAGGTAAGACCTTTTTCTAGGGGCTGGAATAATCAAACTTAACAAACAAAACCCAAAATTCTGAGTATTCTGAGCCACTGTTCCTTCAGTTAAAGTGTTTCCAGGTCACCATTGTAAGTGCGGCCAGACCCCTGCTTTGATTGTTTTTTGGAAAGTTATATACAGAAGCCAGTTGTCAATCCATGAGACATAAATCATAACGTGGCCCATATTACATTCAAATATATATACCAATTTATTGAGTTGAAGTGGTATTCCTTAAATTATAGTAAAACCTAGATTTTTAAGTATGCCTGAGGTTAAAATTTTATTTATTTATTTAAAGTTTTTATTTATTTAGTCATGAGAGACACAGAGACAGGCAGAGACACAGGCAGTGGGAGAAGCAGGCTCCCTGTGGGGAGCCGGGTGTGGGACTCAATCCCAGGACTCCCCCGCAATCAGGCCCTGAGCTGAATGAAGGTAGATCCTCAACCACTGAGCCACCCAGGTGTGCCCTGAGATTAAAATTTTAAAGCCATGATTTCTGTGCTTGTTTGTTCTTCTTGAGGCCTTCTACTATGCCACCTCTTCTTTTCCACTTATTAAAAAAATTAAACTCGAAAGGACTTCAACTCAATAGGGTGCAATATGGGATATATATATTCTAAATATTTTAATGAAAAAAATGGCTGAATAGTCTATTTAGAGAAATCGAAGTAATAACAAATTGAGGCATTGAAGTGATAAGCTGAAAAAGATTACCATTACTTTCCCAGCACCCAAGGAAAATGTACACCAGGCAGTCCACAGACAGGATTGCCCTAAACTCGGACAAGCAGAGTTTCTCCTCCGTCTACTCTCCTGCATTGCAGGGCCCTCTGGGCTTTGAGGTATCTTTTTCAAAATTAAGTTTCTCTCCAGTTGCTCATATAACCAGGCCTGTCATGTCATTCTGGAATGGGGTGGTGGGACCAAGTTTACACCTGGACATACATAGGCCCTGTCCACATCTGGGATACTTTCCAAACTCATGTTTACACTCCCTTGCTTGTCTATGCACGTCCATATGCATGTATTTGTACACACACACACACACACACACACACACACACACACACGAGGTTGACCAGATGCTGCAAGTTTTCAAGTGCTTAAACCTATAGAATCATTCTGGGGCCATGGCTGGGCTGATTAAGGTTTACAGAATAGTATTTCCTTTCCCCTTCTGAGAGCACTAAGAGCCTCCTGGGTCTATGCCTATAGTTAGTAACTCACATACAACTCAAGGAGTCTAAGTTCTGAGGGAAAAAGAAGCCCTGTTGTGAAGGCCATAGGCAATAAATTAGAATGAATGCAATGTACATAAAGCAATGTACACCCAGTGTAATAAGAACGATGGGTGAGGAGGAATACAGAAAGCTGGAAACTAATAGACTTTGTAGTTTCTCTGTGTACTCCATGTGGACTGAACTCTGAAAGGATCAGGGTCCCCAGAGGGTGGAGATGTGCATTTGGACTCCTATTTGGAGACACTATGGTCCGTATTCTCTCTGATGTCCCTTGTATAACAATGGAATGGGAGCAGTGAAATCAACAGAGAAAGGATGCAGGGGTAGACTGAGGTAACTGCTGAGTGGTGCCAGAGAGCAGCCGACCTTCCTTGTGCAATCAACAAAGATAAGTTGAGGGAAAGAAAGCTATCATTACTGGTAGTTCACTCCCATGAGTGGATATGCTGGATTCTAGCTGAGAAGAGGAATATAGCATTGCGTCGGATGTACTGTGAACTATGTCAACAGGGACTGGAAAAAAAAAAAGATCTATTTATCCCAGATAATGCTGTCCCAGAAAATAACCATGACCAATGGTTAGGCGATCTGTTTCCACCCATGCCCAAATGTCTCATCATCTCCACATGGACAAAGAGAACCCTCCCTGGGGAGGGAGATATGTCTGAGAAAGTTCTTAGGTGACCACATTTACCTTGAATTGGCAAGATTAGCTTTTCTGCTGCTGAGTAGAAGGGAGACTTAAAACAGAAATTAAGTTCTATTATAGGAAACCAAAGGAGTTTCATTCCTTACACCTGAGTTTGTGGTCTGTGAAAATTCATAACCATTACACAAATATGAAACCTTCCATTTGAATTGCTAGCAATTGCAGTGAACAATAATTTGGCATGACGGTTAACTAATCCTTTAAGTCAACTTGAACAGGAACATGCTTTACCCAAAAATATAGAAGAAAAAAAACACCTTTAAAAATCTTCTTGCCAAAGCCCAAAGACTTCTTCTAATGAATATTTCAATTTAGTGCTGTGATGCCCCATATTTTTGTTGAATGGTGAAGTATGTGTGATTCATTAAGCTCTCATTCATTATGAAAATAGACTAGCAAATTATATTCTTTGTAAGTGAAATCATTATGGAAGTAATTTACAAAATACATTAAGCCCTTTCATGATCTTTCTAAAGGAAAAGCCAAATAGTTTTAAACACATTCCAAGGTCATTATCATTTTAAAATCTTAGATCTTACTTTTCAATACTTATTTTGTGAACTATCTCTTGCACAAATATCTAAATTTAGTTACACTTTGCACAGCAGGAAACTACTTTTTATGTGTGCTCAGGAGAATCATGATTCAAGTATGTTTTCGTGAAGCTTAAAGATGAAATTCTAGTTTCTTAAACACTGTGTTCAAATGTTCTTTTCTTTCCCTCTCAAATTTGTGTAAGCCAAGCTTGCCCCTTAGAGACTGTAACATGATCCTTCATCTCTTCAATTTTTGTACTAAATCATCATTTTAAAGTTGTAAAAGCAACATATAAGCCAGGCAGCGTGTTATAAGTTTAAAATAAGGTTGTTTGACCCTCTGTGGGGCTTTAAAATCAGTTATCTACTTAAATTAAGGCAGGAGTCAGAGCAGAGGTGGTGTCCTATGCTGTGCACACTCACAATACTGTTCATTACCACGAACATGCCGGTACATGTTTGTTTCCCAGGAAAAATAGAGCCCTATTCATTATTCATAGAGGTCCTCCCGTACAGTAAAGACATTCATTCTTTAATGGCTCTATGACTAGGGTGTTGTGAAGCTCAAAGATGTTATTTTTGGAAGATAGTTTACCAATTAAAAGCAAACAGCACCGGATTGCTTAGTAATGTCCTAAACATTGATTGGCTATGATTGCAAATGAACATCAGGAGAAAACTGAAGGCTCATTGCTCCCTGCTTCTCTGCTTGCCTCAGACACCTCCCTGGAAACAGTTCGTTAGTGGATGGAACTTCCAACTTCCAAGCTCAGACTTTTTCTTTTCTCCAAGTAACTTAAAAAATACTAGGTTTACTCTATCACATTTAATTATTTCCCCCTGAAATGTAATAAAATGTGTGAAGTTAATATAGAGGCAAGTGTTAGAAACGATTGCTTGGAAGTGAATTCAGACTGTAAAGACAAATCAGAGCATTTTCTTCAAGTAAAAAAAGTGATGTTTTATATGAAATTACATATATTCTCCTTTTTGATAGCTGATAAAGAATGGAGGATGTTAGCCATAAATGTTTTATAAAATTCAGTGGGATTGAGTTTGTTTAGATTTTGAGTTACCAATAAAGGACATAGATCAAGATCAGTGCTATTTTCTTAACCATAGATCTAAAAAGTATTGCTAGTTTTATTTGTTATGCAGGCTGTAAATCGAAAGATTTATTACTCTTTTCCTTGGCATTTACTGATCTTTTAAAATGTGACACAATTTGGGTGTAGTGTAGTCATAGACTGCTTAGGATACTTTGTTCTATACGGGAGATGAGAGTATACTTATAAATACTTTCAGGAAAATAAACTAAAAAAACCCACTTATGCATAAGACTCAATGAAAATACTAGCAATGATAGAATATATGTTACAGGATTTGTCCGGTCACATTGAGAAATTCTTTTCCTGGCTTAGTAGGAAGCATATTTTATTGCTAAATCCTAGTACTTATTATTATTCATGGTAATGGCTAAGTGGAAGAAGCAAATTTTCTTTGTACCCCTGTGTCCATGTATATTCATTCCAACCATGAAGGTGAATGGTAGAGTTTGAAAAGCTATATAAGCATGAATTATTATTGAAAACATTATCCTTGTAACTGCCTTAAGTGAAGACATTCAGTATGAAAGAATCGATTTTTTTTTAGAAGTCAGTCTGGCCTCTTCATAACATGATCATAATCTTTGTCAAAGGAGAAAGTAAAATTTATCAATGAAGTTATTGGTAAGTTACTGTTTATCTGGTTTCATTAGGCCTGTTTATTCAGTTCCATGAGGACTTTTGAGTTTTTCTTTGTAGGGTTATATTTTAGTACAGCCTGGTTGTTTTCTCCTACCATCTTTTTCATATGACCAATAGTTTTTCTATAGTTTTTAACTGGGATGTTTGTGACTATAGCCACTGAATAGAGAAAAGTTACCTGATCAGTCTGGCCTCAAGAGCATTTTCTCTAATCTTAAAATTTCCATTTCTAGCGGATCCCTGGGAGGTTCAGCGGTTTGGCACCTGCCTTTGGCCCAGGGCGCCATCCTGGGGTCCCGGGATGGAGTCCCGTGTCGGGCTCCCTGCATGGAGCCTGCTTCTCCCTCTGCTTGTGTCTCTGCTTCTCTCTCTCTCTATGTCTATCATGAATAAATAAAATCTTTAAAAATAAATAAATAAAATTTCCATTTTCCATTTCTTACTAGTATCTATGCTAACTTAAAATAAAATGAATTTAATCACTGTATTTTGAAGTTATTTGATAACTCTCCAAATTAAAAACTTTGAATATGTTTATTATTGAATTTTAGAATATTCAGATTGCCTCCTGTTATTAAAAGTAATTTCACATCAAAGTATGAACCTGGATTTCTTCTGATTCTAATCAATCAAGCAATTTTGTAGCTTATTTTTCTAAGTAACTTTCATTTTATTTTGATCCTCTTTTGTGGAGACATGAAGTGAAAAAAAAAGCTTAATCAGAAAATTATCTTACTGTTCCTTCAGAGTAGAGTCCTTCTAAGTCAAAATTCTATAGAGTTTAAAAAGCAGGCACTTATATATAGTAAAATAGTTAAAAATAGCAACATTTTATGGGCTTATCATCAACTTTTTCCAAAAACAAGCCTGTCATAATACTGCTTCTTTAATGTTGGAATAATTAACAATAGGTGATTAACTTGTTTTTTTTTTTAATATGAGAAATCATTATAATAAAGAAAATTAAGGTGTCCCATTGATAAGATCAGCAACATGGGAAGAGCTCTTATCTGTCCAATAATCTTGTTTTGTCTTGCACTTGTCTTAGGGAAGGTCATTGCTTCTGAGGGTTACCAGAGGGTAAGGGGATGGAGGGATACGTGGAGCAGGTGATGGAGATTAAGGAGTATACTTGTAATAAGCATCAGGTGATGTATGGAAGTGTGGAATCACTATTTTGTAAACCTATAACACTGTACATTAACTCATTGGAATTAAAATAAAAACTTAAAAAAAAAAAAAACCAGGAAGGTCATTTACGATGCCAGGTGATCTGAAAACTATGCAAAGTTTCACTCATCTTTCACAAAAACAAAGAACTAAAGAAGCAACTACCAAGATGTATGGTTCCAATAATCTAGGTATGTCAAATTACTGCTTAGCTCCAGAATCATCTCTCATAACATTAATATCTGGATTTATAGCAAGTAAGACAAGGTTAAATGTTCTTCTTTTATGAACTACAAAAATGCAAGTTTATTAATCTGCAATAGGATTTTCATTTGTGTCACTCTTTTACATTTACATATCTCATTTGGAAATACTTCAAAAACATGAGAGCTTTAAATAATGACATTATTGAAGGCATCTATTAATATTGTGAGCCATAAAACAAAATGAAAGTCTCTTCCTTATGTACAATAAGCTTTTCTAATGATGGTATAAAATGGTGCTTAGCCAGTATTACATTTGCCAAGATTCTTTCAAGGCAGAAAGTGGTCTTAACACCAATTTTTGAAAGTAAATATTTTGTTACTTGATTATTTAAATGTACTTTATGACCTAAGATGTATTTCTAGGTATAAATCTCACTTAGAATCAATGAAGAGTGGATTCCTGGGTCATTAATAATATAAAAAATTAAAAATAGCATTTTAAATCATTGTAATGTCTTAATATATTTTCTATTTATACCTTCTTCATGATTGTCAGTAATGTTTCAGATAAGTGTGGGTAGTGCTTAAGAAGACATGAAATACTTCCATTGTCTATTTTTTTCAGCATATATGGAAACTACATTTAATTAAATAATTAGAGCTCTTTCAATTCTCTTGGCTGATCCCTGACATCACTATGAGGCAAAAATCTGAATAAACAGGTCACACAGTTCCCTCCACTGAAGCCAAGTAGCTCTGGCTTCACATTTGAAGAACATTGTAAGACAAGAAGAATCTGTTGTCCCTTGGCATTTGGTGTTTGGCTTTCTCCAAGAGATCATTAGCAACCCAGAGGGGCCTTGGCTACCCTAAAGATAAAATTTTAATTGGTTTATATTAATACTAGGTTTACTCTTAAGGATCAATAAATGCTAAATGGAGTATTGCAATTTGGTCGGATATAAGTCTTGGTAAGAAAAATAAAACATTATTTTCACCACCATTTTGGGTCATCATTCACCCAAGTTTACCTTTTCTTTCCCCGTAACACAGCAACCTTCCCATTATCCAAGCACCGGGCAGAGCTACTGTTGTTAAATTTCTGACAGCTTTTTCATTACAGGCTCTGTTTTTCAAGAGGCAAGTTAACTAAGTGATTTTGATTTGTGCCAAGCTAAGACGTGGAATAGACACTTGAAAACCATTCTCTTGTTTTCATGAGATTTCATTTGAACTTATTTGTCCTACTTGATCTAAATACACAAAGGAAAAAAAAAAACCCCTGAAATTCATGCTGTTTCTCATTCATTCGTTGGTATAACTGAACAAAAGAATAGTAAATTCTGTAATTGTGTCTTTTTTGTCTTACTTCAAGTTTTCCAACAATTAACAACAAAAACTTTCAGAGCAAAGTGGTTATCTCATGGAGAAAAGTATTAATAGTCATTTGCCTTGCATATATGGCAAATGGTAAAGCCCCTTTATAAAACATGACCACAAATGTTATCTGCGTTTGTTGAAAGTGTGACATTTTTATTATTTTATTTTATTTTATTTTTTTAAATCATTTTTTAAAATTTTTATTTATGATAGTCACACACAGAGAGAGAGGCAGAGACACAGGCAGAGGGAGAAGCAGGCTCCATGCACCGGGAGCCCGACGTGGGATTCGATCCCGGGTCTCCAGGATCGCGCCCTGGGCCAAAGGCAGGCGCCAAACCGCGGCGCCACCCAGGGATCGCCATGACATATTTATTTTAAAGTAATGTTTCTCATCATAAAAAAAGAACTCACATTTCCTGTAGTAAACTTACAAAATGCAAATTAAAAAAAACGTTGAAAATCAACCTACCAACTAATATCATAGTGATTTTCAATCTTAGAAGCTGCTTCTGGAAAGCATTCCCTGAGTATCCTTTTCCTTCTGCCACTTGGAGCTACCACTTGGAGTGTTATCCCTTGATTTTTCCATATTCTATCCATCTACTTCATATATGATTCCATGTGGTCTGGCATCCACGCCACTGTTTTATTAAAATGTTTCTGTTGAAGTTTCCAGTAAGTCTCATTATCATTATCCAAGTATCGTTTTCTCCGCCTTCCTTGTCCTTGATGTCTACTGTGATTTGCTTCATAACTGAAAATCTCCTAACTTGGATGCCATGGCGCTACCTAATTTTGTTCTCTTCTTACATTTGCAATTAACCCCTGTCTCTTCACTTGTCTTGTTCTTCCCTTTAGTTTGCTCTATACATTTATATTCCTTTCATTTGTAAATAGAATAACCAACTAACTGACAGTGGCATAAACTACAAAGATATTTATGAATTATTTAACAAGAAGTTCAGAGGTTGGCAGTTCAAGGGTAGGTTTGGTGAGTCAAATAGGAAATCATAAATCTAGGTTCTTTCCATCCTCTATTCTTTGCCTGTTAGGAGTGTCTTGTCTTTTAGTCACCAGATGGTCAATTAGCTTAAGAGGGCAGGAGGCTGAGATAAAAAGACCTTTCTGCTCCTAGAGTTCTTGCCTTTAACTAGGAAAAATAATGTTCATCAGAAATTTCCTTACATCTCATTGGCCAGAAATGGATCTTATGCCCACCCTTGCATTATTTAATAGAAAAAGGAAAGGACTGTCATGCTAAGGCCAGTTGTGATTCATCCCTTGGTGCAGGCACAATGACCCCAGATGCAATCAGATTAAGGGCAGGAAGGAAGAGCCCTTGACAATGAGGTAGGCCCTGGGCTGCTCTGCTTTATGGCTGTTCCTCAAGACTTAGTCCTTTCCCTCTACAACTCAAAGTCCATTTATCTTAAGCCCAGAAGGGGTTGTGAAAAGCAACTGGTATGTAAAAATGCTGCATAAAAAAGAATCTTATTGTTCTAATAAATATATCATATTTTCTCAATGAGACTCACAATTTAAAAAAAAAAAAGTCTTCATAATTTGTGTGTGTGTGTGTGTACTGAGCCAAAGACCAAATCATGCTAATCTCTTCTGTAAAATTTACCTTTACCTTCTTTCTACTCACTATCCTCCTATTTTGGTCTCAATCACTTGAAACCTTTACCGTTATGGCAGAGCTCTGTGTCTCTGTCTCTTACCTTTCTCTTACTTTTATGTGCTTGTTTCCCCCTGTTTGATGTTCTTCAATGTCCTAACTTGTTTCTTATTACATACAATATAAACACTACTGCTAGAGTTTGAGTCCTTTGGCTAACCTTTTTTTTTTTTTCTATGTAAATCAAATGCCAACTTTTCTGTAATAATACGAGCTCTCTTCTTTCTAGTCTCTTCTATGAACTTGCATGTCATTCAGTGTTCATTCCAATACCTCATGAAGACGGTGCTGTTGCCCTTAGCTGGAAAGTTTGACTTTGCCCCTCTTACACCACTTCAAACATTGCTGCATTACCCAACAAGTGGACCTAGTAGGGGCCGAGAGGACCAATAGGTGAGTTAATTCTTTGGTCTGACTGGAGCTCACAACCCTATTCTCTGCTGTTTCATCCTTGTGATGGGATTATAGTAATTTATTGATATTTAATTAAGTTATAATTCTTTCCACATACTAGCCTTGCCATAAATCTTAAGGTCATTTTATAAGTGTAGGAACTATATACAATAATCTAGTTTTGTATATAGTTGCATTGATTGCTCATTCCATACTTAATGATTCATTCATTTTAAAATAATTCAAAACCACTTATACATGTTTTTACCTATTTTTCCTTAACCTCAAACATTCTTTTTATTGCATTATCTGCTATGTACTGCTAGGGTCAGGGTAAAGTAAAACAAGTCGCACTACGAGACAGTAAGGTAGGTTATGCGTGTATTTACCCCTTTCTCAGAAGTATGCAATGCCTATCACCTGGCTATGATAGAAACAGAGGTTTGGATGAAGTCATGTCAATTATCATAGAAGTAATGACTTGGTCACAACAATTTCTAATCATACCCATCTTATCCTTTTTCCACAAAGATACCAGAGTATATTTTGTTCTCATCTTGATTTCAGACTTTGAGGAAAATGAGTTCAGTGACTTAAGGCCAGACAGCACAATATCCTGAAGACAAAAAAAATGTGTTAACGTTTTAAGAGAAAACACATATGTGTCTCTTGTTTTCAGAATGTTTAGCTATGGAGTTTTGAAGATGAGAAAGTCAATTTGTAAACAAGTCAGCCTTATATTTTTAAGCATTTCCATGGCTTAAATGAAGCTGTATCTTAAACTTGAGAGTCTTTTCAGTGGAGTAAGAAAGGAGGAATTAATCAGAGAGGAAAAAGATGTATCTAATGTGTTGTGATGATAACAAATAGAATGACTTAAATTTCATGAGTCATTCTGGTCATTAACAGCCATCATCAGAAAAACACTTGTAGTTTTATAGGTGAGCTCCATACAACTGGACATTATCCTTATAGTAATTTTTGGGTAATGCACTGACCTATATACATTTGGCCACAGAAGTGAGTAAGCAGTATCTTTTTTTTTTTTCTTGGATTAAAGTACTTTAGTAGTTGCAGGAACTTTGGGTCTTCACACCAGTTTCTGCTTAGCAGAGTTCATTAACATAAGAAAGTCAATAAGAAATTAGCCTACCCTGAATTTTCATTTTTTTATTCCATTTCACAACGCTTGAGCGTGAGATGGGAGGAAAGTGAATCGATTCCCCAGTTGAGAATTCCGTTAACTTGGAAGAAAATGTTAAGCCCAGTATGTGAGATTGGGGGGGGGGGGGGGAGGAAGTCGCTCCCCTCCCCAGTATCTTCCTCCGTGCACCCCACTGACCCCTGCTCCCTCATTTTCCCATCGCTTCCCTGTTGTGTTTCTTCTCCTTAGCTTTCCTGTCCCTCTACCCACTAGAATCTAATCATCAGGATTCCTGATCCAAGATTATGTAATATTTGAAACGAAGAAGGGTGAAATTTATGAGCCCAACCCCAGAAATCATAAAAGAGCTACCGGTCTCTGTGTGCCCCGACTGTCTTTAGAAAATAAAACACAAAAGCTAAACAGAGATGAGACAGTCACAGCGATGATTGTGCTGAAACTCAGGGGTGCCCCTATATGTTTATTTCTACGCGGGCTTTGTGTTTCAGTAGGTCATAGATTGTTGCTCCTCTTTAGAGCAACAATTGGAATCGCGTTGTCATCTAAGTCCACGAAAGCGTCGTTTAATAATCACACAGGTTTGCGACTTAAAATACTCCACATTACTTACTTCTATCATTAAAGGAAACGTCTCGGATCAGTGTGAAGGATGTGAAGGGAGTGAGGACACAGAACCGCTTCCTCCTCCCCCTCGTTCTTCTAACCGAGTAGCGAGAGATCCAGTCCAGGTTTTGCCTTCGACTCTTCCTGTGAATTTCGGCCGAGCTCAGTGTAGCACGTTTTCGGTCTCTCTCTCTCCCTCTCCCCCTCTCCCCTCCTTTCTCCTCCCCTCCAGCCTCCGGGGTCTGGCTCCGGGATTTCTCTCTCCCTATTTCAGGAGGACTCTCAGAGGCTCCCTCAGCCCGTGTGAAGCCGAGGTTTCCCCTGGATCCCGTGCATCCCCGACACATACCTCCACGCACCCGCGCGTCCCCAGGAACCCGCGCCCGCCCCGGCACACCCGCGCGCACACCCCCGCGCTCGCCCGTCCGCCGCCCTCTCCGGGGGAGCCGCGCGCGTTCCCACCTTCGCTGCGCTCTCGGGCGAGCCGAGCTCGCCGCGCTCTACGACTCCGCGGCTCGGAAGTCGGATCGCAGCCCTGACCCCCGCCCCCGCCCCCACCCCCCACCCATGGTGGCTCCTTAAACATTTCTCTGCCTTCTCGCGCTCCCGTTTTTACTGCACCGTTTTCGGGCTGGGGGGCTAAGGGCGCAAGGCGGCTGCCTTCCCTGCCAGCCCTGCTTGGCTTGCCACCCTCCATCTGGCTTATAAAAGTTTGCTGAGCGCGGTCCAGAGGGCTGCGCTGCGCGTCCCCTCGGCTGGCGGAAGGGGGTGACGCTGGGCAGCGGCGAGGAGCGCGCCGCTGGCTCTGGCGGGCTTTCGGCTCGAGGGGCAAGGTGAGGAGCGCACGGGCCCTGGGGCCGGCCGAGCTGGATCTGCACGCCGCACCATGCCTTCCTGGATCGGGGCTGTGATTCTTCCCCTCTCCGGGCTGCTGCTGTCGCTCCCGGCCGGGGCGGAGGTGAAGGCTCGGAGCTGCGGCGAGGTCCGCCAGGCGTACGGTGCCAAGGGATTCAGCCTGGCGGACATCCCCTACCAGGAGATCGCAGGTAAGCGCGGGCGCGCGGGCCCGGCAGGCTGCAGCCCTCGGCGGCCGCCGGCGCCCCCCCGCCTCCCGCTGTTGCTGAGTTCTCGGTGTTCACTTTCCGTGCGGGCTCTCCCGGGCGCCGCGCCCCCGCGCCCCCGCGCCCCCCGCCCCTGCGCCGGGCGGCGGATGCTCGGCGGCTGCTCCCGCGGGGAAGGTGCGCGTCCCGGCCGCCTCATTGTGTGCACACGCGGGAGCGCCCTCCCGCCGAGCGCCCGCCCTCCCTCCCTCCTTCCCGCGCGCCCCTCGGCGCGGGCGCGGGCGCGGGCCGGGCAGCGGGCACCCCGGGGCGGCCGCGGCGCTCGGGCAGGTCTCCGAGCGGGGCGCCCACCCCGCGCCTCTCGCTCCGGCAAACTTGGAGGAACTGCGGCCGCAGTTTGCCCAGCGCCACAGTCCGAGCGGCGCCTTCCCCGCTCCCGCTCCCGCTCCGGCTCCCGCCCTCAGGCCGGCGGGGGCGGTGGAGAGACGCGGAGGGCTCCGTGGCCGCCCGCTCGGCCCTGCGGGTCCTTCCGGGACGCGGAGCGCACGGCGCCCGGGCCGGGGCGGGTGAGGCTGCGGGCGGGGGGGGGGGGTGGCGCCGGCTCCCGGCTGCTTCGGGGCAGTTCTCGGGCTGCCAGTTTCGGGCTCCGGCGGGCTTTGGCGCCGAGGGTCCCCCGCGCTTTCCCGACTGCGGTTGGGCGCGCGAGGTTCGGGGGGCACCGGGCACCCGGCGCGGGGTCGCCCGCCCGCTGGCTCCCAGAAGCTGCGCCCCCCGAAGCGGGTGGCTCCTCGGGGGTGTGCCCCGGGGCCCGCGTGCCCCGCGTGCCGGCCGCCCCCCCCCCCCCCGGGCGCCGCGGTGCGGGCAGCGCTCGGCCTCCGACGACTGCGCCCCAGCCCCAGCCCCAGCCCCAGCCCCAGCCCCAGCCCCAGCGCGCGCCTTCCGGCTCTTAGCTCCGACCGAGCGGGAGCAGCTCCTCCGGGGCTCGGCGAAGGAGACGTGTCGGGGAGAGCGCGGCCGCGGGGTCCTCGGCGACCGCGGATGCCCGGACCCCGCGCGCCCCCCAGCCGGCCTCTCTGCGTTTGCGGGGGAGCTGGTGGACGAGGGAGCGCGAAGGTCTTTTTGCAGAGATCCTCAAGCCTCACAGCTTCGACATGTAACGGAATTGCTGTTTTCTTACGGGTGATCCACAGACTCTACAAGGGAAGGTTTTCACTTATTCCGAAAAGAACACGCGTACGTCCGTGCAGGCGCTGGGGGAGGGGCGCCCGGCCAGGCCGGCGGCGCGGAGCCTCCCAGCCCGGGAGCCCCTTGCAGTTCTGAGCCAGACGCAGCCGCCTGGGCCGGGCCGGAGGCGGGACCTGGGTGAACTGGGGGACTCCTTTTCTGTCCCTGTCACTTGTGCTCCCTTTTCCAGAAGTCCTGAATTTGTTAATCAGTGAGTAGACAGCGACTGCCCCCACAGCTCCTTAAATTTCTTGACTCTCCTTCCCCTTTGTCTACTGTTATTTCATTCTTTTTAATTAATTGATAAGGATCAGCTTTGCTTTTTTTTTTTTTTTTTTTTCCTCCACCCCGAATCTCAGGGAATTCAACTTTTAAAAGGTTTTATAGTATGGCTCACTTCTAGGAACTTTTTTTCTCCTCTAATCTGGGCTTTTTCGAGCTGTATCTTTTAAACACAGATATTTCCCAGCATGATTTCAGATGTGATATCTCAGAGAAGAAAATAGTTCGGTATTTTTAAATTGCTTTAGTGGATTTAGTACTTTTAAATGTTCTTTAGTGGATTATGGGACTTTCAGGAGACTGCACTTCATCCTTAGCGTGATGCAAATCTCCTTAATATCAAAAGGAAGGTTTTCAGGGTAAATAATTTCTGCATTCACCGTTTACTTTCCTGAAAACCTTTCCAGTGGTTAAAAGAAATCCTTTGGTAGATTTTTAACTACAGGGTTTTTTTTTTTTTTTTTTCTTTTCCCTCCACCTCTTGACAATTACAGGGTTCACTAATTAGCCATTAAGTTCTAAAACCTGCACTTTTTGTTAAAGTCACTTTCTAGGACTAAGGGTACTGTTGACTTTGCCTTAACCCTGGTGTGCTTTGATGCCGGTGGAAATAATCAAAATACAGGTCATGGTGGGGTCAGAGGCACATCTGATAGGGAAACAAATGAAGTAAAAGATAATTGTATACTAGGTATATATATATATATACACACACACATATATATTTTCAAACCGAACTACTCAATGCTCCATGTTGTTGGAATAATGGCCTAGGAAATACGTCCCAATATTAAATGAAAACACTCTTTTGCTCTTCCCTAGTTCCTGATACTATTTACATTTCATTATCTAGTATATGGTGGTTATCCCTTCTTTAAACTCCCTTTTCATCCTTTTCTTCATATGGACTTTTAATGGTTTGCTTGAGAAATGGCATATGCCATTAGTCTGCCAGGGAACGTGGATTTAAAGGAACGGCTGTTCATAATTTAGATTCATGAGAACTGTTACTAATTGAAAGATATTTGCAGGTAGCTTGCCTGGTAAAATAACTGAGAAGTAATAAGGACATTATGTTTCATCGTGACATTATTAAAGTTTTACTCAGAACTCACAATTGTGAAATAGTGTTGCCCTTTTCTATTCTAGGATAAAAGGGAGTTCTTCAAACTCAATAGGTGAGGGGCCGTGATGGGTAATATAGAAAGTCATGCTCTCAGAAAGTGCTTGGGAGGCCTTTAAGGGGCAGGTTGTACCATTAATCTTCACTCAGCCCTGATCTTAAGCCATCCCAGGCAGATCAGATAGACCATCTGTCCTTGTTTGAAAGACCTCCAAAGGGGAAGACCCAGGAGCCCCTCGCAGCAATCCATTCTAATACTTAGTAATTCTTGTGGTATCGAAATTTCCAGATAACTAGCCCAAAGCTTTCCCAGTGTGCTTGCCTACTTTCTTCTATCTTCTGGGAAGATGCTGAGCAGTGGATCATCAGGTTCTTTGTTAGGAATGTTATTTTGATCCAAGGTAGGTATGAAACATTCCAGTCTTGTCTCTGAGCATCCGTAATATTATCTCATTTTCCAACCCTACTCAACTTGATGGCTCTAAACTTCTAAAAGAACTCAACAACTGAAAAGAACATCTGCTTAAAAGACTGGGCAATTCAGGGAATGTTGTTTTATGCCTACTGTGCCACCGTGCATGGAGCCTTCTTGGAGTCATTAATTATAAGTCCTTGTAGTTGACGAATGGTGACTTATTGGCCTATGTGTCTACTTTTCTCACTGGTTACCTAATGCAGCTGTATTTAACAATCCCTTATGTAGAAATTACTGTGTGCCCGGCACCTATTTAAAAACATTACCTGCTTCTAAAACATTACTTGCTTGCTTCTGAAACATTACAGACTGCCTTATTGACTCCTTTTAATAATTTTGTAGATATTGCCATCATCTCCATTTTATAGATGAAAAAGACTGAGTAGCAGAGAGACTTAAATAATTGCCCAAGGATGACTCAGCTAGAAAATGATGAGGCTGGAATTCCAACCTAGGCCTTCTGACTCCAGGTCTTGGAGCCCTAGGCTTAATCCTGCCCACCGCCATTCTGTATTTCTTGAATGAATGAATGTGTGCAAAGTCAGTTCTTCATCTACTAGGTATATAGCTTGGTATTATCAGTCACCATATGTATTCCCTCACAATTTGTGCTGAATATTTTTCTATTGTACAGTTTTTCAAAATCACTTTGAATTTTATGTTCTCAGGAATTAGCCATGCTACTATCACTAAATTGTTCCTGTGTTTATGCATTTTCCTGTTTTTTTTTTTAAATGTTTCTACGTAGCTACATAAAAGATGCAAACAAAAGAACATGTGTTGGTATTTTCCAGTGTACCAGTCCTACATGAGTAATGGGTTAGTGCAACAAAGCTTGCTATAGGAAGTTATCATGGGGTTAGAGGGAGGAGGGAAGTTTATCTTCACAGATTAGGAAAAAATATAATTGCTTTATCAGTGTTTGTCCCTTTTTGTGTCTCAGATGTTTTGAGAGCTGCACTACACAGGTAGATATTAAAGCATTAAACTCATCTTTTTAATATGAATTTATCTTAACATTCTGAAAGTCTACCCCAAAATCAAATTAAGAAAAGAATATTCTCTTATACTCTGCTGATCTAGCAGCGACTTTTTCCAGTCCTTTATTGCTTTCAAATTTCAGAATATGTAATGCTTCATTTTTACCTCATCTTTGTCCAAGAGTCCTTTTCTTTCTTTGGTGGGTCTCCCAGGGAACCTGTCTTCCCTCCCTCTGTTCCCCTAGCGAACTAACTTATTTAATACATTTGCTATTAACACTTTTTTTTTTTTTTCCAATTTGCATGTAGATATCACCACGTAAATGGAAAAACAGTGTTTGGTAACTCTTACTCTTTTACAGACCCATAAAATATCCTCATTTGAAATAAATTATTTAATTTCCATTCAACTGTCTACTTCAGAGATGTCTGATTTTTTTGCCCTCTCGAGTTAGCTGATGTCTTTAAAATGCTTTCGAAGAACAGTGTGAGAGGTATGAGTTAGCTGAACTTCAATTTTTTTTTTTTATGATTTATCGAGTCACTAGATGTCTAAAAGAATCACATTAATTCCAGGTATCAAAGCAATCTAAAATCTGGGCTATTAGGAGTGCTACTTGTTAAACTCTTGATTTGGGAATTAATTTTAGAATGATCCTTGCAAATAGAGTTGTCTTAGCTGATTTAATTAGAGGATAATATGTCATCATTGAGAACAAGAGTTCGTTTGAGTTGACTGATATACTTTTTTACATAAAACTCACATCTTTTTAACTGGACCACATAGCAATTGCTGGTGAGTAGAAATGTAAGCTGCTATCAAAAGTGATTTAAAATATACAGCCTTATATCCTTTAAAATATTCTAGTATAAACATTGCATCGTAATTTATGTAAGAGCGTGACTAATGCTCTTTTACAATAATGGGTAAGTTTTATGAACACAAAATACAAAGTTATGGACTCCTTTTAGACCAAAGTGACCTACGATTCATTCACCAGATTTGTACAGAAATATGAGTTTAGGATAGAAATTGTAGTAAAAAAAAATAACAGATAAAATAGTTTATTAGCTTAATCTTATATTTTAAGCCTACCAAAGTAACATTTTAAGACTGTTTTTTTCCCCCCTTAATTCACATCTCTCAAAAGACTCCTAGCAAGGCCAGTCGTCTTGACAATATAAATAGAATACTGAATATTCTTTTAAACTTAGTGTTTATACTTTGCAGACCAAATTCTGCTCTACTGAATTCTTTAGCTGGGACATAATTGTACTTTAAGTAGTTTCATAGATATCTTCAGTATTATTCAGTTTTCAGTTATTTATATGATACCCTTTGAAAGTTATTTACATGATACCCTTTGAAAGTTTAATTTACTCCCTGGGATGGCATATTTGTAAATAAAAGGTTGCATAGCAGTAAGTCTTGGGTAAAGGCTTAAAAATTCTAATAATCCTGAATGGAAGTATTTAAGAGTTTTTAATAACCTTGGATGAAAAATATTTTTTAAACAAAGGTACCAGTTAGTAACAAAAATAGAAATTCGATTCCACATTTATACATTATCCAGGTTTTTAAAATTTATTTTTATAATTCATTTTCTATGGCATTTTTTTTCTTCGTTCAGTAAATATTTCTTGTATACCTACTATGCATAATCCACTCTGCCAGGTGCTGTCTAGAGGGCCACAGGGAATTTTAATCCTAGCAGGGAAGCAGCCATTAAGGGCACCATTCACAAGGAATGGCTGAGATAGGGGCAAGCCCCAGGGTACTTGACTCTAGGAAAGAATTTAGTTTTGGAATGCTTCCTTGAGGTAGAGCAAATGGGCAATGGGCTCTGAAGCTTGAGGACATAGTCAGGACTTCTGTGGTTAGAATACTGTGAGAGCAGGAGAGGAGTTTTAGAACCTGGGGAAAACAGCAAGTGAATGCAAAGCCTTGTGGACTAGGGAACTAGGAGAGAGCCTGTGGGTCAGGTTAATACTCTGTCCAAAGATGACATGGGCATGGTGACCCTGGGTGGTTTACTTTTTCATCATAGTATGGACCCTTAGCTCTAAAGCCTGTGGGTGCTAGGCTCAAGTTTTTACACATCTGGTTGTTTTAAACAGCCCAAATAGACTTTTAACCATTTAGAGCCTGCCTGTTGTATGAACCCTGTAAAACTGCATAAATCCTGATAGTCATTTATAGGACAAATCTGGGACCTAAAAAAAAAAACAACAACAAAACAAAACAAAACAAAAAAACAAAAAACTCAAGCTGCTGCCTTCTCCACCCTATGGTTGAGCAACATTGCCTAGATTTCTCCCCACTTCTGGGAGTTTTCCGGAACCTCCTCCCCTTCTGGTAGACGCTCTTCTGTTGTGTCTGCAAGCCCTCAAGCTATGAGGGACTTCCCCTCCCCTACAACCTGTCATAGTGCCACCCAAATAAAGTTCTTTGTGTCCTGCTGCCACCTCATGGTCCTCTTTCCTTCTTCAACCCTGAAATCCTTAGTGAGCAGCTATTGAAGTGTTTCAATCAGGAGACTGGACTTGATTTGAAATGTTACTTTGGTGGCTCTGTGGAGAATGGATTGAAGAGGAGCAAAAGCAGATACAGGAAAAGAAGATATTAGCTTGAACTAGAGTGGTGACTGGAAGTGGAATGAAGTAGAAAGAAGTATTTAGAAGCTAAGTGAAATAAGTTAGACAAGTTACACTGAGAAAGACAAATACCATAGGCTGTCACTTACATACAGAATCTAAAAAACAATATGAACAAACAAAACAGAACCCAGATTCATAGATGAGAAGACAGATTGGTAGTTGCCACAGGGAAGGAGGTGTGGGGTGTGATGGGTAAAAGATCAAGTAGTACAAATGTACACTATAAAATAAGTCGTGGGAATGTAATGGTGCATGGGGAATATAGTCAAGAATATTATATTAAATCTGTATGTTGATGGATGGTAACTAGACTTCGGTGATCATTTTGCAATGTGCACAAAGGTCAGATCACTGTGTTGTGCACCTGAAACTGATACAATATTGTATGTCAATTATACTTGAAATTAAAAAATATTTAGGAGGTAAAATTGATACAGCCAACAGACCACAAATCAATCAAAAGTGAATCATTGAATATCCGACATGTGATGGACAATGACTGTGAAAGGGCGTCTGTATATGTTGAGAGCGAGAGATTGAGAAAGATAAGCATCCCAGAAACATTCATTTACTTTATAAGGCCATGTGAATAACTCTGACATAGTTTAAGTGTGCTTTTTAGTGGAAACAAAACTCAACATCATAAAACTAGCACAGCATTAAGGATATCAGTGTGGCTGAGAGAAAGGGATTTCCCAAATAGGGTAGGGTGAGTTGTTAACTCTTAGAGGGTAAAGTGCTATCAAAATCTATGTAATCTGGCAGCCCGGTGGCTCAGCGGTTTAGCGCTGCCTGCAGCCCAGGGAGTGATCCTGGAGCCCCAGGATCCAGTCCTGCATCGGGCTCCTTGCGTGAAGCCTGCTTCTCCCTTTGCCTGTGTCTCTGCCTCTCTCTCTCTGTCTCTCATGAATAAATAAAATCTTAAAAAAAAATCTATGTAATCAACTGTGTCATTTTGAAATTTAAGTCATTTTTTTTTGTCTTGTGGTAGTGTAAAAAAAGTCTTAAAATTTTTACCAGGATGAAGAATTAATTAAAAGGTTACTTCATCTTCTAATATTTAAACAGTGCTATGTCCATGGTTTCAGTACCAAATATGTTCTGATTGTAGTGATAGAAATAACAAAATGAAGAGAGTTTTTTTGACCTTGCTAAAAGGAAGAGGTAAAATTTACTTGGGACTATATTATTCAGGGTTTTCTAATGAAATTAAATGATATAGACATAGATACAGGTATATACATATATAAACATGAGGAGATTTATAATAGGAATTCGCTCCAGAGGTTATAGAGGCCGAGAAGCTCCACGATCTGCCATATGTGAGCTGAGACCCAGGAGAGTGGAGATGTAATTCAGTCTGAGGCTGAAGGACCTGGGGGTGGGGTGGGGTACTGATATAAGTCTCAGTCCAAGGCTGGAGAACCAGCAGCTCTGATGTCCCAATGTAGGAAAAGATGGATATTCAGACTAAAGAAGAGAGAGAAGGAATTCGTTCTTTCTTCACCTTTTTGTTCTATTTGGCCTCGGGTGGATTGGATGATATTCCCTTACACTGGTCACCCCTGCTACTAAACCAAATGCTAATCTCTTTCAGAAACAACCTCACAGACACCTCCACACATAATGTTTTACAGGCTCTCTGGATATCCCTTAGGCAGGTCAAGTTGACATATAAAATTAACCATCACAGGGACATTGAATGATGGGTAGCATTTGACAAACAGCCATGAAAGAAGGCATTTGGGGTGGGGTTAAATTTGTAAGCAAAGTAGTACGTGTAGAGGATGCTACAGAAAGGGATCAACTAAGAATTTGTGAGAAATAATACTGAACAAATAGGGTGGGGTTGTATTTTTGATGGACCTTGAAAACCCTTGGTTTTATGTGGCAGGAAGTAGGTCATCATCCTAAATTCTTGGCAGTGAAGTGACAAGATGAAAGTATTGTTTTAGATCGGTCAGGCACCATAAACAGGATGGAATGGAGAGGAGATCATTAAGGCGGAGGCAAGGAGGATAGATAGGGGGCTGATGTACATACTGAAGCATGAAATAGATGCCTAGGGCTACAATATGAGGTTAAGAGGTGAGAAGGAGGGGTGAATGAGGTCATCAGAGAAGAGGTAACCTTAAAAAGAAAAAAGCTTAAAAACTTTACTCCTGCTACTTAGAATTTTCAATAAAAAGGGTTTAAAGAGGAGAAGCGGTTGAAACTTTTGCCTGAAATCATCTGTGTCATTTAAGATACTTGTGGCAGCAGGTCACACAAAATCCTGTATCGGCTTGCATACCCAATCAGGGAGGGCCATCATTTCACCTAAGTTCCAGCACAGAACAGTTTTATGAGTGAGAAAGTGGGAAGCTAACACAATCATCAGGATCCCAGGTTCTCTCCATCTTTTAGCTCAGCTGTCCTAAGAGTCAAAGCCTCATTATGACACCCAGAGGCACACAATGGGGCTATTTCTAACCATGTGTATCTCCTCATTGATGAGACATGCTAACTGTCCTAAGCCCGCCAGCAGATTCACCCACCCTCTCATTTGAGAATTGCTTCCTGCTCTCATGCCTGGAAGAGAAAGGAAAAGAGCCACAGCTGTTGACTTGGGCTAGTCATGGCTACTCTCTCAGATGGGCTGATGTCCACCTTCCTTAAGTCTGGGCACTGAATTGCTTGGTAATCTTCAGAAGAATCCCCAGGAATTGAGAAGTAATGGGGAAATTGAGAGTAACTACTTTTGTCTGAATAAATTAGGTATTTGGCATTCTCGCTTGAGTCCATTGTTTCTCTGGCCCCTGGTGAACTGACACATGCTTAGCAATTGGCTTTCAGGAGGGTGGGGTTTGGGGAGACCTGATTTGTAGCATTCACCAATGTCTATGGCATAGAAATATTCCAACCGTGACAGATTTCAAACTACTAACAGTTTAACAGCCAGCTTATAAAATTCCTGAAAATTTACCAGTTTGGCTCTTTGGAGCTGGAAAGAGCCAGGGCTATCCTGGAGCCAGGTGGGATACTTAAATACAAAACAAAACAAAACGACAACGAAAAAACCTTGGATTCCATCTTTAAATACTATGATTTAATTGGTCTGAGATGGGACACTCTTTTTTCTGTCCTCCCCCCTCCCTTCTTCCTTTCCTTTCTTTTTCAGTTTTCCCAGGTATTTCTGATGTGCATCCAGGGAAGGGAACTAGTTGGCTTAAGATGTGGTTCATAAACTTTATCCTGCATTAGAATTACTGGATGGTTTGTTAAACATGAATGCCTGGGCCCCACCCCCAGGGTTTCTAATTTAGTCTTCCTGGGTGGGGTGGGCCTGTAATTAGCAATTTTTTTTTTTTTTTTTTTACAGGGTCCCACTCAGGTGATGCTGATGCTGTTGGTTAGGCACCATCTCTTGAGTATCTGGGGACCACACTCTGAGTGCATTCACTGTGGTTTTAAACACAAGTTTTGGTCAGGGTATACAGTCGAATGTGGGCAATGATTTCCATTATTTCTCATCTTGATCATAGGTAAGAATCCTAACCCAGAGAATGCCTTATTTAAAATTGCACCCTCCTCCTCCCCCTCCCCCATAGCCTCTGCCTTCGTTCAAATGCTTACTTTGGCCACCAGGGGGCCTAAGGGAAAGAGAGTGGTTGGATCAGTTCAATCGGTAACCACATATGTGTGGAACAAAAGGGGCCCCAACTCAGCTGCAAGCGCCCAGCTGCAGTAAGAGTGAACTTCAGCATCATGTTAAAAGGAACTGGGAATTTTTTTTTCTGCTTCTTTTATCATAGGATCCCTTTTATTCTTTGTTAATGTGGCAGGCTTTCTTTGGGTATATGGCTTGTCCTTGGGGGGGTCCTATTTAGAACATTTCTAGTATAGAGTAATCCCATCTCCCTACTCCCCACTTTGAGCTGATTTTCCTGCACTAGTCTCCCAAATGCAGACCTAGCCATTTTTCCCCCTTGATCTAGACTCTCATGCAAGGAGACTACATTTAGAATTGGTCAGTCTTCATTTTATACACGGTTAACTAAAGATACAGCATATACATTCAGGGCATGCACACCTGTGTTCTATAGGCTTGGCGGGCTAGTGTGTTTGCTCCTTATTACAGTTCTTGGATTTCCTGAGAAACTGGCTTCCTCTCTTTGTGCCCCCAGGACAGCTACTCCTCAGCTGAATTTCAGGGAACTAGAGGTGTTTCTCCTTAAGGTTGCAGTGAGGTGGAGGAAAATAGTTTCTTTGCAAAGAAAGCACTTTGAGGTCTTCTTTTTTGAACAAAATGAATAATTTTCAAATTTTATTTATGATAGTCACAGAGAGAGAGAGAGAGAGAGAGGCAGAGACACAGGCAGAGGGAGAAGCAGGCTCCATGCACCGGGAGCCCGACGTGGGATTCAATCCCGGGTCTCCAGGATCGCGCCCTGGGCCAAAGGCAGGCGCTAAACCGCTGCGCCACCCAGGGATCCCAAATTTTATTTTCTTAATAGGTCAGCATAGCTCCAAGTCGGTAGCCCTTTTTGAATGAACTTGAATAAAGCCACTATGGTTTTAGATATTATAGATATCTTAAGATGTCAGGCCTTAACTTTTTCCTGAAAAAGTAAGAAAATACTTTAAAAATACTTTAGCCTCTTTGCTTATCCTATTTTCTTCTAAGTCCGAATTTTTTAAAACTTAAAAAATGGTAAAATTTAAAATGGCTGACATCTTTTTAGTCTTTTACAGCAAAAGTTTTCACACACGTTTTTGAAGAGTTTAAATGGTCTTTGACATTAGGAAGTCTATTTGGAAAATAAGAATTTGTAATTATGAAGTATTAATAAATGTGGAAATGTAGGATTTGTGAACATTCCTACTTGATCTGCTACAGTTTCTCTCCAGCTGTATATTTACATTGAAGTTAGGTAACATAGTTTACTGTTACTTTTACATTATCAAGTGCTAATGTGTGAAAGGCTTTTATTGTACTTTTACTACTCATTTGATTATGTGGTATCTTATTTAATATTCTTTCATAGACTTGGGGGTATTTGGACATCAGGAGGTCAAGTGCTATGTTAAAAGCTTAGGCCAGTCTTTTTATATGACTGCAATAAAGAATATATTCATTTCACTTATATTACCACATGGCGCTCATAAAAGGTCAGTTTCAATTGAATATAAAATAGGTTACAAATGGCAAATCTTATGTTATCAACAACAAAACTATTATGGATAATCCCTTTTCAATTACTACCTTCCCTTTTAAAAAAATAACTTGAAGATTTCTTAAAATCAGAACCTCATGATGTATTTTGTACAATAGACATAAAAATTATGTTAAGTCTTTCTTTTTAAACTTAGTCAAGAAAATATGTATAGAGTAATCACACTGAAATGCCAGTTGAAACAGCAAATCAGGTGTATCAAAGATTCAAAACAAAAAACCATAAAGTTACACTTTCTCATATTGTTGTTATATTAATTTAACAGATTAACTTTGAATCAATTTCTCAGCTTGGGTTATTGATGTAAAGATAAGTAATCTTATAGGAAGTTACATGCATAAATGTAAGCTGATTGCTATGATTTAAGAGTGGCAGTTTACTCTTATCTAGAAGATGCTCCCTAAATTATAGAAAGGTTTTCAGTTTCACAAAGCGTTGAGTATAAATAAAAATGTGGGTTGTAATGGTCTTAATTCCTTGCAGTAACTAAGGTTGCATTTTATAACTGGAAGGGTAAATTCCTGTACCTGAAAAACCCATAATGCATTTCAAAGTGAATTTTACCCTCTCTAGCCATGAGGTTGTAAAGTACAACTCTCGAAAACTGTCCTTATACCTCCGAAATATTTATTTATTTTCAAGAGTATGACCTTGTATTTGAAAAAAAGTTTATAAATGCTCTGTTCTGAAAGGCTTTGAAACAGTATCATTAAGGAAAAAACGAGCCTCACTCACAACTACTATAATCAGGCCAAATAGAAAGGTGGAATACAAATAAGCCAGAGCAGGCTTTCCTCGGTTCCACGTTTCCTGAAGCTATCTTCACTCGGGGTGACGATTCTGATTTTAGCCTAATTAAGCATTAAAGAGAGCCAGTGTCCTGAGAAATAAGCCTGAAGCTTGCTGGAAGTCCCTTGCTGCTGGGTCCCTCCCAGGCACTGCCAGGGAGCCGCTGCCCTGACTTCTGGAAGGTGCCACTGATGCCCAGAAGGAGGCTCTGCTGTGCAGCGCCAGCCCGTAGGTGTACCACCTTCAGCCACATCTCAGCCCGGTGACTGTGGAATTGATTTTCACGGCTCATGACAGAAGCTGTTTTCAGCCCTTGAAAAGGAAGTAGCTGGGGCTGGTGCTCCTAACACAAACAGCAAATTGCTCCGTGGCTTTCATAGCATTCGAGGTCTGTTACCTTAAGGTTCTAATGGCCTTTTAACAGTGTTTCCAGCTGAGCAGCAGATGTAAAGGATACTGAACATTGAAAGCACTGTTCTTTTTTTTTTTTTTCTCCTCCCTGAAAGAATCATTTTTTACAGATATTGTACTAACACCGTATCCCAGGACCTATTCAATGGCATGTTAGGTTTGAAAAACTGAACCAAATCTCAGATCAAGTGTGGTCAGTACCACACATCTGCCACCTCGTTGGGCTCTGTGTCCCATGTTACTGCCCATCAGACACTGAGCTCTTGTCACCATTAGTTGGGGCCCATTTGGTAATGTCTCATCAGGGAAAAAAATAATTAGTGGAACCGCAGGAAGCCTCAAAACTCTGTATGCTTATGTTAAGTTAGCTCATTTTCATCCTAAAATTTGCAGTATATTTTTGAAAACGACGCGTTTAACTTAAAGAATTCTATCCAGGCTACGTTTGGTTTCCCTTTATGTTGTTCTGGGTGTTAGTTTTGCCCTTTGCGTCTGCTAGGGCATCAGATGTTTCCTGAGCGGGGAGCTATGCCCTCCCTGCTCCGTGAGTTTGAAGGGCTTTAAGCTTTGGTCTGTGGAAGAGGGTCAGTATTTCAGTCTTGTGGATGTTGGAGGGGGGGGAAAGTTCAACATTAACTGAAGAACATTTGTTGAATTGGACTTTTTTCCAGTTTAAAAAAATTAGAGAAATAGTATGTCTTTGGATTTTGCTGTCTAAGCTGTGCTTCGTATTTCAGCTTTCCAGGGGTAACTACACGAGGTAAGAGAAGAACGCCCATGCCAATGAGTCTTCATTCCTCATTCCAGTAACAGGCCTGTTTTGCAGGCTTCTTGGGGGATTTTTAGGAAGTATGTGAGCTGCCACCATTTTTTCCCCCAAAGTTGAAAATATACATACGTTGCAACTCTGATGTGAACAGACATGCAATTTCTTTCCCTGTTGTTTTATTCCATTTCTTCCTCCTACTCCCTGGTTCTTCACTCACATAACCCATGGGGGGAAAATGGTGTGGTCTGGTTGAAAATTCAGTGTGATTAGTTTTGCTCTTCTAGATAACAAACTTGTGGGCAGCCTGCTTTGGTGTTGGGGTTGAGCAGAGACTGGCTTTGGCTCCTGGCGCTATCCCTTAGTCTTTTGGATCCTGTCTGTGCCTCTATTCTTGCATCTGTGAACAGGGATAATAACAATCCCTACCACTCATCACTGTGATTGTATTAAATGAATTAACATTTACAAAGCTCTTGGAATAGTGGCTCACATACCATAAAGCCTGTATACGTTTTTTAAAAGATTATTTATTTGACAGAGAGCGAGACAGCATAAGCAGAGGGAGTGGCAGGCAGAGGCAGAGGGAGGGGGAGAAGCAGGCTCCCTGCTGAGCAGAGAGCCCGATGAGGCTCCATCCCAGGACCCTGAGATCATGGCCTGAGCCAAAGGCAAACACTTAATCAACTGAGCGACCCAGGTGCCACCCCTTCACCCCTCTGCATACATTTTTTAAGCAAATCGATCTCTTGATGTGTGTAGGGAATAACAAGGGAGCAAGGGGGAAGAATGCATTTCCTTGGGTTCCTCCCATCTCCAAGGCTTAGCTCACCTGCTCTGCTAATGTCTGGGGTGGGTATACTTTGTGATCTGCTCTTGTGCAGCTTGGGAAAGAACTGGTAATCCCCTTTCCTGGAGTATTCACCCTGATATTGGTCTTTTCTGGCCTTGTGGGCCTCGTGAATCACTGGCTTGCTCTTCACCTGACCTCTGGTCCCCCTGTAGCTTTGATCACCAGCTGTGGTGGGAGCATGACAAGCCTTCTGGTGTGCAACCCTGGAGACCACTGGGCCAGACCTGTGCCCCCCAGATGTGGATGTAGCCCTCCCTCTGAACATCTTCACCTCCAAGCTGAGGGTCATTGCCAGCAGCTCACCAGGCAATCTCTTTACAGATTCCTAAACAGATTTTGGGCTAGAAATCCCTCTTTGGCTTTTCTCTGTTGTTGGGAAGCTCAGAGAGGAGAAACTGGGAAATACTGGGAACCTCTCAGTACCTCCCTTCTTCGTAGAGACCCTTCGGGGCAGGGATGGGTTTGTCACCTTTTGTCTTCCTGGCTGGGCCTCAGGCCCCTCATCCAGCTTTGGAGACTTGTCTCCTAAAGAGGTCAGATATCCATGGCCTTGGAGGTAGAAGTCTGTAGGAAGACAAATGAAGGGGCAAAGAAAACTGAATCAGCTAAAGATTTGCAGAATATTATCCTCATTATATATGCAATATGGAGATTTCTGAAGAATCAAACATCAAGTGAACTGGGAATAACATACATTCTGTTTATGTGGGACCTTTGGACTTACTGAATGGTTATTTTAAAGTTTTCTTTACCTCCTTGAACCAGTTTTCTCTATATAAAAGGGCAGTAACATAGCCTGGCTCATGGTATTGTTGTTTATGAGGTTTAAATGGCATAATGCACGTGAACAGCGTGACTGAAGTCTCCAGTATGTGTTAGCTCTCCTTTTCCCAATTCCCTCTTGACACATGTATCAGGATAAGAAATCTTCCTATTTCTTATTCAGGGGAGGAGAGAAACCTAGTAGGCTGTAATCCCCACTGTAAGACTTAGTCATTTTTAATTTCCTTTTATCAGAAGCTTCTAAGAGAGAAACTCTAATAGAACATTAAAAGGTGATCTTGAAATGCTTTTAAATGTCAAATAGCAAATCTTTTAAAAACATTTTCTTTCTTTTCTTTTTGGTCTTCTTGGAACTGGCCGTGAAACTTCCTCTTTCATGCTGTTTTCACTGGTTGCTGTTGGTGGACACTGTCCTCAGAATGATAGATCAGATGCCTGGCTTTGATTATTTCAATTTACTAAGAGCAGGGGTTCTCAGACTTGAGTGTGCATCACAGTTATCCAGGAGGCTTGTTCAGATGGGGGCTGCTGGGTCCCCTCCTGGGAATTTCTATTTGGTAGATCAGAGATGGGGCCAGTGCCCAGGTGATACACTAAAGGTATCTATCTAGGCCACACTTTGAGAACCACTGGATTAAAGTTTAAGCCTTAAATGATCAAAAGTCAGTTTACTTCTCCAATGGCCTGGGAATAAATATCCACCATCTTGGCTTGACATTCAAGAACTGAAACTATCTTACTGCTGTAATTCCAAGTTCTAGAAATTTCTGTCTCATAAAACCTATTTCACTCAACTTACTCTTCTTTTTGTGTCCCATTTCATTTGCTAATGCTCATGACAAGGCTTGCTCTGTCCTTACCCATTTTGTTTACCAACTAAAGTTCAGTTTAGCTCAAATTACTCTTCATGAATTTGTCCCAAGTTACCCAGCCCCTATTTTCTCCTTTTTGCCATGCTGCGTAGTGTTTGTCTATTATTTGGTAATTAATCAAATTCTGTCTTCTCCTGACTCTTAAATTACTGTCTTGTATCATTTAAAATGAGTCACTTAATTTTTGTTTCCTGGATTTGCCTATGTGATATGTGGTAGCTGAGGGCACGTAAATATATACTTGTACTTTCCAGAACACAGTGTTTGAGCATAGTAGGTATTCAATGAATAACTGGCTACTCCTTGATTGGAAATATAAAAAGACTTTTTTTCTTTTTTTGGCCAGGGTTTGCTTACAGATAACTTTATGTAAGATCAAAATTAAATGGTATAATGTAAAGACACCCTTATGTTTTCTGTGAAAGAGTGCAGCTGATAAGTTATATTAGCTAGAGCCAGTGGAAATCAATTTGTAATGTATAGACTAGAGTTTATTGTGTGGAACATGCATTTTGTTGCTTTCACTTTATTTTAAAGCATACCATTTCTCTCAGTGAAGCACCTACTGTATATAGGTGTATGTCTATCAAAATGTTTTTTCAAAATGTGGCATATTTTAGCTATCACTGACAGCAATTTTCAAATGCCTGAAAAGATTAGAGAAGCTAAATGTAAAGAGTACTATAAATTGCAGTGACATTTCCTGGGAGATAAAGAATTGATAGAGAGGAAAGTTAGTTTAAAAAGTCAGGCCTAGGGATAAAGCAATCAAATTGTACCACCTTTGGAATGATCTATTTACGATGGAGGCTTTGAATAATAAATTGTGCCACCAGAATGCTCATAGGAACCACTTGTAATTTTCTGAATTCCATTTTAAGCTGTTACCTACCTAAGCTCTCTTACTTATTATATCAGTTCAGGTCAGTTAAAATTTATTTTTTAATTACTTGGTTGAAGAACAGCACCCACAATTTCCCTGCCCTTGAGGCACATGTAGAGTAGTGAAGACAGATACATAGATGACTAGTGTCTGTATGATAAAGGCCCTGGGCGGCTATCGGAAAGCAGGTAGAAGGTGAGGACAAATAGAGGTAATCCATTAGAGGGCCAGGGGGGAGAGGGAGTGAGGGCTCCCAGGGAGTAGAAAGTGCCTTTTGTTCAACACCACAATAATCTATTTCTTATATAGGATTGTTCTTCCATGTAAATGGGTGAACCCTAATTATATGGTAAATAGGGAAGGTTAAATTCCTCTACTCTTCTAATGCAAATTAGACGATCACGCCCTATGAACTCCCTAAGAAATGGGCAACTCTGGTTTTGCAAAATCTGTCAGTTGATCTTTGTGTAAGCAAATAGAACATGTGTCTGTACTTGGAAAATTGTATATCAATCCCCAAGCATGATATTTAACTCTGCGTTATTTTAGCTCCCATATTTTAATGAGATTTCTAGAGAAACATTAGGAAAATAGCTACATTAATCACATGATAATCCAGCTACAGGTATAGTGTTACATGGTGATAATCCTGCTATTTTATATACAAACATTCCTTTGCAGACATTAACATATGATTGTGCTGTATATTTTGAAAAGTCATAGACATCATAGCGATCCTATTAAAGTAGGTATGGGGATCCCTGGGTGGCGCAGCGGTTTGGCGCCTGCCTTTGGCCCAGGGCGCGATCCTGGAGACCCGGGATCGAATCCCACGTCGGGCTCCCGGTGCATGGAGCCTGCTTCTCCCTCTGCCTGTGTCTCTGCCTCTCTCTCTCTCTCTGTGACTATCATAAATAAAAAAAAAAAAATAAAGTAGGTATGATATGTGTTAATCAGCACACAGATATTTTGATGGACAAAGACAATATTTGCGGTAGGCGGCTAAACAGAACAATTTGTGCTGTGAATCCCTTTTATGGACTGTCTTACATAGATGGTGCAGATAAAGGGTTCTTCCTGGTGGAAAGGTGAACCCAAGTTAGCTTTTCTCTGCATTGCAATGATTTGACTTGGTTTATTTTTTGGTTTCTCTATTTTCTATCAGGTTTGAAACTGTGAACATTTAAACTCCTGTGTGGTTGCACAGTTTGCATATGAAGATGTTTTAAGCAAGTTCTGACATGATAAAAAAAATAGAGACGATGCCCAGATGATAACAAGCAGAAAATTCCTCCTTTACATAAAAGCCTCCATTCTCGTTTGTAAAGCAAAATGTTCTCTCTTAAAAGTAACAGCTGAAAAAAAAAAAAAAAAAAGGCAGGAAGGCAGAACACACTCCTCTAAGTTGTAAAATATGTTTTGGTAGCTCAACAGCGATTTTGCTGTTCCTGAGAAAAAAATCAAACTCTAATTTTAAAATGAAGTTATTTAAAAGCATGGCACAAGAGAGCCTTATTTTGGGGGCTGTGGCCACTCTGCTGTCCTTGAAGGTGCTGAGCCGCGCCACTGTGCACTTACAGCAGGAGCACTGCCTGGCTGTGAGGTGCTGGTCAGATGTATTAGCAAGCACCTGTCTTTTCTGAATGCAACGGTGGATGAAACCAGAGAATTCCAGAAATAGTTCTAACACAAAAGCAATTTTGTTTTTGACAAAGTTTATCTGTTCAAGTGAATATTTTTAAAAACAAGATGGAAAGTTTCTTTTTTCCTCCTCCCCATATGGAATTGAAGCTCTGAACTTGTGTATTTCTTTAGGTGTTAACACATATTGGTCTTTAGGGTTACACTGAGCTTTTCCTAGTAGTTGTAGCTTTGAGGGAGCTGTTTGTTGTCCGAATAGCGTGCCTGGTTTCTGGATGAAAGGCATAACAGTCTGTCAGAGACCTTGAATGGTAAGTCTTGGGACTTTGTTTCTTGGACAGAGCACCAATTTCCTAACCTGGGAAATATAAGCCTCTATACCTGATGAATAGTTTTTGAGGTTGAGGAGTATGGTGTGTGTGTGTGTGTGTGTGTGTGTGTGTGTTTGAGAGAGAGAATTCACTATTAATGCACAATAAATATTACAGTTTTGTTAAAGACTAATACTAAGCCTCATTTGCTAAAGTGTTAATTTCAGCTGTGACAGACAAATTTTGTTTTCTTTCTCTAAAGGAAGTTTCTCTATTTTATTTGGAAAAATGGGATAGGCACTAATGATGCTATGATTTAAAGGTATTTTCCTGGGGACAAAAGAGGTCTTTTTTTTTTTTTTTTTTCCTAAGAAGGAATACATTTAGAAGGAATAATTCCTCCCTTCTCTGATCTCTGGCAACTTTTATTGAAAAATTTTGGTGCATTAGTCACTTCCTAACTTTTTTACAAATATAAAATATATTTGATATATTTTATTATATTTCTGATATATTTGGTTAGTCTCCTGTGAGTCTAAGATCCTAGAAATCAGGGCCAGCTGGGTCTACTTTATCCTTGCGTAGCCCTTACCTCCTGGCATACATAAGACAATAACATATATTGAATGTACCAAATAATGACAAAGGCTTAAGCTTTCATTTGACTCCCAGAAAACAACATCTTATGTAGGTGTTGACCAACTCATGTATATTCTCTGCTATGAAAATATACACTACTGCACATGTGTAACCTTCAGTAATTATATTGTTATTTTTCATTTCTACCGATATTTCTTGAGAACAAATGAGGTCAGAGGTACCTGGCCTTCAATTAGTTTATACTCTAGGAGGAAACATAGGACAAGGTGTAATGTAAGGTATTTCCTATGGAGACCGATATTGAGATATTCTCTACCTAGACATAACATTTTTATTTAGAAGTGCTCCAGCTAAACATTGTACATTATTGTCCCAACCCTAATTTTGGGGGAGAGAGAAGGAGCATTTTTGCATTTTACTTGTCCTTTTGTTTCTGAAAAAATAAATCAATATTGGGGCAGCCTGGGTGACTCAGCGGTTTAGCGCCACCTTGGGCCCAGGGCATGATCCTGGAGACTTAGGATCAAGTCCCACGTCCATGCAGGGAGCCTGCTTCTCCCTCTGCCTGTGTCTCTGCCTCTCTCTCTCTCTCACTCTTTCTCTAGAGAATATGAATAAATAAATAAAATCTTAAAAAAAATCAATAGTGTAGATTCATTATATTATGGGTGAAATAGTCTTATTCACTGATAATTTTGAAAGGATGGACAATCTGTTCCCTCTTCCCGTGCTATAACAAAAATATTGAATGATTGACCTTTCCATGTCCTTTTAATAAAATGAATGGAATCAAGTTAAAGCATGGGAATGATAGTGGGGTCATTAAAAATGGGCTTTATGTCATGCAACTGAGCATATATAGTAGCATATAGCATTCATTGAGCTCTCTGTATATTCCACATACTATTTTAAACTCTCTACTTCGAGGGTCTCATGTAATCCTTATAGCATCTTTCTGTCATAGGTAGTATCATTCACATTTTACAGATGGGAAAACTGAGACAGAGCAAGTGCAATAAACTTGTCTAAGGATACAGACAGGTCAAGCAGATAAGCCAGGAAGATTCCATAGCTCATGGTTTTTACTAGTATCTCTGTGAATCATATGGTTTTCTTTTTCACATGAGCGAAATAACTTTTTCTAGAATTAAAATAATTTACTCAAGGTAATTGGGCTATGCAACTTTTTATTTAATTCTTCCTGAATATTATGTCTCACTTAATTTTCCATTGTTTGACAAGATGAGTAGCAACCATGATTCCATCCTAGAAAGATCTCTAGAATCTTTCCGTAAGAACAACTGATAACTTATTGCTTAAAAGTATATACTTTGAAATCATAATGTATATAATTCTGTGCTGTTACATTATTATTATTCTAGCCATTTGACATCTGAAGCCCCTTTCTATGTTTGGAGAAGTCCTCCTTTTGAGTCGGATGGGAGGCAGAGCTTGCCTACTATTATAGGAACTGAGAATATCAGGTGCCTGCTTTCCTGGGCTCCTTTGTGGCAGGACTGAGATCACATGACTTAGGATGCAACAGTGAGATTTGCCTGCCCAGTTTTTGCAATAGGAGCTTGTGACACAAAAGCAGGGACAGTGGATAATTCATTCTGAGGAAAACCAAAGACAAGATTTAAAAGTTATTTCATTGTAGATTTCACCAAACTAGTGTTTAAGTCCATAGTACTGTTTCTTATGGTGCTGCTGGGGTTACGAAGCCAGTGTTGGATTACCCATAGGCAAACCAAGACTATGTTTAGGCCACTTAAGTACAGGGGCATCAAAAAGTATTTTGGGGAAAATCATATTTCAAGCAGTGTTGTAGTCATCATAATAAAAAGTCAGAATTCATGTTTCTTTTCACTTTCTTTGTAGTTCAATATTGATTTTACTTTGAATTATATTTTGTCATGGTGGGTGGGTAGGTAAGGATACACTATTACTTTTTTCATGCTCAGAGTCTGATATCTATCTCTATCCCCTTTGCAATGCAAAGCGAACTCTTTAATAGCATTTTTTCCAGAAGGAAGGTGAAGGCTTTTACACCTTGCAGAACTAAAGACCAAGATGTATTACCAAGCCTTCTGTTTCCCTTTTGAAGCCTATTTATTATTGAGCATGCATTGTTCTTTCTGAAGGGCCAGTCCCAAGAGGTGTGGGCACTTAGGGAGAAGGGAATTTGAGAAGCATGGCCCAGGTAGCAAGAAGGAGGGAAAAGAAAGAGTTATGGCAGGATGACCCTTTATGATAGAAAACATTGAGGTATTGAAAGCATATATTCCACATTCAGAGAATTGCATATCTTCTTGGTTTTCCCAGGCTTCCAGTTTCTTAAGAATTATATTTCTTAGCAATTAATTTCTAAGAGTGATAAGAAATCCGCGATGCTTTGACGAGGCCAGTGCTTTGTACTAGTGATTTTTCATGGAGAATTGATTTGAAACAGCTGTTTAGATGCACTGCATATGAATATGGCTTTTTAAAACATTCTAAGGTATAAGAAGAATCCAGTAGATAAATACTACTTCTAGTTAAATACATTTTGTAATTTCTCTGCAAAACAAAAACAAAAAACAAAAACCCAAACTTGCTTGTTTCTGGGGAAATTGAGTGTAAATCCACCACTCCAGAATTCTCTGAGGAATGTGGTTGCTATTTGAAGATTTTAAGCCCCTTCAGGGCTGGGTTTATGCAGTTTCACTTGTTTCACATGTACTTTGCCCAAGGTTGGACAGACAGATAAGCTTCTTAACTGCTGGATTTAACTGACTATTGGTTCATTTTTGAGGTGTCAACCTGGGGTTTAGTGAAAAGTTTTGAGGATAGGCAAGTATTGAAATGGAAAAGAAGATTAATAATAAAGATGAAGTAACTTTGATATTTCTGGCCTCATTCATGTTTATTTTCTTTTTCTCTGTCTATCTATCTATCTATCTATCTATCTATCTATCCATCCAACACATCACACACACCTTACATATATTATATATTTTTCAATGTAGAGTTGTGAGAGTGCCCATGTGGGGAGTCAGGATCTATAAAGTCTGTCATAAGACTGTAACATATCCTATGTTACAATATATTATAACTCCTTGCAATTATTTCTTGACTTCCAGAACTTTCCTCCAGTCAAAAATAACCTTTACCTTTCTCAGGCCCAGATTATGGAATGTTGTCGTGACAGTGACTGTGGGGATACTGGCTTCAGATGTTAGCTCAGCAGAGGAGGGAGGGTTCCAGAAGAAGAATGAGTGGGAGAGAGCAATTTAAAAAATGGGTGGAAATGTAGATGCTCTCATGCTGGGTTATATTTAAATCTACTTGTGAAAAGAAATGTGATGAGGACTTAAAAGTCCTTTAAAACTTGAACAATTGACATATCATGACACATCCTTCCAGATGTTTTTGATTTTCAAAAATATATGTATTGATGCTACAGAAGTATTTAATGATACAAAAGGATTGGCCTCTTCAGAGGCAACCATTTTTATAGGCATTTGTCATCCTTTTGTTGATGTTTTATGTGTATACAAATATTTATAGATGTTATATATATTTACTCAAGTGGTAACACCCTGTATATATTTTTACTCAGGTATTCTTTTCTACTTAACAATTCTCTTGAAACTTGTTTCATTTCAGCACCTAAGGTCTCCCATCTTCCCCCTCCCTACCAACCACCAAGGTTGTATTTTTTTTTTTTTTTTTAGTATTTTATATTTCACTCCGCAGCTTTACCATACCTTGTTTGCCCAGTGGCCTTTTCATGGACATCCACCTTGTTTCATTTTTGCTATTACGGACCATACTGTCATGGATGTTGTTACATGAACACCTTTTCACATGAGTGGGAGTTCTCTCCAAAAGAAATTCCTGGAAGTGGAATTTCTGGAGAAAAGTCGTAGGCATCAGATGTTTTGATCGACATTGCCACATTTCTCTGCACGTTAAATGTGCCAGATTATCCTGACAGCAGCAGCAGAGAGCATTCAAAAGTTTCGGTGTTACACAATCCCAGAGGATCTTATTCACGTGATTGTACATATGGATGAAGTTGTGCTTTCTCCACAGTATTCCCAGCCCTGCTTGATTCCAACTCATTGCTCTTCTGATATTAGGAACCTTGGTTCAAAGTTATGGCCTATTCAACTTTAGATGGAGTGGATGAATGGATGGATTTTTGGGGATTTGCTTCAGGTGACTTTTCTCTTGAGGAATATGCACCATTGCAGAAGAAAGTTGTGTAAATGAAAATAGGCCTATTAGATATGTGGGGTTGATGGCACACTGGAAATGAAATGATTTATCTCTGTATTTGGAATAGAATATGGGAGTCTCTGAGTTAAGCCCAGTATCCAACACCAACATGCATTCATCTAAGAAGTTCATGAAGGATGATAAGGAGATCAGATTATGAAATTTCTTAGAGGTCTGCTGTCTGAGTTTTTAAATCTGGCTTGCTTAATTTTAGACACCAAACATATGGCCTTAGCTAATTATACGCTTAAATGCGATGCATTTCAGAATGGTTGATGTTATTCTGTAAGGGACCTCTCAGAGGCACTGATAATAAGATATGTGATTAGAAAGATAGGAGATGTATGTAAAGTGAAATTCTTACCTTTTGAAAGAACTGCCATAAATTTTGGGTAATTGATTCATTAAGAACTATGTGTATGTTTACTTTTGGGTGTCTAATATATAATACCATAATTGCATATGCATGGATATGTGTATGTATATATACCTCTAAAATGTACACACAATGGCATGGTGGAGCCAGCCCAACTCGGTCATACTGCCTTGTTAAATTTTCAGGCATTTTGTAAGGTGATTGACTTCACATTGGTAGCTTCAAATCACCCACAGTGGGATTATTTATACCCCAGAAATTGGCAAACACCAAAAATCAGGACCTTACTTCCTGGAAAGCTGGTTTTTAAACACTTGCCAGTCCACCTCTGTATGTATGTATGTATGTATGTATGCATGTATGATTGATACTGTGTCCAAAATTGAATAAACTTTAAGAACTATTAAAAATCCAATTTGTTTGTGAGCTTCTGGGTGGCTCAGTCCATTAAGTGTCCGACTCTCAGTTTTGGCTCAAGTCATGGTCTCAGAGTGTTGAGATCATGCCCCACGTCTGGCTCTGCGCTCAGGTGTGGAGTCTGCTTGACATTTTCTCTCTTCCTCTCCCTCTGTCCCTCCCACTCATGCTCACTGTCTCTTAAATATATAAATATTTTTAAAAAGTCAATTTGTTTATAATGTCTGATTTCTAATAAGGAAAAGTAGAACTTAGTTCTTTGGTACTTTTCTCATCAAAGCCTTAGCAATGCTTTAAAGAATAATTTTACATTTTTTTTTAAGTACAAATACTGTATGTATGTACCATTATAGTTTCTTTTAATTTGTATATACTTTCTGATTGTTTTTGAATAGTTTCATACCAGAAGAATCTTTTGAAAGTCATAAATTATAGACATACTAACAGCATGATTTACCAGGATTCATAGTGCTAGCTGTTGACCCTAATGAGCAAAAAGGGTCACCTAATTTTAAAATTAGGTTAAAACTTCCAGTTTTAAAACTGGAAGTGCTGCTATGGAATTAAATATGAACTCTAAAGTCAGAAAGGTGGATAGAGTTCCAAGTACTCAGCACCTTCATTTATAAGAATGAAGAATGGGAATTAATGCTATTAGTATTCATCTGACTTAGCGTTTGAATTGCCAGATCCAGCCTAGCCTGGATATAAGTGTGTTGAGTGTGAATATAGAGACTGGGGCAGTAGGGCATGCAAATTGAGCAACATGTAGAGGTTGTGTTCTTAATTTTCCTCCCTCAAGAATTGAAATAGGGAAGAAACCTGTTATCCAGTCAAATATAGGTAATGTTAATAACTTGATCAGAAGTTAAGGAGAAAAAAAAAGAGAGAGAGAAAAAAAAAAAGAAGTTAAGGAGAGTAAATGCCAGAGTTAGGGCATTGCAGGTAAATATCACTTATGGAAGGCAGAAGTAATAGACAGTTGTATATAGCCTTGTGGCTCCTGTCATTCTATAAGTAGTAAAATGTGATTTATTATTCTGCTCTCTGTCATGTATTACTCCAGACACACAAAGAAATGATGACTTAGAACTCTTGCATAAATATGAACTAAGAGACTCATTGTTTCTGGATGTCAAAGAGATTATAAATAGACTACGACACCTACTTTAGCATATGACTTACTGATCTATGAAGAAAGTAACTTTTAAAACCTAAATTAAGCAGAGTAATGATAGTTTACTAATAATGAAAACCAGCTGTGCTTGTTTCTTTTAATAGCAATATTGCACTATTAAAATGTGGAGGTTTATATGCTGGGCGTTTGGGAATGCAAAGAAGATTCATTTCTTAGGGTCCTGATGAATTCAAATTTGTGATAACCGATTTCATTCCAGTTTTAAGAGTGAAAAATTTAAAGAATTGGATTTGTCTGAAATGAAGACTTAAGAGTGCATTAATATGGGCTCTTCCAAAAACAGAGACGTTAGGTCATTAAAGGCATTGCAGCTTCTATCTCAATTGACCATTTATTTGTAGTTTTCAGTAGACTTTTTTGAAAGAAGTTTTTTAATAAGTTTTATTATTTAAGTAATTTCTATACCTCATGTAGGGCTTGAACTCACAACACTGAAATCAAGAAGAGTCTCCTGCTCTTCTGACTTGTTTTGAAAAATCTCTTTATATATTTGAAGATTCATATGAGGTTACTGCTGCTCTTTCCCTCTCCTGGCTCGAGCATTTGATTCCTATACCACTGCCTTTGATCTTTTATTTCTAAATAATCTAATAAAAATGAAAGCACTTTGTGAATTGTGAAGAATGACATGAATGTGCAATATTAGTTTTAATCACTATACATTTATCTCAGAGCCTAATTTTAGGATTTTAGGACTGACACATTTTGAATGGTCTTTGGAATTTGGAGAAAGCTAAGTATCATTTAAACATTATCCATTATTTATTGCCAAATATGACATGGCCAGATTATCAGTTTATTAGATTACTTACCTAAATTTTCATCAGTTTGTAGGCACAAAGGTTTCTGTACATGTTGAAGGATGGGATAGAGTTTTTATGTAACAGATGAAAAGAAAAAAAAAAAAACAACATAGGTTAGTAGACACTTTGACCTTGGGGAAGAATGAGTTGTTATAGCTTTCTCTGAAGAGATGTGTGTTGTTCAGCATGTTTTTGTACTGTGGATAAGACTGACTGGAATACTGTTTTACTTTATTCACTCAGTTTTTGTAACCTTAGTAACTAGCCCCTTAATTTAGATTGTATCCATTTTGACTTAAAAATAAATGATCTATATTTGTATAGTTTTCTCAGGCCTCATTTTTAGCATTTTATGTATCACAAAAGGTGTTTTAAAGTGGGTTATGTACATTTCTACAGGGAAAAGTCATCATGAGAGCATTATTGGGACAGTATATTTGTACATTGTTGTATATGCTTGGAGAATCTCTTGGCTAGTTGATCTGTAGTTTATGAAAGACGAATTCTCCAGGGCTATTTGCCTATGGCTGGTTTTGCCCATATATTTGTAGTTGTTTTGATCTGGATCAGAAACTCTGCCAAAGTAGATCAGACAATCTCCAAAGTAGAGGCATAGAGATAAGTCTTAGATAATCTCCATTTAGAATATTACAGTCTCAATATCAGGGTCTTCAGTCAGTGAAGGAGCCTATAGGACACCAGAAACTACTTCAGTTGCCGGGGATATAGCAATGAATAGGCAGGCTGGATTTTTGCCTGTAAGGAGGTGTAGTGGGAATGGGCTGGGTGGGTGCAGCATTTCTGGTGATATAAAGACCAGTTCTAAGTGAGGGAGCCAGGTAAGCATTTTGGCAATCTTTGTGTCTGTACCATTTGCTGCATTCGAGTCTATCTTATTTGGAAGTGCATGGATATGAAGTGGCTTGGTAAGATTGGTTGACTGAAGCTAGGTGCATCTTTTCAAAATACCACTCCTTTGGTTCAGGCACTATAGTGTCTTCCTCTGCTTTTAGAAAGAAGATATAGTTGCTTATAATGACCCACAGGATCCTCACTGCCTGCATGCTCTACTCTCTGCACATTGACCAGTCTCTGCACACTGACCAGAAATCAGGCTCCCTCCAGGACCACCTGCTCTTCTCTTCCTGCCCCCCATTTAACAAATGACCTCTCCAGCATCCTTTAGGTTTTAGCTACGCCTCCTATCCTTGGGAAGCCTGCCTTGAACTCTTTGCCAAGGTCAGAGCCTCTTTCTTCCAACTTCTAATGTCTTTCTGGAGAGCACTTTTTAACGGTTGTCATAATCAGATTTAGTTGAAACAAGTTGATGATCATTAAATTTATAAAACATATAGGATAACTTAATTTTTTATCATTGAAAGTGAAATAGGGGGTTTAGGATAGGTTTGAAATTTCACATTTTTCTCTAGAGATAAGATGATTTTTGTTAGCAATATTATGAGTGATTGTGTACTGGATGAGTAATTGGAGCCATGTCACAAATTTGGAAATAATTTCATACATATTGACTTCCTTAGGATTCTATCAGTGAAAAGGCAATAAAATTAAATTTTTAAAAAAGATTTTATTTATTTATTCATGAGGGACACACACAGAGAGAGGCAGACACAAAGGCAGAGGGAGAAGTAGGCTCCATGCAGGGAGCCCGATGTGCGACTCGGTCCTGGGACTCCAGGATCATGCTCTGAGCTGAAGGCAGGTGTTCAACAGCTGAGCCATCCAGGCATCCCAATAAAATTAAATTTTGATGTAGGAAAGACATATAAATATAAAGGCTATGCTTCTAGAAATGAGTATCCACATGACATTTATTTCTTATTCTATCTGTTGAAAATTTGAGTATTGATTTCTACTTTTGTATTTATCAGTGAAATGAATATTGATTGTCATAAAAATGTCCCACTGACATTTTACAGTCCTAGAGCACCTTCTAAATAAAGAAGTAAATTAAGGCCGTGTAATTCTATTGTCATGTGTTTCTCATTTTAATTTTTACTTCTTTCCTGCCTTCTGTTTCTTCTTTCTTTTCTGTCTTATTCTCTATTTGCTGTCTTTTTCAATTAATTGAGTAGTACAGGAATACAGGTCCACTGTGTAGACTTATGTGATGTACCCATCCTGACGCCACAGGGATGAGTAAATGTTAAAAGTCCCCATGGCCATCTATGATTTCGTGCTTGTTATCCTTAATTGATGTTTCACACCAGAGGCTTTTGTGTTTACACGAGTACATACATGCACATGCATGCACATACACTATTATCTGTATATATATATTTATAGAAATGTAGATAACATTTATATCCTATCCAGGGATTAGGTGGTATGCATTGTAAAAGCAATGTGCCTTTTTTTTAACTCCACTTCACAAAGGATTAAAAATCATTTTACATCTGTGCACCTGGAATATTTTTCTCTTCTCTTCTCTGTAAGCTGTTTTTCAAATCCAAAATACTTTCAATTCCTCATTGAAACTCTTCCAGAAGCCCTTATCTAGAACCAGCTCCATTTATTTTGTATCTTTCTCATAGCATTTTCACATTGGCGTCCTTTTAAATTTCTTATTTATTTTATTTTTTAAAAAGATTTTTATCTATAGGCAGAGGGAGAAGTAGTTTCCCTGTGGGGAGTTCAATGTGGGACTCAATCCCAGGACCCCAGGATCACAATCTGAGCCAAAGGCAGATATCTGCTCAGTCACTGAGCTACCCAGGTTTCTCATTTTAAATTTATTTGCATGTTTGTTGCCCTCACAAGGAAGTAAAATCCCAGCGGATGTTCCTCTCAGTGCCTTATATAAATTTAGGGGGTGTAGAGAGTCCACACTTAACACTGCCTTTCATTTCCATCATTTGAGACTGAAGGAGGAACAGTATAGGGAAAACAGAGATTAACGTGACAAATGGAGATTAAAGCTAATTGTAGCTCGGCATTCAGATCTTAGGTTGAAAGGACTTGCTGCCAAGGACCCAACAGAATTTAACAGAGTTGCACCTGTAGTTAATGGCACATCTGGACAACTAGAGGACTTTCACATTTTTCCTTTGGGGGAGAAGCAGAACAGAAAGCAACTTCATTCCGGGGGAAACTAAGGGTTTGTATGGCAAGCCCGACTCTTTCTCCATTATTCATTAATTCTGATGACAGTTCACCTTCCCGAGGTAGACATGCCTAACGGGGCACGAGACACTTGGATGTTATTCCAGGATAAGTGTCTCTGCAGGAAACTTCTGTGGTTGGGAAAAAGTGGTACTCAATTATAGACTTTGAATCTTTCTGCATTATTTACTGTTTCATTCAATTTTTTGCCTTCACTGAGCTCCGTAAAGTTGATTTAGTTAGATCAGATCTGTTAGTCTCCCTGTCTCACCTGCCGTCCCCAAGACAGTGAAGGTATTGTCTAAGAACCGGGAAAAATAACTTTCTCTTTCTGAAACACCCAGGGCTTAAGGTAAAGTATTTAGAAATCGTTCTTATAAAAATTACAATCTAGATAATTCGTAAAGCAATTGATGGATTGGAGGCTTAATGTGTGTTAAATATAGCTTCGGAGTATAGCTTCCGTGTACAAAAGGGCCAGACTTAGGGTAGTTTGACTAATGACTTTTTGACTTTTTGATGTTGTAAAAGTGATATGCATTCACTAAAAGAAAATATACTTGAAATTTCAAATGTTGCTCTTTTTCTGGGATAGTGCTATGTAGTAGATCCTCTCTTGTGATGTGGGGCAAGACACATCTGATGACAGCAAGCCATAGCTCCTGGGAGCTGCAACATCGTGAGGGGAAGCAACCAATAGACTGACAATCACTCTGCACTCATATAGCCATTCTGTTCTTCACTCTCAGTACAGTATTTCATACACTACACCTGAGAGGCAACACTTTATTATAATATATAAGCTTTGTGTTTGATTATTTTGTCCAACTCCAGGCTATTGTTAGGCTTCCGGCATGTGTAGGGTTGGCCAGGCCAACCTGTGATGCTCAGTAGCTTCAGTGCATGAAATTCATTTTCAAATTATGATATTTTCAGTTTCTGATGAGTTTTTTGGGATGTAACCCCATCATAAGTAGAGGAAGATCTGTATACGTAAATTCTTACACAGAGATCTGAAAATAAATGACTGGAAATAAACCAACAGAAGTAAGCAGTATACCCATGGTTGGAATTTTTGAAGAAGACCAAATGAGTGATTTAATATTTACTGTAGTCACTTTTTTCTTTAACTTCAGCAGAGCTGTGGATCTTACTGTTAATATAGAGGTTAATTTTGCATAGAATATCATATACTTTGGAAAGAAATATGAATGGGACATCCCTGCCATTTGAGTCTTTTGAGTGAAATTTTATTATTAAAATGGGAACTAGTCTAATACTTGTAGACAAAAAACTAATTTTCCTAACTCGACTGAAAATTTGGTGACTGTGGGTTTTCAAAATAAGGAACCAGGTCTTAAGGACTCCAGGGAAGACCAGTAATTATCTCTTTTAGTTATTTGCACTTAATGTAACTATAAACAGTAAGACATTTCCTATCATTTTAGATATTCTGAAATCAAGTTTATTTTGTGCCAATGGTATTATAGTTACTTATTTAATATCACGATAAACATTTTTACTGATGTTAATGAAACAGAAATAAGTCATAGTTTTTTACTTGCTAATACCTCTTCAGATAATAATGACATATATTGGATAATATAAACCTAGGCCACTTTGGGATATTCTTTTTGAAATTGGAAATGTGACTAGTTTGATGATGTAATAAGTATAGTTTAGCTGTCATTTTAATGACAGCTTTGAGAACATTTAAGTTGTCTTTAAATGATTCATTTGCCAAGTGAATAACATAAAAAGAATTAAAACTGGGTGGGAATTTAATCATGATATATGAATTTATATTACTTTTGAGATTGCTTTTTAAAAATTTGAAGTCACTTCATTTGCAAAAATAAATGTGTGGGACTACACTAAAATAAAAAGCTTTTGCACAGCCAAGCAAACCATCAACAAAACAAAAAGAGAAGCTATTGAATGGGAGAAGATATTTGCAAATGATATATCTGATAAGGAATTAATATCCAAAATATATAAAGAATTCATGCAACTCAACACCAAAAAACAAACACTCTTATTAGAAAATGGAGTAAGAACCTGAATATACATTTTTCCAAAGGAGACGTACAGATGGCCAATGGAAACAGGAAAAGATGCTCAACATCACTAATCATGAGCAATGGAAGACAAAAACCACGATGGGATATCACCTTACCCTGTCAGAATGGTTAACATTAAAGAGACAAGAAATAGCAGGATGTGAGAAAAAGGAACCTTCATATACTGTTAATGGGAGTGTAAATTGGTATAGCCACTGTGGAAATCAGAATGGAGCTTACTCAAAAAATTAAAAAGTAGAAATACTGTATGATCCACTAATTTCACTACTAGGTATTTACCCAAAGAAAATGAAAGCACTAATGTGAAGGGATATATTCACCCCCATGTTTATTGTAGCATTATTTATAATAACCAAGATATGGAAGCAACCCAAATGCCCATCTGTAGATCAACAGATAAGGGAGATGTGGCACATAGATACATGCAATGGAATATTATGGAGCCACAAAAAGGATGACATCATGCCATTTGTGACAATATAGATGGGCCTAGAGGGTACAATGCGAAGTGAAATAAGTCATACTGCAAAAGACAAATATATGGCAGGTAGTGGAGGGCTAAAAAATAAATTAAATTAAAAATAATAAAAAAACAGTCACTTCAATTTAGAAATAATTTATAGGACAATGAGTTTGATTTTGAGCAGTAAAATTTGAGAGAAAATTAGAGTATGAGGTGATTTGTGTATGTATATCTTAGGAAATGTTTGAATGATGTGATTAGAATGGAGTCATGGTGTTTATAAGTCTTTCAAAACACTGATTGTTGAAATACAACATTCCAGGTTGTGAAGATTCTTAAATAATTCATGTAAGGTATCTGAGTAAAGCTTCAACAATGTGTTCTAGTCTTATTTGGATATAATGTCTGTGAATGATTGAGTAAATAAGGTTATAAATATTCATCTATTTTATCACTGGCAACAGCTGAGAATCTCTGAACAGACAGTGGATTGCAGAATCTAGATCTTGGATGCCTATGCATACTTACCGACTTTTCCCACTTTATTTCCATGCTCAATATCAGTAGTTCAGAAATATTTTGTTAACCAGCTGCAGAAACAGAATTATGCTTCTTTTATCAGGATAGAAAAAGCTGTGACCTGGTTATCCATAGATGACAGATGGTAGGCTTTATTCTCATCAAAAATCTTAGGACAAAGGAAAGATCAGCAAAATGCTTTGCCCCTTTCTCAAGAAATCTTTGGCCTGAAATATGACTACTAAAGCCAAATGTGAGTGAACTGTACTCTAAAAAGGCAAATTGTTTCCTGAGGTCTAGGAAAAACCTTTTAGTTCTCTCTGAATTCGAGGAATAAATTTTCCAAACTATTTAAAAAAAAAACATAATTTGAATCATAACCAGGTAAACAGGATTGCACTTTAAGTGAGATATTTAAAAAAAATTGAACACATAATCCATTAGGAATATTTCAGATGTAACAACAGACTCATAGAATCCTTTGCCACTAAGCTGAGACATTTCATTTGCCTTAAAGTTAAAAGAAGTATTTTACGTGTCAAAATTTAAGTTTGTCATAGAAATTTTATGTACTTTGGTATCTGGATTTCTCTACATAATAGTCCTTTTAGGATCAACAACTAATTTCCCTTTTTCAAGGAAATGGTAAAGCTGTCTTCACACAACTTCTGTATAAGAAATGTAAAACTTTAAAAGGTAGTTTTGAAAATTATTCACCTAGACATGCATTCATTCATTCAACCATTCTCTACTAAGCTTTGAAATATCTCCGTCCCTGAGGTGTTCATTTTGGTGAACAATGCCACATAAACAAATGAATAATGCGTCATTGTTTTGGGGAATGTAGTAGGTTCATTCTGGAAATTATAGAAATAATATGTTTCCTTTTAGTATCAATACAAGAATAATACTTTTAGTATCGAAGTGTTGAATGCTATGCTATAATGAATGGATTCTAAAGGAGGACCAGATTCTTTGCTGCATGTAGATTTTATTCTAAAATATTTACAGTATCAAAAAAATAAAATAAAATATTTACAGTTATCTATCTTCATTTATCCAACTGTGTATATTGAGTGCTTACTATATACCAGGCTTTTTGTTAGGAGTCTGAAGTGAAATGTGATCTGAAAATCCACAGGAGGAAACTATTTTCATCTGAAAAAAACTATTACAAATAAAACCTGACTTCAGATATTTCAACTTAGTTTATTGGCAATATTTTCCTTATAAGTGCTCTATGGTTCTGTACCATAAATACAAGTTTTAATGCATAAAATGTCTGCAATAAATACAAAAATATATCCACTGTTTTTGAAATTTTCTGGATAAGTCTTAATAGAAGTTAATGTTAGTTATACAACTAATTCTAATTTTGATATAATAATTGTGTTTTTAGAGTACTTTAACATACTAATATTGTATCACAAATTAGCACCTTACATAATACTTTATAAAAGACTCAGAGAAAAATGCTGTATGGGGAATTAGTAAGGATTTGGGGTTAGACACTGGGGAAATTTAATCACGAGATTACATATTCACAAACTTGGATTGTCTATTCAAGCCTTCTGAATTTAAGTATTTAATCAGGCAAAATATTGAGGCATATTACACGTCCTGTTTCCAAACTGAAAGCCTCTTCTGATTATAGGCTAACCTGGCTGCCAACTCTGACATGTTGCAAACAGATGCAGTAATACGTTGAAACTCTTTTCATCTCATTGGAGGAAAGACTGTTTTAAAGTTCTTAATGGTTATTTTTCTAAAAATGGTTCATTTAAGACCTTAATTGGATACATGAAATGGCTTCTTCTGTCACTGAGCCTAGTTCATGCACATTTGCAACGTGTACAAAAGGAACCTTTTGTTTTAAACATTACACAATTCTATGAGGCATAGAAATGAGAAGAGAGTGTCATTCTTTAGAACGCTGTGTTTGACTAGATAGCAAAGAGGGAATCCATGGACCTCAGAGATGATACCTGTGGGAGCACAGGATTCGGATGGTGTGTTAGTTTGCTGGGGCTGCCATGGCAGAGTGCCACACACCGGGGAGTGTAAGTAACAGAGATACATTCTCTCACCGTTCTGGAGGCTAAAAGTCTGAGACCAAGGTACGTGCAGGCTTGGTGTCCTCCAAGGTCTCCCTCTGTCCTCACATGGTCATCCTTGCTGTCTCTGTATGTCCAAATTTCATCTGATGAGGATCCAAGTCAAATTTGATTGGGACCCACCCTCCTGGTCTTATCCTAACTTAATCACCTCTTTAAAGGCCCTATCTACAAAGATAGTCACAATCTGAGTTACTGGGTCGGGGGTTGTGGGGGTGGTGGTGGTTAGGGCTTTGACATGTAAAATTGGATGGGGGCGTATAATTTAGCCCATAACAGCTAGGAAAAATTTTAAGTACTTCGATATATTTATAATAACCACGGTGGAAACACTACCTTTAGCCAAGCAGGAGTCAAGGATGGCCTTGGAAGGTAGTCCTAGCTGAAGAAAGGTGAGACAGTCTTCACGATTGTCCCTGCTTCAGCTTTTACTTTGTGGGTTGTGAACAAGTAAAATCAAGTAATAGTGTCTTTTTTTGCCTTTGTAGTAGATCTTTTGGTAAAAGTTAGGGACATACAACGTTAAAATGTCTGAAACTTTGGTCTTTTCAGCAACAAATTTGTTGATCTTCTCACTTAGAGATGATCTTGAACTCAGAGGAGAGGGGAGGGAGGGTGGGTGTGTGGGTGGTACGATATGTGTACCTGTGCACATAAGTTGTGAGGGGTTCTGTGGGGGGTGAGGATAGTGATAGGATGAGATTCCCCTAGAATGGATGGAGGGAGTGCCCTCTGGCCAGATATGCCTAGATGTCAAGGCTTCTCTGAAGAGCTTGTATAGGGTGGGAATGGGCAGCTCCTGGAACTCAGGGCTGGAGATTGCTCATAAAGCCACCATGGGATGGCTTGCTGCCGGCTCTCTGCCTTCTCTTTGGAGTACCTCACATGAGGGACCCAAGGCCTGGTGAAAGCCTTGCTCTCTGGGTAGAGATTCTATCATCAAGTACAGTCCACTGTCCACTCTGGAACTTCTTAGACAGGTGGTTCTTGTTTTCTTTCCAGCTTACCTGTTTCTCTGCTAGCCTCTAGGCAGCTTGCACAGAGGAATTTCCATTTTATGCCTCTTTTATATTTTGCCTCATACAAATACTGTCCTCCATTTTAACGTTTTTTTAAGGCAATAAAGATGATAATCAATGCTTCCAAAATACTCATAAACCAGAAGTGGAGTCATTACATGGTTCTGTGACTGGAGAGAAGAGTAACCGAGGGAGGGATGTTTTTCCTCAGAAATCTCCCTCCGTGACATCTCCTGTAGCACTATACCCACTCCTAAGTACATAATTTTTTTTGTTAATTATTAGCTTAATTATGATGCTTAGTAAAGGTTGCATCATAATTTTACTCCGAGTGAAGGAATTCACAAATAAATGAGCACAGTGAAAAGAAAGGCTGGTTCTGACTGCTGGTTTTGCAGGTGATAGCCTGATGACTGTTAGCAAGTTGCTTTACTCCCTCTGTCTCAGCATCTCATCTATAAAATGATGAAGATCATATCTGCCAACCTAATTAAGAGTTGTAAGGATCAAGTGAAATAATGTCAAGGAAAGCGCTTTATCAACTGTCAGGAACTATACAAATAGAAGTGATGAATGCTGGTAGAGAAATGTGAGATTATATTGGAGGCATTAAAAGCTTATAATAAATGCTTTTGCTTCTCAAAAATCTTGTCTGTTCAGACTAAACCAAGGTGTCTTTATTATAACTCCATTCCTCTAACTTCAGTCTGAGCTTGAATTTGAAATGTTCAGATACCTAGACTTAAATGAGTTTTAGTTGTACTCTGGAAGCATCTATTGAAAAAAATTATGGTTAATTTTTTTAAAACAATTTGTTGACTGTCTTTCACCTTTTTTGAAGGAATGATTGTTACACTGTGTGTAATTTTTTTGGTAAATATCTTTCCAATGTACTATAAGCTTACCAAGGGCAGGGATCCTATCTGTTTTGTTTCCTGAGTGGTTAGCAAGCTCAGTGCTCACACAGCTCAATAGAAACTTGTGGGATAAATGACCAGGGAATGTTTCTTTTATTTATATTAAGGGTTTTCACATTTGTTTTCCTAACATAAAATTAGCTCCTTGATGTTGTGCCCCTCACTTTTTAATTACACTCTTTCTTTTGAAAATAAGTTTATGCTATGTCCCAATTATTTAAATAATGCATTTCTCCAACACTGCATTTCCAGGATAGAGCATATTGATATTATAATAACGTTTCCATAATCAGGAAGTGCCACAATAAGTTTCACTATGTGAGCTGAATTAGGAAATATATATTTTAAAAATTTTGTTTTATTTTTAATTGTTGTTATAATCACATAACATTAAATTTACCATCTTAAATATCCTTTTTTTAATAAAGATTTTATTTATTTGAGAGAGAGAGAGAGGGAGAAGGAGACTCCCTGCTTAACAGAGTGTGATTATGGGGACTCAATCCCAGGACCCTGAGATCATGACTTGAGTTGAAGGCAGATGTTCAACTGACTGAGCCACCCAGGCGCCAGAGTCTTAAATATTCTTATGTGAACACTTCAGTACTGTTGGGTGTATTCACATGATTGTGTAACAGATCTCTAGATCTTTTTTATCTTGCAGAACTAAAATTCAATGCTTATTAAACACTAGTTTCCCCTCCTTTCTACATTGTTTCTGTGATGTTTGACTATTTTAGATACCTTATAGATGAATATTTTTATTTTTATTTATTTATTTAAAAGGTTTTATTTATCATGAGGGCACACAGAGAGAGACAGAGACATCGACAGAAGGAAAAGCAGGCTCCCTGCGGGGAGCCTGATGTGGGACTCGATCCCAGGACCCCAGGATCATCACCTGAGCCAAAGGCAGACTCTCAACCCCCGAGCCACCCAGGTGCCCCTAGAAAATATTTTTAGAAGACCTATATTGATATGTTAGCTTTATTTCTGCTCCTTTTTTTGACTATCAAAGTCATATAGGAAATCTGGATCACGTAATACAAGGTGATGTTTTCATTCTCATTTATATACAGCAAAACCAAATCTTAATTTTCTTTAATAGGCATCAGAGATTTTATACTTCTAAGGGTAAACAGTAAAATAATGAGAGAGTGAATAAAGACATTTTCTATAATATGTAAAGCTATAGGTGCTTTTCTAAGTCAAAATAGATTTAGGTAAGGAAAGGAAAAGTATGATCTATCTTTAAAAACTGCCTATTATTAAAGACTCATTTTGATTTGAAAACCCTTTCTTTTCTAAGGTAATTGAGACTGTTTTCACTTTTGCAGGGAAGAATAGCCTAGCTAGATCAGTGATTATCAAACTTGAATTGGAATCACCTGGATAGCTGCTGCTGATGCTGCTTTTTTTTTTCCTCTCCAAAAACTGTGCTGCACGTTCAACGCTTAATGTAAATACAATTTAAAATTATGATTTCTGACCTTAAGGACTCCACAAAAGGGCAAACAGAACAAATGGAGGTACCTAAATCATACAGAAAATGATAAAGCCTATGCCCATATCTTGCTTTCAAAACTATTCAATTTGTTATGATGATATAAAGAAAGATTGAAATTTTTGATAATTAGGCTGCCCAGATTTGGATATTCCTCTAATGAAAGGACAACTAAAATGAAAGGACTTCTAAAAGAGAATCAGATGTATATATTCATAGATTAGAACAGTGGAGTTTACCTTCTAATGTTCAACTTTTTGAAAAAGTTAAGATTTCAGTAAACAATTTGAAGTTAAAAACTATATAGCAGCATTTCTTTCCCAGATTAAACAAGAAATTCCTCAGTGGATATTAACCAATCGCTGTTTTAACTTCTTTAGTTGTTGAGAGTAGATAAAAAAAAACATATGCAATTTCTCTAAGTTTTTTGGTTTCTATAAAAATAGGAAATCACCATAATTGAGTTGGCAAGAAAAAAAAGCTCCAGTAGAACAGACATGATACTAGCATGTATCAATTGGAATTCCAATTTAAAAAAAAAATTATTTATTCAGAGAGAGAGAGATAGAGAGACAGGCAGAGGGAGAAGCAGCCTCCATGCATGGAGCCTGACGTGGGAATCGATCCCAGGTCTCCAGGATCACACCCCGGGCTGCAGGCGGCACTAAACTGCTGCACCACCGGGGCTGCCCCCAATTTTTTTAAATGAATAAACTCATCCACTAAAATAGCAAATAGTCAATTTTAGTTAAATTTTTTGGAGATTATTAAAATACATCGAAATCCATTTTTATGTGGAAAAAAGACATGTTAAATACTTTCTGTTATTGTAGAGCTTATGAGAGGAAAGAGGAATAGAGGAAGAAAATCTGTAATGACCAGTTTTCAACCAGGAAGAGCGAGAAGTACCTGCCTCCCTTCCCCTCCAGAGATGCTAATTCATTAGATTTGGGGAGAAACCTGAGCATTTTCATTTTTAACAAGTTCCAATGTGATGTTAAGCTCTGGGCCTGGGAATCATACTTTGGGAACTTTTGGTCTGGAACAAGAGTTTCCAGTGTATTCTTTCAAGGAGTAAGAGGTGGTTTATCAAGGCTTGTCCTGTCGTTTTGCAAATGCTGTACTGTATAATAGTGGCTGTCACCATATGAAAGACTCCTTGAGATCCTGCCTTAAGATAGACTCTTTAACATCGCTTGCAATATTTCCTAAATTTATTTGATTCCAGAAACAGCTTTACTTATCTTTTGAGGGAATAATCATGTTCAATTGTGCATAGTTTGAAAAGTACTCTTTAGGATAAAGAATTAGGAAAGTATAAGGCTTTCAATGTCATGGCTGACAGTACAGGGTTATGGAAATTCATGGTAAGGCAGGGGCAGTGGGTGGCTTATCTCTCTTCCTTATCTTTTTTTATTTATTTATTAAAGATTTTATTTATTTATTCATGAGAGAGAGAGAGGCAGAGACACAAAGCAGAGGGAGAAGCAGGCTCCATGCAAGCAGCCCGACGTGGGACTTGATCCTGGGTCTCCAGGATCATGCCCTGGGCTAAAGGCAGTGCTAAACCGCTGAGCCACCTGGTCTGCCCTCTTCCTTATCTTTAAAATTGGTATGGTATAGTTCCATTCCTAGTGTAGAGAGGAAGATAAAGGACCTAATGTACTTGAAGTTTCTTCAGAGATAGAAAATAAAGAAAATAAAAATTGTACGAACCTTAATTCTAGTGTTTGTTTTGAGGTTAGAAACTGAAAAGTCCTATCATGGTGTCTGAAACAGACTGTTTGGTTTTTCAGTTATGATTCATGTAAATTTCACAATAATGAGTGCACAAATTGGTTAAATGTGCAAAGATTGTGGCAGATGCCTAGTTTGAAGCAGGCATTGAGGAGTATAATGATACCTACCAAAATGCACCAGGTGGCCTCCTTAAAGGATAGTTCCAAGTTAGTGATTAAAAGCAGCCATGGTTATGCTACGGTTTACCTGAATGCCTTTTTCCACCCTTGTGTAAGGGGTGAGATTTCTTCTTCAGAGTCCCAAGTGGAAGGATCAGAACAAAACTTTCTCTCTAGGAAGTGCCAAGAAAGTGGCCTACCTCCTCCTGTTCCTGGTGCCAAGAACAGGCATATACCTATGTTAATTTCCTGGGTAAACTTAGCTTTACAGGTGTGCCATTCTTTGTATGCATATGGTTATTTCTTCCTTTCTGTAGATTTTTTACCCATGGTTTTTTATCTAGGGACAAATAATCTAGCTGGCCAACAGGGCTTTGAGTTTCTACAAAGGCATAAAATAAAGTGAAGAAAGTTAACACCTAACATTACATGTTGTTTATCTTCTTTTCCTTTACTTTTTTGGAGTTATTACATTGGACATAGATATATTGGGTTTAAATATGATGTTTCGCTCTATTATGTACATGGTAAATACAAAATAAATGTATACTCAAGTGTGGTATTTTCATATTGTATGTAGCATGGTGTGTAGCCCTGTCACTATCTCAAACCAGGTGGGCCCTCTAAGGGAATGCAAAGGGTACTTTACAAATGGGGCTGAGCAAATTCTCTAAGGCAGATATTATTGCTTTCAATTTAAAATGTAAGGCTATCCAGAAATACTGCGTAATTGGTCCAAAGTCATGCAGCCTGGAAGGGGTGAGAACAGTATCTGAACCAGGATTTGACCTCCATAATCTGCCACATACCTTGCGTCTTACAATGTGGAAAGAACAGACCAAGGCCTAGAATTATATTTATTTGGAGCACAGTTGAAGTTTTGAAAGGAGAATAGTGTTTCTTTCTAATTGAAAGGACTTATTATTATTAAAATGTGAAAGAAATATACCAAAATAATTTGTTTAATACTCTGGTGTTAAATACCAATGTACTAACTATAAAGGTTAGTTTGTCAAGAAAGCACTTTAAATGAAAACACCTATATTTTGCAGCTATTTTGAAACCACTGCTTTAGAAAATTTTGATATTCAGAACATGGAACAACAACAAAAAAAGACAAACCTTGAATTGTATTTATTCTGTATTTATTTCCTGACACCACTGCCATCAGGATACCCCTAACCTTAATAAGGACTTGCCAAGTGCTTGTCAAAAGTTCATGCTACTAGGAATTGACTGTGTTCATAAACAGTAGTCTAATTTTTCGTTTTCTTGTGGTTATCTTACAGTTAGAGCAATTTTTAGCTCCTAGTACATCGTTTATACATGAACATTGAAGTGTTAGCTGATGGTAGAAAGTGTTTGAAAAATGGGGACTTAACAGATGATAGATTATGTTTTGAACAGTGAAATAAGAGCTTATTTCCAATGTAAATTTCAGATAATTTAAAAGGAAGCAGCCTTACTCTTTCAGAAGAAATTATAAGAAATCTGGTAACTTGTGACTGACGTGATTGATTCTCTAAGTGGTTAGGTCAGTAAATTCATCCACTCTACTAACTCACCCTATAGTTACCTGTGTTCATTTCTTTCCTCCAAGAGTATTCCTTGTTTGCTGTTTTCTTTTCCCAACCACAGAAAGGGGAAGGACTGGATGCCAGTTTTGGGGGGCCCCCAAGTGATTTGTCAGTCACCACTCTTGGAGGTGGCTCCTGTTGGCTGATCCAAATGTGTGTCGTAGTTACTCTAGGAACTATACTGGGTGATGTCGTGGGGATGCTGCCCTTGTAGCCAAAAGAGCAGGTGCATCCATCTGCCTGTCTTGACCTTTTTCTGTCCCATGCTTCTCACACCCTGTTGGTTCTCCTGTTCTGCATGACTACTGTGCTAGTCCTTCCCTCCGATCGATACTTCTATTTGAAAGTGCAACCAATCAGTGATTTTTATCCAGTGGTTATTCTTCAAGCCTTCACTTCATCCACACCAGTAGGTGAGCTCTATTGCTCATGACAGTGGGACTGATTCTAACATTCCTGGATGGGTTTTTTCATGTTGCCTGGAAGAGGTAGCCACACTGTGGGCTGTATAAAGAGTCCATGGTTTCTCATGGGCATGACTGGAATGGAAGGGTAGGAAGATGAGGAATGTAGGGCCAACATAACCTCTTGTTTTTTAAAAAAGATTTTATTTATTTAAGAGACTAGAGGGAGTTGGAAGGAGCAGAGGGAGAGAGAGAACCAACTCTGCACTAAGCATGGAGCTGGAGGGGGAACTTGATCCCACGACTTGAGATCATGACCTGAGCTGAAACTGAAAGTCTAATGCTCAACCGACTGAACCACTCAGGTGCCCCTAGGCTCTCATTTTTATACTTTTATATGTTACTCATGTAGCCACCTGAGTGAAATGGAGTTAATAATAATAGTATTTACTACAAAGTTGTTTTTGGCATTGAGCACTTACTAGGATTTTTTATACCCTCTGAAAGTGAACATTTACTGTGGTATTTAGTGATTTCAATGTACAATAAAATGAAGAAACATTTTTGCGTTTCTTTCATAGGATGGTCCTAATCCTAGATTTTTTTGAAGAAGATAGTGAAAGAAAAATAATATTTAGAATACAGCCATTCCTTGCCCTTGAGCTGAGGAGACAAACCTATGAACTTTTTATGAAAATTGTCCTCAGCATGGGGAAAAGTTCTTAACTCAGGGCAATCTATCAGTATCATTGGGGAAAATTTTCAAACTAAGCATATTCATCCTCCATTTCTAGATTCTGATGATATCCTTCTGAGAGTATCATAATCTGTGGAGAAGAGGGCCAGTCTGTGTTGTGTGAAAAACCCCTCTAGTGGTTCTGATTCTCCCACCCCCTCATCTCAACTGACTTAATCAAGGCATTTGAAAGAAAAAGAGTTTCCTGTCAGTTTTCTCTCAGGACTCTCTCCTTAAACCTAAGAGGAACAGACCTACTAGGGGGATTAATTTTGGCTAAACCAAAGGAATACTTAAAAATTTTTTTTTATTATTTTATTTTCTATTTTGAGGGAGGGAGGGAGGGAGAGAGAGAGAGAGAGAGAGAGAAAACATGCATGCGAGGGAGACACAGAAAAGAGAGGGAGAGTAAGAATCCCAAGCAGGCTGCATTCCCAGCATGGAACCCAATGCAGGGCTGATCTCATGACTCTGAGATCACAACCAGAGCTGAAATCAAGAGTCAGATGCTTAACCCACTGACCCATCCAGACACCCCAGAAATATTTTTTTTGTTTTAAAGTTACGATGTAGTTTAAAGAGTCAGATATTTACCCAATTAGAAAAATTGCTTGCTACCATCTCCATTTCTCTTTCTATGGAGATAATCGCTTTGATTTTTTTAGATAATTTTTTGCTTGACTTTTAAATTCTAGAAATTTTGAATTGATTGTCCACATGGTGGAGGAGGATTTAGTACAGTGTATGTTTTCCAACCTCATTTATCTCTAATCAGCTCCAAAATAGGAATAATTTTATTTTGTTTTGTTTTCCTGATGGAAAAATACTAGAACAGAGGGGAGGGTGAGATTTTGAGGTTGAAAAAGACCAAATGTTAGGGAAGGTCATACTGGATGGCCTCAATTTTCTCTAGAAAATCAGAGATGGGTTAATCTTCCAGAGTTGAGTTGCTATCAGCTGCTATTGGTAATTCATTAGGAAGTTAGATAAGTGTAAGCATTGCTGTGGACCAGTGGAGAATGATCAACTGATATGAGCTGATATGATAAGTGATCTCCACCAAATACAGTGGCATTGTTGAGAATGGTGGAATTTTAATTTTCATTCTTTGCAAAGAACAGAAGAAAACAGTAAAAAGCTAGAAGGGAAAGGTAGACAGCTTAGTGAATGTGACAAATGTAACTTTGTTCAGTTACATGTGCGAATGGAATAGAGGTCTCTTTGGTGGGTAAACCCAAACTGCAGGTAATACAAAATTTAAAAACATTAAAATGTTTATATATGTCTTTATTTATGTGGATAACTATGGATGTTGTTATTACGTTCATTCACTTCCTGGTATGTTCTTTGACTTGATTAATAGTTGATTTGTATTCCTAAAACCCAGAAACAAATTGGAGGAAATGCATAGCTCAGCAGGTAAGTGGCAGGAAGCCTACCCACAATTTTAAATTCCCTTTTCCTTTTGAGGACCCACAAAGTAGATAATCTAAGAAATGGACAATTAGGAATTGACACCTGTACACTAGGGTTTCTATTTTCTGAGGACAACACTGTTTTGTATTGAATGTTGTTAGTTTTCTAGCTTTGTATGTTTGTAATAATAAAGTTTAGTTTCTTGTAGACGGTAAATTAAAACATATAGTTCAGTGCTTTTTTTTCAGCAAGTGAATCTGATTTGATATTTAAAAGGGTGTACTTGTGCAGTAGAAGAAAATAGCAGGGCCACCAAGTTGAAGTACCAGAAGTGAGTCCCTCTGGGTATAGCTGCATTGCAGTTAGCAATAATTTTAATTGGAGACCCAAAGTATGCTAACCTCAAATCATGTGTATGTCTTACAAATAGGGTTTATTGTGTCTTTTAAGTCCTTTTAGAGGCTTATGAAGATTTATACTCGTGGTTAGCTGCTTTGTCTGAGCTACAGAGAATATTTAATAGTTTTTATCAGGATTAATGAGCAGAAATGTCTCAACACATGAAATTCTTTAGTATGTACATTGTAGTCATTTGACATTCTCTTTCTTCACTTGCATTAGTGTTAGTAATAAGAGACACTTTTTGATATGTGCCCTTGTAGTTCATGTATTTTTCAGATTTCTGTGAAACCATTACATGATGCATTTATGTAATTAATACTTTTCCAACCTCAAATTTGTCCAAGAATTATCTAGTAAATACATAAATTTTACAAGTATTGTAACATACAACCTTATAAAATATTCACTCTGTTTTAGCCAATATGTACTTAGTGCCTACTGTGTGCCAAGTGCTAGACATAAAATATTGAAGAAATCAGCACCTAGGGGAGTTTACAGATTAGAGAAATTAAAGAAAAATGAAAATAATGTATAAGCCTAAATTGTAGCAGTGTTGCCCCAGAGAAATTGAGGATAGTGTAGGGTCTTTATCGGGGGGGTAGTTTTTGGTTTGAAAAGTGAGGAGAGGCCTCCTTAGTGCAGGTGAGCTGTGTTAAAGATTTTGGTCTTTATCCTTGGAGGAAGATGTGATTTTTTGTGAAGAATTTTGACCATATGGCAATATTCAGAGAGGAAAATTAAGATCACTGATAATCCTCTTAACCTACAGCCTCTTTATTTTAATATTTTGATACCTTTGTTAAAATGACAAATTGAAAAAATATTAATACGTTTCAGTTATCTATAGATAAAAACAAATGTTTCAGGTGCAAAGTACCTGTTCCAGGTACTTTATAACAAGTAGTAAATAAGCAATGAAGATCTAATGCACAGTATAATGAATATAGATAATAATGTTTTATAATGATATAATGTGATTAAGTATTGTTTCAAGGGAAAATCTAGAATATACACATGTATCAAAGTAATATACTGTAAGCCTTAAATTTAAAAAAATGTAGCATGTCAAATTTATCAAATAAAAAATATAAATCTGTAAATACATACTCTTTTCTTGAACTGGGTAAAGGAGTTGCAATCCTCACTACCATGCCATATTGCTAGTATTTGGATTAGCAAATAATTTCATAAGCTAAGCAATGATTTTTTGCACACTGTAGTCCCAGTTTGGCAATTTAGACTGTAAATCAGGGTTCTGTTTATATCTTTAACATCCTTTACCCTTTTGTCAGAAGATCTGTTTTTATAATTTATTTTATTGCTTGAAATGGGACTCTTCAAGACTTTTCTCTGGGATGTGTGCACATGTGTGTGTGTGTGTGTGTGTGTGTGTGTGTTTGATGGTAGATTGAGAAAAGCCACATGAATGATATGTCTTAAAACCCTGCGTAAGGGCACCTGGGTGGCTCAGTTGGTTAAGCATCTGTCTTTGGTTCAGGTCATGATCCTGGAGTCCTGGGATCAAATCCTGCATTGGGGGGGGTCCATGCTCATTGGGGAGCCTGCTTCTCCCTGTCTCTCTACTCCTCCCTACTGCTCATGCTCTCTCTCTGTCTCTCTCTCCCCTTCTCAAATAAATAAAATCTTAAAAGAAATAAAACCCCGCTTAAAAAGTTAGCAACCCTCATGATGGGTCTTTCTGGATCATGTCAAAAAGTGTGAAAGTTACTGGGATGCCCTCGGACATTTTTTTAAATTGTGGAAGGACAATTTTTAAAAATTGTTCTTCTTATTTAGTGATTCTCAATATAAAGGTATACTACCTAAGTTCAATCTACATGAGAAATACAGTTGAAAACATTTCAGAGACAACGGGTATATTTGAAAGTACCAGAAGTTGGCAGCCTGGTAGAGAAAGAAATGTGTGCGTGGAAGCTGACTAGGGAAATATTTCCAAAGTTCTGTGATGCTGACACTTAGATTTGACCCTAAAAGCATAGGAACAAAGGGCCATGTGGAATCTGTGATTTCAGAGAATGACAGTCTTGACATAATCTGAGGAAGAACAAAGCTGAGAGAGCGTATTGAGACTTCGAAGGCCTGGTTTTCAGAGGCTCTTCATGACTCAGGACGTCCCGTGCAAATAATTTTTTCTCTTCTAAATTGGAGAAGGCTGTATCCATCCGTGATATAAGTCGCTGTATAATGTGTATTTTGGTTATTCTTATACTATTAAACTTTTTTTTTTTTTTGGCATTCTGTGCAGTTTACTAGAGTGGTCCAACTGTTGATCCACCATGGGGAAGAGATATGGATTAGATTAGGAATTCTAATGCCCTGAGGGGTTAGTGTAAGGAGAAGGCTCTCCTACTCTACCTCTTGAACATTTGGGTAGTGGCAGGGAAAGCCAGCTTTCTCATGTCCTCCCTCTTTCCCCTTCTTTCCTCTGCCATCTCTCCCTCCTTCCTTCCTTTCTGAGCTCCTAGTATTCAGCGATATAATATAAAAGATGATCCCAGTGAGAAATTAAATTATAACTTTGTAATAATGTATAGATAATTAAAAGTCACCATAAGAATGTAAAATAATTCCCTAAGCCTGTTTTGGCCCAGAGCAAGCCAATGACAGAGGAGGCAGAGGCAGAGGCCTTTGCAGCCAGGAGTGGAAGCCTGGTTCTGGCGTGAGGCTGATCCTCCCACAAAGCCTCCCGCCTAGAGTCTGTCCTCCCCCACGTGGCTGGGCAGCAGGCCTCTCAGCTCTTGGCTTATTTTTTAACAAAGCCAGTGTGTGAGAAGAGCGCTTGTGATTCATCTGTTACTGAGCCTGCCTTCTTTTCATCTTGAAGGACATTCTCATCACTTCTACATATTCAAAAGATATGGGAGAGGAGATGTGGAATTGAGTAATAATTAGGAATGTGGCACATGTTGCATTTATAAGACACACCAAACTATCTTTCAAATATTAGGAGGTGTAATCAAGTCTGCAACACATTTTGCTAATGATATTTCCTGTAACTTTTATCCACATGTATTACAAGGGAAATGATATCCATATGTTCCATCCATTTGCACAGTTCATTAAAGGGCACATTTAAAGGAGTATTTGATAATCCTTTGAAACTTTCTTCCTTCTGAAAAATAATTCAATTTTAAGGAAATCATGTTTTCTTTAGTTTTCTTGTAATTTGAATTTTGTACAAATACTCCTGGAGGAGAAAAAAAATATGTGATAACAGAGAGATGTTATCATCGAGATTTGCTCTTAGACAATCTCTTGATTTTATTGTTTTATTAAACTGTCATTAAGCTTCATCAATTTTGATTTTAAGTAAAATTTACAAAAATGTCCCTCTTAATAAAATGTATCTGCAAATTATCTAGAGTAAGCTGTTTGGTTTCTGAGGTTTTCATATTGCAATACTCTGAAACTACAAAAGTATACTCCTAGAATTTAAATAATTACAAAGGATAATTAGCAGAAACATATCCAAAATAAGATAGTCACAACCAGTTGGGTTTGATCATAACAAAAAATGTTGAGCAGGAAAAACACTTTGGAAATCTGTGTGTTCTCTCTTAATTTGAAGTGTGGATATTTTTAAGTCTGGAGTAATGTGATCAGATAAAGTAGCAGTAGTGTTCTGTATCAGCTGTAATTTAACACATCTGTCCAGAAGAGTGGTGAATAATGAATTACACTAATCAATCCAGATAAAAGAGATTTAATTAACATTAACATCTCCTCTAAATCTTTAAAAACTTTATTTTTTGTTTTGTTAATCAGGGATTCTAATCTAGGGAGTCTATGAAGATGATGAAAGAACATTTTGAAGATAGATGTTATTAAAAGCATTTGAGATGTTTAGTTTGTGGGTAACATGGAATGTTTATCTAATTTTCCTAAAAAAGGTGCTTTATAAAATTTGAAAAGGCCTAGCTAGTACTGACACTATTGTATCGCATTTACTTTAAAAATACTCTTTAATGAAAACATCTGGGTATCACACAGTTGTTTTATATGGTGGAAAGATGCTTTGCTAAATTTTAATCAGTACGTATATGAAAAGTTGACAATGTCTGTATGACCAGTACATGATCTCCAGGTTTCAGTAGGGCCGTTTGCAGGCATGGAAGCTGAGCACTAAATACTCAGCCTACTAGGGCGATTGGTGGTTGCTGCAAGATGATTTCCACACAGTGGTTCAGCCATCTGATGAACAGATGTAAATTTGCCAATAACTCCGTGTAAGGCTGTCCATGACCCCAGGCCAGCTTCACTTATTGAATACGCACCAGAAGAGTTATGATGATGACACTGAGGTAAGAACCTTTTGACTATTTGTAATTCCTCGTTTTGGCCCAAAATGGGAAAGAAAGAAGAGACCCAGGTCAAGAGTGATAATCTCCCTGGATAGTGATGTCATTAGGTATCGACTTTGCTAACTGGATTTATTAGTACCATGTTGAAACCTTAGTGTAGCGAATAACACAAGCCTTATTTGTGCTTCAGGGCACAACATCTTTAATGCAGAACAGCAGGACACAAGAGGTGAACCCTAGCCTGGGTGTCAGAATGCTGATCCTACTCTATCCTCCATCATTTAGCATGTCTTAGCTTCAGTATTCTCAGCTGTAAAATGCAGACAGCAATACCTGCCTGGAGACTGAAATGCTGTTTCAAAATATGAGAATGTATTTGAAAGCCACTATGAAAGTATAAAATGATGTCATTAGGCTGTTTACTTAAAAGTAATCTATACACTGAAGGACAACCAAAGGGCAAAACAGATGTGTTTAAAAGTATTATTAGGAAAGGTAATGACCCCCCCCCCTTTTTGAAATAAAGATGCTGTGCAGCACAATCTATGTGGAGTACATACATACTGATATGCCCCGAATTACTAACATAGCTGTATCCATATCTACATATCCACTTATAAACAAAGATAAATGTGTATGGAAGAATGTATTGTGTTGATAAAATTCAGCTTTTCAATTTAGGTGATCAAATCCTACAAATAGAGTCCAAGCGGATTTTATTCGGTACTTTGGAGCCCATTCAAATTTATGTGAATTCCCACCTATATAAAGGGATTTGTTTATGTGTACAGCTTTCATTGCTTTCAGGATCAAAAGGTGAGCAGCACAGTCTGAAAATAAATATTGAAGTTTTTTTTTTTTTTTTACATTTTCTGAATCTATCGCTCCTGTTGGCTATGGAAGGCTGATATTTCATGGGGGAAGAAATAGCCCCTTATTTGGAAGATAACGTTTTGTGTTACTCGGACTCAAAGTAAAGAGACATTTTCTGTTAGGATCATCGCTTGAACATGCACTTAGCAAGAAACTGAATATGGTAGAACTTTAGTTGGATCATGGGATTACTCATTTTTGTTTCATCGTGTTTGGTCTGGGCTCTAAATGAAGCAGGGAAGTTAATGTAACGAGACTCTTGGTAATCATGCAGAACGATTTGCTGACTTGATAAGGTCCAGGTGCAAATTTGTCAAGTCATTTAAATGCTCTCACCAATAAGGAGACTTTCTATGTGACTTATTTTAAACTGTGAAAACAAAAATGCAGGCTGCTGGCTGCTGGATTCGCATTAAATAAAAATAACACAAATGAACAAGAGAAAAGAGATATGACCGTGTACACTGGGCACATAAATTATGAACTATTTCCATGATCTTTCCAGGGTTGCAGTAACAATATGCGCTATGCAACTATTAACCAGTATTTTCCTATTTTTCTTTTTAATGGCAAGAGGAAGAAGGAGACAATGAAACAAGTAAATTGGTTCATTTTATAGTAATCAAACAATTTGATTGAAATCTCAGTGATATCATCTCTGTAGTTACATGGAAAATGTGTAGGAATAATGTTCTTTGATGTGTCTGATTTCCGAAGCAACACGGATTGGTGGAACACTGTTCCCCTCCCCATTGCTGGAAGTATCCTCTCCCAGGCTGACTAAATGCATTTCACACCAGATTTTTGTGCATAGACAGACTACCCACTGCTGTGAAAATTTGTATAACTTTGGTGAGTCATTTGTTCCAACCTTTGACAGAAATAAAACTTCTGGGAACCACACTGATCTCATAACTTTATCCCCATACAGGATATGGTCTTAGATTTATAACTTTGCTATGAAGAATCAGTTTACTTAGGTAAATAAAATGTCTTGAAGAAAATATGTGAAAGCTGGCATAAAAGTGGTCTTTATTTTAAAAAGTGTACTCAGTATTATGATCAGAGACTAATTCATGTCTCACTGTGGTGATTTTAGAATTCTTTGTGCATATATTTTGTGACCTAAAATACTAATTGTGGCTGACCACTTGGGTAAAGAAACCAATCAAAGCATTGTCCATTGAGAACATTAGCTGGGAATTGCTATTTAAAATTAGATACATGCTGACAGATATGAATGCTGACAATAGTATATGTTGCTAAAGGTTGAAGCCAGTTAGGTCAACATTTTGAACTGCAGGATTATAATCTCCTATCATCAAGAGTCTGGTGATTTCTGTCCCATCCATTTCTTCATTACCAGACCTCTGCTTTGGAAATCTGACCTATGCCTTAATGCTGGCAGTATGAGACAACTGACATCCTGTCAACTGTTCCTAGAGACTGCTATTGTCCCTTGATTTTAACCTTATTTTCTGTATTTAGCTAAAATTAGAAAGTGGCTGTTTGGTTTGGCTTTAGCCATCGAACCATATATCCTATTAGTGGGTTTCTGAAGAAGATATGATAAGCTAAAACTGGGGACTTCACAATTTTTAGTTTACAGTTCACCCTTTTCGCTATATACTTCTGATTCTTGGAGCTGTAGAACAATTTATTTTATTATTATAGTTTAAGTGTCTTTTTTCTCCAGCCAGTAGTCTTTATCATTAGGCAACAGCAAATTATACTACCCATTGCTGAACATTTAAATCCCACTTGCATTTTATCAGGTCTGTCCACCTGCCATTTCATCTTTGGGATATTAATCCGTACAGCAGTAAATATTAAGAATGGACTAATTTTCCATAACTTGCCGGTCAAGTTAGCATGAGTATGGACAAATGCTTCGGCCTATTTGATGAGAAACAACATCAGGTGGGTTGGTATTTCCCACCCAGAGAGATTTCATCTTGGAAAGACATCATTTGTTTCAGTTTATCTCTTACCCAACATATGTTAGTTCCAAAAGCATGGGTAGTAGAAACAAAAGACAATTGTAGAACGGTTCATTGTACTACAAACACTTAAAAGTTAAAATACTGCAAATCCTGGATACTGGAGTGTACTTTTATTAGTTCAGTTTTGGAATTCTAATCCTTAAATGATGATTGAGAATATTTAGTGGTGACTGAGAAACCGAAAACCAGCTTCACTGCTGGTAAGGCATTTTGTTGCAAACTTGGCAGTAGCTAACTAAAAGCTTTATTGTATTTCAGAATTTTGTTGTTTGTTTTGTGAGGAGGATGGAAATTGAGGTGTCCCATACTGTTAACATGCAGAAAATTACATGATACCCTCAAGCACGATATTGCTTCTACCTCATGCAAATACTTCTGTAAAGATGTATGAGTTGATGCCCTACTAAAGTGGCAATACATCTTCTAAGGAAAGGCTTATTCAGAGAAAGATTCTTTTTGAGAGTTGAGGGGAATTCCAGCATTTTAAGAAAAGAAATAACATTTTTTTAAATAGGCTCCACACTGGATTCTCACCACTCTGAGATCAAGACCTGAGGTGAGGTCAAGAGCCAGATGCTTTCCCGAGTGAGCCTTCCAGGTGCCCCAGGAATAGCATTTTTAAAAGGAATAAAAAGATGTAGATCAGTAACAGCTCAGAGTATGTAAAACAACCCCAACAATGAAATTTTTACAATAATATGATATTCTCATAAATATGCTCATAAATATTCAAGGAATGTATTTCCAAGACATGATCGGTATTGCCTGTGTCTATACTCATGTCAAGCAGAATAAGTATATATGGAATAAATCATAAGTAATTTATACAGTGTCTTGATGTGTCTGTAATGGAAGTGAATCCCTCCCATGCTTTTTGCAGTTAATTTGCCTTAAATGATTAAAATGCACAGTTACTTTAAAGGTGTAATCACCATGATTCTTTCCCCTCAGTAAAATACTTAGATGATTTTTATACCCATATTTATTCAGTGTTCAGATACACTGTATTTAAATTTTTCTAGAAGTCAGTTTCTACAATTTACCATGCACCAGAAGATGTTCTAGCAAACATTGTATAATGGGTTAATAAATGTTTATTGCTTTATTGACTAACATGGCTGGCTAAAGACACCTTGTCCTTGGCCAATTTGTCTAGTTCTATTCCTTGTAGAAGTTCTTGTTTTGAGTAGCTCTACTGTCAAAGTGTCAGAAAACATTTAGAAATAAGAAACAATAAAAGGTTCACCTTTTTTACCTAACTTTTGAAAAATAGTGATCTGTAGTATTTTGGAAAACTTCGGTAGTTCTGTTAAATAAGAATCCAGAAAAAAAAAAAACTTACATGAAATTTTCCCCCCAGAAATGAATACCAGTCTTTCTGAGTTAAAATTGTTAGCTTGATGCATCACTATATTTGTAAGGATTGTTCAGTACTCAGGCCTCAAGTGAGTTGAGTTGTCGAGTTTGAGTAGCATTGAACTTGGTATTGTTGAAAGTGATGTAAGATTACTTGAGCAATGAACATTTTCTAGTATTCATTTTTCAAGTAGCTAACCTTCCCAGCCTCATTCTACCCGCCACCCTGCATCCCACACACAGTGATTCATATAATAGGGGGACAGTGTTACTGATTAACCCAGAATGATGCACACTCAACAGCACACTGTTATTACCCTGCATTTGCTATCCTTTTTTTCTTTCTATGTCTCCTAATGAGTTACATATGTAATTAGTACACATAGTTCTAGTAATGTATTCATTCATGGTTTAGTAAGTGAGGTTTTCAGCTTCATTTCCCCCTGGACATCTGACCCGGGAGCACAGAGAGGACAAAAAAGATTGCAACCTTTTTATACAGTCTCATTTGACCCTTGGCACTCTATTCTTACTTCAATTATCATCCACTCTAATGATCCGTTTTATGTTTGGCTTAACCCTAAATCGTGAGTTCCTTGAGAGTAAGAACTTTTGTCATACTCACATTTTCTGTATTCTGAGCACCTAATTAAGGATCTAAGTGTGTGCTCTATAAATGGGTATTTGTGGGGAAAATAAAAAAAGAAAAATAATGAACTGTTTTCTTTTAATCAGTCACATTCTCCATGGTTATTTTTTAAATTGAGGTTCATTTTATCTATAGCCAAATCATGGATATCACATAAATGGTTTGATGAGCTTTGACAGATGTGTACACTTGTGTCCTTTACCCAGATGTTCAATGAGCGAAGAAGAAAATACATTTTTATTCCAAATACATAATTAGGTATTTGGTTATTTCTCACATGAAACTCTTGGGTGGAATCAATTGTTATTTCATACTATTATTTTATAATGACTCGAAGTTCTCTATGACTTTTTTTCTGATAGAATTGAAACTAGATAGAATTGACACCTCCATCCCCCTCAGGAAAAAAGGTGATTTGGTGTCTGTAAGGTAGTTTGTACATTTCCTTCCCACATTATGCTACCACATTCTGTGCTTGGCACCTGGTATATGAGTGCCAGGAGACATTCCTGACCTCGAGTTGCCTCAAGTCTTGTGGGGAGTTGAGTCCATTTCTGTGTATGTGTTAACAGAGGTATGAAAGCCTCCTGTCAGGGTTCTGCATTTTGTTCTCTCTCATACTCTCCAGGAGCTCTCTTCTTCTTTTTTTTAAAGATTTTATTTATTCATTCATAGAGATGGGGGGAGAGAGAGAGAGAGAGAGAGAGAGAGAGAGAGAGAGAGAGAGAGAGAGACACAGGCAGAGGGAGAAGCAGGCTCCATGCAGGGAGCCTGACGTGGGACTCATCCAGGGTCTCCAGATCACGCCTTGGGCTGCAGGCGGCGCTAAGCCGCTGCGCCACCGGGGCTGCCCTATTCTAATGTAATTATGGATAGTCACCACATCTTCATTTTTGGCCCAGACCCTTCTCGAAGCTTCAGCCTTCTTTATCTGACTGCTATTGGCTGCTCTACTTGGATATACATTAGTCGCCATAAACATAGCCTGAGAACTCATTATTCTCCATTTCCTCTCTACTTGTTTCCCTTGCACTCCCCGTAATAAATGGCTCCTATTTCCCTTTCTGTTTTAGTTAATTGCACTGCCTTTTACCCAGTTGTCTAAATTAGAAACTTGGGAATCCTATTTGCTTATCCCTCCTTTTCTACACATATTGATGAGGTAGGCTAGTAAATACTACCTCTCAAAGTCCTCTGAAACCTGTCACTTACTCTCTGGTACCACAGTTACTGTCTTTGTTGTTGAAGTCTTCACCTTCTCCCCCTTGGATTGTGGCAGCAGGCTCATAAGGAATCTTCTTGCCTTAATTTATCTTCTGTTAATACAATGTCCTACATAGTTATCTGTGATCTCTTCTCATGAGCTATGACTTGATGGTATTGAACTTGTAATTCCTCACCCATGCCTTTCTCTTTCTCCCTTTGGTTCATTTTACATGGTCTCTTTCTGCTTGGGACTCTACAGTTTGGACATGACAAGAGTCTTCCATATCTTCACATCTCTTAAGGGACTGTCCTTTCTGCCAGTTCCCACTGAAGTGGGTGGTACAGCTCTGCTTTTTCACAGCATCCCCCCCTTCCATTCTCCTCTACCTCCAGAAACAACTAATTGGACACAGTGTGGCATTTGAACCACAGGGAGCCAGGAGGAGCCAGTACGTAGGCATGAAAAGATGAACTGGGCCAATCAGATTCCTTATATCTTAAAACTTTTCCCTGAGAGATCCTGTCCTGAGAGAATCATGGCTTATGGTACATTGAGACCAAACCCTTAGTTACCATAAAGTAGGTAGAGTTGGATCCTTCACGAGTCCTAGCAAGCTAAGGTTACGAGGAGGAACAAACATAAAGGAGAATCTGGGAGGTAGACAAAAGATGGCCAAAATAGATGGTCGGAAATCAAGCTGTCATTGAGGGGAGGCACTTGGAGACATTTGAACAGAAGCTGAGTCACATTCGTGTCAGAGTGTGAGGCTCCTGTGACATGACTTCATTTTGCCATTTACTTTCCTTGAGGTTGAATTGTTGTTTTTTTTTTTTTTTGGTTGTTGTTTCTTAATTTTTGGGTTCCTTGGAATGTGTGTCCTTGTTTCACCTCCCTATCTTAAAGTTACATCAGTGGGACTGTGGTTTTTTTTTTTTTTTCCTGCTAAATGATCACAAGTAAAATGATTTCCCTATCCTACTTTCTTGACCTCTACTAAAATGTCACTTCTCTAGGAATTCCTTATTCTACCACAAAATCTAGATTTGGTTACATCTACTGTTTGCTATCGTAGCAATTTCTCTTTACCTACTAAGTTGGAATTTAGTTTTTATGGTATTCTGCTTAAATAGGTCACAACTTGAGACTAGGGATTCTATCACAAATGAATTGTATAAATGAAGAAATAGTATGGAACATAAGGTGGGTAGTGGGTGGAGCCTTTATAAGGTAGTGATATTTGAGCCAGGTCTTGCCGAGGGCACTCACTATATCTTACAATGATGTGGCTGCCACCACTTTTTGGCTTGACAAAATATAGAGTATAAAATGCATGAGGCACAGACCTAACCCTCCTTAAAAAAATAAAGCATTTGGATATGAGAGAAAGAGGTAAAGTGATTTTCCAGCAAGAACACATCTCGATAGATAGTAAGATTGCCAGACCAAAAATCAAAGTCTCTGCCCATAATGCTGACATGGGCACTCATCAGAAAGGACAAATCTGTGTACAGAATGATCTCATATTCAAGTAAAAGAACTTTTGAGAAACAAATGTCAGCAATGACAACCTTTCTCCATCCTCTGGACCTTGTGTATGCCCAGAGTTATTATAAATATTTTAAGTAATAAATTCCAGTAAGAACCCAGTCCCTTGACCTAGCGTTCAGGGATTTCCAGATTGTGCTTCTGTTGGCCTTCCCAGTTGTTTCTTCTAGATCTGCACATGGGCTGGAGGACTCCTCGGCCCTGTCTCAGGCACACATCTAGTGTTCTGGGTTTGTTTTCTTTTTATTATCAATTACCTATTGCCTGGCACAGATTTTCTCTGTCTCAGGGAGTCTAGATGAGGAGAATATCAAGAACTTCCTCTCATTCTTTTATGCATGTATAATCTCTCCTTGGTACCAAAATCACTCTTCTTGTACGTTTGTTTTTCTGTGAATGGGAATTAGTTACACAATGCCTCATATTAGAGTTATTTTTACACTTCTGTTATTTCATCTATTAGACTGTGCACTCGTGGTGGAGATATTGCACCTGACCATTTCGATTATAGTGTCAGGAATGGAGTAAATATTTATTGAATAAATGATTTCATAGGATCATTCATTTCCTTCAACATCTTGCTTACACCCTTCTCCATAAAGTCAGGGGTTCCCTAGTAATGAACACTTCTCTTTTATATCAGAAATGTCTTTAAGGAGTATTTACCACTTAGAAAAATATCTGAGGAGGAGCATTAAATGATTGTGACTTTTAACAGAATGATGAAAAATAATTTTAACCATAAGATTTAATCAATGAAACCTGTTTCAGTACAAACAACTGTTTTTTATGTTTGTGGGTAATGCAGAGCAATGTGAGACGTAAATTCAGCCCTCATTGAAGCTTAGTGCTTAGTGGAGGAACTAATAGAAATAAAGTTAGAAAACATGAACATTTGGAAGGAATAGTGATTGCAAAAATGACTTCCATGAGTTCTATATTAATTTTGTTGAATGTTTGAGCCCTTTTGGCCCACGTGTCATTGTGGCTAAGAATTGGGCTCTGGTGCCAGCAGTCAAGGTTAGAATCTCAGAACTGCCACTCCCATCTGCCTGGCTAGATTATTCTAATAAGATTGGGAAAGCATGTGAAGCCCTGAGCACAGAGCCTGGCACAGAATGGGCACTCATTACACTTTCTCTGCTATTAATTTTGGATTGCAAATCATCCGTACAGCTATTTTAAGGGTGCTATATGCCAATGTCACTTGTAGAAAATTTGGAAAACTTAGTTTCATTTCTGGCGCAATTACTTTTTTCAAAGTCATAAATTTTGTGTGATTAGTAATATCAACGAGAAAGAGATCAAGTACTGTTCTTCAGGGTCTAAATTAATCATATGAGTAGTTATTCCCTAAGCAGATATTGCATCATACATGTCCAACAGACTCTTAAAGTATTCAAAATTAATAAAGCAGTGAAGACATTAATCAGAGATGGTATCTAGCTGATTTGCATAAACTAATTAACGTCAACAGTTACACCAAGCTGCTGCATAGCAGCACCTGGGAAAACTGTCACTCCCAGTGAAATAAGGTAGTGAGTCTGCAGAGTGGAGAGGGATTCTATCTGCAAACACACACCAAGGTCACCGCTTACATAACACAAGTGACAACAGGGATCCAGATCACCATGATGCGTGGCTCTAAAGTAGGGGCACATCCAGGAAAATGTGGTGCTCGCAAAGCCAGCTAGTGCTAACTTTGATGGCTTTCCAAGTGTTTATATTTTAGCAATGCCTTGAGATTCCGTGTCTTAGCACTGTATTCCTGAGTTCCTGAGAATAAGTATTGATATTTGCTTAGTCCTGTTTTATTATTTGTAAATCCAGTGAGTTCTTTTTCTGAACGGAGGTATCAAAATAGGAGTGAAGGCTAGTAGGGGAGAGAATATAGTGACCAGTTATTATCTCCAAATTTATATCTAATTGAACCTTTGCTTGCTAAAATTCTTGTTCCCATATGAAGACAAACCCTGTTCAATCACCAGACGTTACATTACTCTCAGCTTTACTAAGTCAGTCATGTGTTCATTTATTCGCTCGACCGACTAATGTTGTGAATCTTTGCTAGTGGGAACGCAAAGCTGAGGATCTCTGATTTCAGAGTTCCCAGAGTCTGAAACTTGGTGCTTTATGGAAACAAATCATTAAACTGACAATTAATGCCCTAAAATGGTGACACATGGAAATATACTAATGATGCTTCCAGAAGGGATCTTGTGGAGGTTTCACAGAGAAAGCATAGTGTAAGTTGACTGATACTGATATATATGCTTGACTAGCAGAGATAAAAAGACAGAATATTCTGGAATGCGAACACCGTGTTAGTTACTCTTCATGGTTGCTAGAATTACTGTCTTCATCACGCATTTGCTATGCTGAGCTTGGCGTCCTTGTTGATACTAATTTATGCAGCTTGTATTGGTCAGGGGTGAGGAAGGGTAAGAGGAATAATATGTGTCCACTTTACACAGGCTGGTGTTTGAACATTGACTCATTAACTTGTTTCTGTTGGCTTCAGGTGTCATGTGCCTCTTTATAGCTAGTGGATAACTGGGAGAAGGTTATAATTACAGTTTCTCTTTCCCAGCACAAATACAGTCTTAGGGAGGGAAAGATCCTGAGACATGTTTTGGCCAGTGGATAGCCTTCCTTGGCCAGTTGGTATGGTTCCTTTAGCCAGATCCAGTACTCACTAGGACTTCCATGATGTCTACTAATGGTGGACTTTCTTAGAGCATCACATTAACATTAGCCCTGATAGACTGTTCATTTAGCAAAGTGACCAGAAATTTCTAGGTTAAGGAATACTCCTATGTTAGCTATTTTAACAACCTTGCAAAGCTTCCTCTTATGAACTTAGTTTAGTCACATAAAAATAAAATATAATTTATTCAGACTTCTGAAAAGGAGATCAGAATTAGGTCACTGTAGATTTTCTTCTGTCTGTGTATATAGAAAGTGTTAAGCAAAGTGTTATGAAGGCCTGTTTATAAATGGGAATGGGATGTGGGAATGCTGTGGGAACACTTTTCTTTTCTGGCTAATGGGATGTTACTATTTTAAAAATTACATTCTGAAATGTGTGGGATCTGGTATGTTTCCTGCCTAAGATAATGTATATTAATTGGCTTCAGCCTTTTTGATTGTGAAAATCTTTAATTTGTACTGGTAAATGATGAAAAAGCATAGGAACCATCTATTTCTGAAATACTATTCCAGTGGTCTGGTTGCCCTTTGGCCCTATTTTCCTTCTCCAGTGCACTTCCATATGGATTGGAAAACCTTTCTCAATCTTCAGAGTGTTCTTTAAGAATAGCATCTTGTATTCACTGAGTTTACCTTAAAGTAATTTAGATAGTGAAATGTTGACTTTATTTGTGTAAGTTGACAAGAGAATAACTTGACTATTGTGGGGCTGAATGTCAGCAAAGAATTGTATCTCTCTCCTTGGATGAGAAACTAGGAAATACCCATGATTGATTGGAACTTCTGGAGTTGAACTTCTCTGCCACTAAAATCTATTCTGGATTGAATGCCTGTCGCAGAAGTTAAAGACAGGAATTTCTTTGTGCCAACCTCATACTGTTCCTCCTAGTGTTATCAGGACATAGGATTTGGTGAAGGAAAGGCAGACTGCTGTCGTGGGAACACCCAGGCTTTGACATCACATAGATTTTGGCTCAAAATCTGATTATTCCATTTGTGAGCTCGTGAATTTGGGCAACTTAGTCTGCATAACCTTGGTTTTTTAAAATAATACCTATCTTGTGATTATTGGGAAAATTACTTATGTTACTACAGATAAAGTATTTAGGACAGTAATGGACACAGTGTATATTATTATTACTCTTAATGGTGACATTTTATAGATAACATGCATAATATACATATATTCTCATGAGTTTTTGAGCATATCAAACAAATGCTCAACCCATACCAATAGCTTTCAGCATAAAGCTCAGGTGATGGCACTACTTGGGTTGATGAAGAATATGGGTCAAGTTTTCAAGGAATCAGAGTGACCTTGAGGTTGTAGATGATACAGCGTGGAGGAGGAAAGAGTTCCTAAAAGGAATGGGTGAATTTCATATTACTTTAGAAATTCTTAGATAGTATAATAATGGAATCAGCAGTGCAGAGTTTGGAGGATACTAACCCTAATTTCTTATTTTAGATGAAAGAAGAACTTTTGAGTAGGCATCAAGAGCAGTGTCTATAGGATTTTCAGTTAGGGCAAAAGATGGATTTTATATAAAAAAGGGATTTGAAAATGTAAGTGAGATGATTTCATAACCATTGAAACGTATTCTAAACGCACTGTGAAAGGGAAGGTGTTTGTTGGGACTTGTTCAGAGGAGAGGAAGCAGTGCCATCAGACAAATGCCATTATAGGGCTTTCATCTTGGCTGTGACCAAGGGTTATGGAGCTGTGAGGCATAGTTATGACAACTCGTGCAAGATTTTCAAAGAATTCCTGCTGGCTTGCCAGTTGGTAGATGGCAGCTGATAGCCTCATCTATAGGTATTCTTCCTGGCTTTCATAGGGCCCTCCTCTTTTATCTTCTCGAAAATCTCTCTCTGGAATCTTCCGTATGTGACTGGTTTTGCCTCTTTGCTCTTTCCTGTCTGATTTGAGAAGTCCTGGCTCCATATTTAAACTTCTGCATGCATTTGAGTTCCATATAGTTTTGGCCATGTTTTGGATAATATAGCAACTGTTAGAAATTATTACAGCACTTGTTAAAACAGCAAGACGGATTTTATTAGAGCTAGGGGAGAGAACCTTAATTAGAGAACTGAGCTTAACTCCAAATATGGCAAAGACAGATGGGGATTTATAGTCAATGGGTCTGCCGAGTGATGGGGTCAGTGGATGGGACATTACTAAGAGGAACTTGATTCGGTATCAAGGATGGGTAGGTGATTCTTGCTAGATTGGGCTCAGTAAGCCAAGGACAGGATGCAATCTAGAAGAGAACTCAAAATAGACCGATTTTGTTAAGGAAGGTCTTGTCTATTTAGAAAGGCTCTACCCTCACTGTTTTGGCAACTTAGACTTGTAATGGCTGAGAACTTCTCATTCCAGCTGTTTATTCCACCCTCCAGCATTCATTCCTGATCATTGGATCCTTGAAACCTACAGTAGGATTAGCTGCCTCCCCATTCAAAATCATGGTGTTGGGGGCGCTTGGGTGGCTCAGTTGGTTGAAGCATGTGCCTCTGGGGATTAAACAGAATCAGGCTCCCTGCTGAGTGGGGTGTCTGCTTCTCCCTCAGCCCCTTTGCTCCTCACCCTACTTATGCTCTCTCTCTCCCTCTCAAATAAGTACATAAAATTCTTTAAAAAAAAGGAAGAAATACTAGGTCGGAGTAAGTGATGGGCCAAGGATTCAGACTATTTACATTTGAGTTACAGCAGTGGTTCTTTACAGTATCTGCTATGAGAAACAACCGGGGTACCTTGCAACAGCTAGCCAGCAAATACAAAGCAAAAAACAAACAAAAAACCAAACCAAACCAAAACGAAAAACTCTGACTTCACCTAGGCCATTTAAATCTTGAGTTTCTAGCATGGGTCTAGACATCAATATTTTTTGTCAGACTTTCCTGGTGATCTTGATGTGTAGCCTGGGTTAAAGACCAAAGGCACATAAGGCCTCCAGGCCAGCATCTGATGGGAGATCTCAGCTTGCTATCATTTTAGGACCACAACTCACAGTTATTGTTAGGACAGTCTTGACAACAAACTAGCACTCTCTCCAACAGACTGTGATGTTCTGCTGAGTAGTCTTATTCCTTCAGGGCTTGAATCTGCTCTCTCTGTAAAGTGAGCCTTAGTTTACAAACCTGTAGGTGACTATAGCATTAATCACCTCCCTAAACATACATACATACATACATTTATTTATTTATTTATTTATTTATTTATTTAAAAAGATTTTATTTATTTATTCATGAAAACACAGACAGAGAGAGAGAGAGAGAGAGAGAGAGGGGCAGAGACACAGGCAGAGGGAGAAGCAGGCTCCATGCAGGGAACCCGATGCAGGACTTGATCCCGGGACTCCAGGATCATGCCACCAAATCACTGAGCCACCCGGGCTGCCCTCCCCAAACTTTTCAATGAGGGAGCAGAAAATAAAATCTTATCGTATCTATTATATAGGTCAGGTGAACTAATCAATAGTGTATCATTTAACTTAACCTTCCCAACAATCTTGTGAGGTGGGCATTATTATTCTATTAGAAAAATTAACATGATTTTTTAAAGTGACAAAAAGTGAGGGAGCTGGAACCCTTTGTTTCTGATGTCTAAAGCCATGCCACCTCTGTCCTTGAAAGAGGGACACAGATACTACTGAAAATAGAGAACATTACACCTCTCCTTATTTCTTGAATGTTATTTCATCCTAAATGACTGTTTTTTGTTTTTTTTTTACATGTGTCTTTTCTCTTGTTCTAGTCACGTAGTCTTACATTAGGACCCACAGATGTGTTATGGATGACTTAACAACTCTATTCTTCTAAACTTTTCAGATTGCATTTCATATAGAAAAGCGCTCCAGATTCGATTTGAGTTTTCTCATATTTCCTAAATGACTTTATCAAGCAATCTACTTTCCAGATTTGTTTTTATTTTTCTCATATTTTTCTAAATGTGCTTATCATGCAATCAACTTTCTGTGTCCCATATGCACTGAAATATATTAGAAAGTAAAATATTAAAACCAAAGAGGAGAAAGTACAGATTACCAAAAGATTAAGGTAGACATAAATGTGCTTTTTTCTTATGTAAATGAATGGAGGGATAGTATATTCAGTTGAAGCTATGATGAGAATATTAACAAATGGGGTTCAGAATATGCTGTGCATAGTACATAACTTAAAGTAATCATGTGGTCGAGTATCAGTCACATTTCAATATATATTCATAGAATGTGTTTTGCTAAAGAGTAAAGAGCGGAAATACCCAATAGAGTTATTATTTTATGGGAGAAAGTTAAAATGTGGATCCTAATGATCATGAGTTCAGCATGTGATGAAGACTGATGATAAAAGTTTCAGTGCTGAATTTCAAAGGTTTTGCTATTTCCTAGACATTTTCTTAGCAATTTCTGATGGTTAGGAGTGAGAGAATTCTATTTATTAGCCAACATATAATTAAAATAGAACCAACTTGTTTTATTTACTGTTGCGTTAGATCTTGAATATATTCAGAAAAACCTTTTATTTAACTGCTTGATGGATCTGATTTACCTGTCTTCTTGGAAAAGATTTCTGAGAAGACAATGGAATATATAACTCTAAATTTAAGAGGAAAAACAGATTATTAAACAGATTTAATACCTTACTTTCAGAAATAAAATTGTAAGATATTTCATATAACTGATTGATCTAAAATTTCACTTCAAATATATCCTATCTCCTAGAGAATCTGTGAAACTTTCTGATATTATAAAATAATTTAATTTACTTAAGCTTCAAGGGAAGCTAAGTTCAGTGAATAATGGGACTGAAAGGAATCTTGTCAAGCCATTTAGTCTATCCATCGTTTTTGAAATTTTACATTAAAAATGTGCTATAAGTTTGAGAAGCTATTTTTTTTTGATAGTATAGGACCAGGTTCTCATTACATATTGCACAGTACATGTTTGTTTTTCCTTTTAAATATGTATGTCCCCTACCAAACTTGAAGTTCCAGTGCTGGGGGCATGTCCTGCCTTTGTATCCTTAGTGTTTATAATGGTGCTTAGAAGAGCAATAAATGAAGCTTAGAAGATCAATGATGCTTAGAAGTCCAATAAATCATTTTGAATTTGTATTTTTTATTTCTGTCTTAAAATATTGCCAATGAAGGACTTATCCTAGCTTCCCTTGGTAACCAGTTGTAGAATTCTGCTTATATTTAACCTAACTATTCCTTCTGAATTGGAGGAAAAGAAGGATTTGACAGATACATATTTTTAACAAGATATTATATATTTGGCAGTAGTAGAAATGTATTTCATGGTATGGGTAGAAATATGTAGCCATATGTTTTCCTGATCAACTTCAATCTTGCCTGCCAAAAGCGGTCATGTATTCTCATCGTTATCTCACAATTATACATTAATATATCATAGTCTGGCTCTTCAACTAATTCAGATTTTATGATGAATCAAATAGGAAGTGGGATGAAATTTATCTTTGCTTAGTAATCTTAACCTCATAGGAAGTTCAGTCAGTGGTTATTTAACATGCAAGGGGATAAATTAAAATATTGAGAGTACTTTAAAAATAGTCATTATAATAAAGTTGCTAATTATAAATCATTTATACCTGTGTAAGAAAAGAGACACAGGTGAAGTGTGAAGGGCTCTTTCTCTTAGCTGCATCACATAAACCCAGAATGAGTTTGTGTATATTATTGAGGATGGTTTTAAAAATCACTATACAAATGTTATAAACTAAACTTACCTCCTGATCAATTATTGAGTCATGAAGCTTGAGTAAGAAAAATTTTATAATTATATTCATTTTAACTGAAAAATGTTGTTAGACAAGAAGTTGCTTGGGGCCTTAAATTATGCCTTGTATCCACAGTGATGAAGTCCTTGCTCATAGTGAAACCTCTTATGTTGGTAGAAGTTGTTGAACCAAATTTAAATAAATAAATTTATAGCTATATATAATTTAAGTTTTGAAACTTTGGTGCAGATAAATAGACTTGACTCCATTTATAATCTTAATTAATTTATAATCTTAATGTTTCTTTATTGTATTTGTCTAAGAAATATAAGAAAGGTGAATTGCAATACTGTGTTTTAGATGCATTACCACTGGGAAGACTGATGATCACCAAGCAATTCTCTTCCTAACCATTCCCCCATGAACAATTGCTGGTCCATATATCCCTCCTTCCCTTCCCTTCTCTCCCCTCCCCTCCCCTCTCCTCTCCTTTCCTTTCTCCAGTGTTTGATTTAATGAGCATTTATTAAGTAGATGCTATTGTGAGCAAAGTAATATAGTGGAACAATGGATGGATTAAGGTATTTCCCTCCCTTCAAAGGGGTCTTAGGGCAGCCCCGGTGGCGTAGCGGTTTAGCGCCGCCTGCAGCGGGGGGTGTGATCCTGGAGATCCAGGATGGAGTCCCGCATCGGTCTCCCTGCATGGAGCCTGCTTCTCCCTCTGCCTGTGTCTCTGCCTCTGTCTTCGTTCTCTCTGAATGAATAAATAAATAAATCTTAAAAACAACAACAACAACAACAAAGGGGTCTTAATTTCTTTTCAGAAGACTGTGCAGTTTATAGGCAAATTATGTGCAGATAATTCTTATTTACAACCTAAAAACTGTGCTTTTTTAAAAAAAAATTTAAAGGGTCTGAATGTTATAAATTGTGACTTTTTAAAAATCATAGATCCAATATTTTAATATATTTGTTTTCCATAAAAAATGACTTTAAAAACAGCCATTTCACTGTTAGACCTGAAGTATAAACATAGGGGTAATTCATGATATTGCTTTTTTTCTTTTTTTTTTAGTTGGTCTGAATATACCCCTTCATGCTTGTTTTCATTTTTGGAGGACTGATTTTAATAAGATTACATATCAGGTCACTTTGAAACCACTCTGTTAACATAATATATTATAGTATGCAATATGATATATTTATATATGTATTTTTCTAAATTAATGAAGCCTTTAACTTAATAATATGATGTTTTAAACTATAATTGGTATAGGCAATTTGAAATTTGAAGTATATATACTCTAGTATAAACGTAGTCATATAGAAAATATATGACTTGGGAAAAATGGGAATGTAGTAAGCTATAATTATTTTCATGATGCCATAATTTTGGGGTTTTTAATTTTTAAAATAAATACAGAAGAAAAAAGTCCTAAATGGTTATGCAGTTGTGTGGGGATTTTATTTACTTAGTAATACTACTGTTCGTTGGTGGTTATTGCTTAGACATAAATTCCAATCTAGATATGGTGAACACAGGTCCAGTTTTGCCTTGGACAGCCCTGATTTGATTTATACTTGTTGTGCCATATTTATTAAAAACATCTCTAGCAGCAATGTCAAAAGTGACCTGGTTTGAATGATGAATGATACGGTCACTGTAGTCATAGAGTACATTGTGAGAAGAGTTGTTTGTTTGTGAACTAACTGTGAAAGTTGACAGCACTACCTTAGATTCCTAGGAATCCTGACTTGACTAGTTACCATGGTGAATTAACATTTTGCCCAGTCTTACGGGATCATAGCTGTCCGAATCTCCACTTCTGTCTTACTTGTGAATAGTCATCTGGCCTCTGCTTGGATACCATCTGTGACCACCTAGAAAGTACAACTTCCTCCTTCTTCTGAACTGTGCCCTTAAATGCTCAGGAGACAGGCACAGCTGCAGAACTGTACAAAAAACACTGCAGCCAATTGTTCTTTCAGTCAGGGAGCTCCTCCAGGCTTCATCTTCTCCCTGCTTCATTCTGCATTACCTCCCTTATGCTTTGGGCTTTAACTTCTCTTTATTACTGAGAGACCTACAGATCTACAGAAGGTCCATATGAATGGGGCGGGTGTATTAGAGTTTTCCAGAGAGAAAACAAAAAGAAAAAATATACATGAAGAGGGGATCTATTATAGGAATTGGCTCATGTGGTTATGAAGACCAAGAAGTCCCACAACCAGCCATCTGCAAGCTGGAGACCCAGTATTTGAGTGGGTGCCACTGGTTTGTAGTGACTGGGGACTGGAGTGGTTTGGCTTCCTGCAGTGCAGAGTTGACTCTTATTCTGTGCGCCTTTCAGATGTTCTCAAAGACATTCCTGCAAGTGAAAAACCTGTGTATAATTTTCTGAGTTTGGAAACTAACATACTTTCCTGTGGTTTTATTATATAGTGAATTTTTCAGAAATGCAACTATCATGTACGTTGAAAAAAAGACTATATTTGTTGTGTTCCATATTTTACCAGACCTTATTTGCTATTATAACAAAATCATGCCATTGATGGCTAAGATGCTTTTGGTACTAAAATGACTGATATGTTGTGTCTGTCCTCTCATTATTTTCATGGCTTTCTTGTGAAGTTTGGCCTAAGCATTTACATATTAAACTAGTATTATTTTATTATAATTTTTAAAAGTGGAGAAATCCTTTTATATTATAGTTAGAACATTTTACTGATTAAGAAAAATATATATGGGAGATGGGCCATATTGTCTGTGAATTTCATATCTGATATAAAGGGGAATTGAATCTCAAAGAGTAAAGTGCTACCGCCTCATCCCTGCTTTAGGAATCTAGTTGTTGCCTTAACCGTGACCCTTAAACTAGACCTCTAACATCCAGCAGGAAAGGGCAGTGCCAGCTAGCCCTCCCTGTGTCTATGGAGGAAATTCTGACACCTTCTCTAGCTGTGGAAACCTCTGCTTTTCAGGTAATTCTATTGCAGGGAATGAGATATGGCTGGCTGCATCTTCCACCCATTTATTTTATATTTTCCCTGTGGAGATGTGTAGAAGAAACCAAGATTTGTTTTCATGTGATGATTTTTTAGCTATTTTAATACATCTAGCATCCAGTTTCTTCTCCTAATCCTTCTGTGAATGCTTTGAATGCCCTGTACATCTCAATCTTAGGAGGAGGCTATTCCTCTTTGGACACAGGACATCCTACTTCCATTATTGCAAGCAAAGACAACACCACTTGTTTATTTATTTGTTCTGGTCACACAATCATAATGTTGGCAGATACTGCAATTGAAAGCAGCCAAGGCCTACAGAGTCTACTGTAATTATTGAAATTAAGGCATACTTCCTTCAAATCTGTATGGTTAATTTTGTTATGCCTGGAATGTCCTAGCAAGATGTCGAGATAGATCCTTTGTAAACAAATAATGACATAGAGGGAAATGTAGCCTCTGTCTCCTGTGTCACACCAGTTGTCTGGCCTCTTCTCCAACCTGGATTGCTAACGAGGTGGTGATGAAAATTATGACAGAATCCAAATTGGATGCAAGCTCATGGTTCAGGGAACTGTCTTCTCACGTGGATGTCTGAAGCTTCCAGGTTTCTGGGTAGGAAGGTCTTTGGGGTGAGTAGGTAGAAGAGTGATTTTTAGCCTCTGATACTCAGGAGTGAAAAAGAAAGAGAAGCCAAGGAGAAAATGGGTACCCTTTAATAGAAAGCTCAAAGAAAGTTATGTGGGATACTTGTCAATAGTATGTGAGTTATAAATAATTCAGTTTGAAAGTAACTGGCCTTTGACGAAGATACCTAAGCACCCTAATTGTATCATCATTTCACATCTGTCTTATGTGAAGTTGGCAGTACTTCCGAAAGCATTACCAAACTAAATAGCTTTCTTTTTTTCTTCTCTGGTTACAAAGTCCCTGGAAAATGGTCACTTTTAACCTTTGGTAGACTTCAGCTCTTTTCCTTTGTTGAAATAGATTATTTTTGTTGTTGTTGTTGTTTTTTTTAGTTTTTCATTTTTCTGCATATATCCTCACTATTTGTTTCTAAATGTCAATTGAGAAGTGGGTATGTGCACATCCCTGTTTATATGATGTGGCCAAAGGCTCTTATTTCCATGTTTCCTTTGACACTGAGAGTTGTGTATACATCTCTCTTTTTTTTTAAAGATTATTTATTTATTCATGAGAGAGGTACACACAGAGAGAGGCAGAGATAAGGGCAGAGAGAAGAGCAGGCTCCGTGTAGGGAGCCCGATGTGGGACTCGATTCCAGGACTCCAGGATGATGCCCTAGGCTGAAGGCAGACACATAACCGCTGAGCCACCCAGGTGTCCCTATACATACCTCTTACTTCCTAGTTTGAGTTTTTAAGTAAGCAAGAATGACCAAAACTGATTAACTGATTAAAACCAGTGGCTTATTTACATTATTGTTATTATATTACCGTTACTATTTTATAATCTTATAGTTGACGAATCTGTCTCCTACTTTTTCTTTTTTACAAAGACTTAACATAGTTTCATACAACCTAGTGATTACTATGATGAGCCTGCAGTGTTCTTCCATCATTAGATAACAGTTTCCTTCTCTCCTTTGATAACCTGCTTCAAGTTCTCAAGTCAATATCCCTATACTGAGCCATTTATTTAGGAGGTGTTTATTGTGAATAGCATGGTCAATTAAATGAAGGATAATTTATTTACTTGAGGACCTTGAATTCTTTAGTTGGCTTACAGTACTCAGGAACTGAACAGTTGTTCTACATGCTAGTGTGTGACTTTTACTTTCTCGAAAACCTGATATGCCCAAAAAGATTCACCCCACCAGTGGATGATTTGATTTTAATGATATCCCATTTGGCTCTATAAACTGTACCGAAGCCATCTTTGCCATGCAGTTAATAATGTAATTTAGTCAATGATGATATTAGGTGATAATGAAAGAGATATTAGAGACATAACCGTTTTCATACTTAATAGAGAAGCAATGTGTTCTAGGTAATGAAGTTAGGACTCTAACCTGCCATTGTCAGCACATCCTAACTCTGTTTTAGAGATCCTTTTTTTAGATCTAAGTAAAATTCTGTAATTTCCCTATACTCATTATGTTAGATGCTTTGCTGTTGTATTTTTGACACAGGATCATTTATTCGACACAGCCCAAGAATAAAAACAACCCAAATCAAAACAAAAACTAAGAACCAATAAAGCCTTTGAAGCTTGAAACTGTAGAGATGAAGTAGTGTTTCTTCTCCCTGGATAAGTAAAACAAATCCATTATTTGAATGTCAGACAGCTAGCAACAGTTGTACACTTTCTATTGAAATAAGATGGGAATGTTTCCATCAATTTTTCAACATTTGGTTGGAATATGAGGGATCACTTTAACCGTATCTTATGTATACTCTTTCTTTTCAGTTCATATGCAAGCACCCCTGTCATAGAAGTCTATTCTCTAAGAATTATATAAATGAGGAGATTATAACACATATACGGTTCTCTAAATTGCTTTCTCACAGACATTATACAGTGAGAATTTATCTGTATTGGCACATACTTCATTGTTTCTAAGGCATGCCTAGCATTACTTTATAGGTGTGACTTCCATGCTCATCTTTAGATTGTTATTGCTTATTTTGTAACCTTTTGTAAGGTTGATGCAATTAGAGGAATCAAAACCATTCTCTGAGTTTGAGTTGTTAGGAGAGTTCTATTCTGTTTTTTTCCCTTGCTTTAAAATGTGTTTTTGTGGTGAGTTCTTATGTCATCAGAGTTAAACAAAGAAAACTTGTAGGTAAGTTGAATTACATAGAGGAATTATTTTTCTCTTTTTTGGCATAATTTTTTGCCCAGTGGTTTATTTTATTCCTTGAAAAAAAACCCAGTGTAAAGAATTAATAAATAGGTTCTATGTGCTTTTGAACCCAGCCATTGTAGGTAATACTGGTCTGGAAAACACATCCAGAGTCAAAATGATCACATCAGTTAAGCACAGAAACCGACCCTCTTACAGTGAAGGTAAATTTTAGCAGTTCATGAGTAGGAAGGGTGAAACATGGTTGGGGTTAAGGATTAAGAACACATGACCCGGCCTAGGGTATAAATTTACTTTCTTACAGTTCCCACATGACATTCTTGTGTTTTTCATGCCCCAGTGTATAAAGGGGAACATTTAATCTAGGCTACTTATTTTGTCTTTGGGTTGAGAATGAAACAGACTTTGGTTCTCTTGTACCTTTAGCTGCTAGTAAGGGCACACAAAACTGGGTGTGCACGACTCCACTAGATTGTGGAGGGTGTTGGAATTCGATGCAGAAATTTGGACCCGATGAGATAGGAAACAAGGAAGGGTGTGTACATGTACTGAGAAATGAGGAGGCTGGTAATGATGCAATGCAGTAAATCATGCCATGTTAGTAGACTGTAAAGCCAAAGGATTACATAGCCAAATTGTTTTGGGTAACTCAGGTCTGAGATTGTTGAGAACCTAGACTCATGTGCAGTGACAGTAGCAAAAGGGAAGGAAGAGTTTGAGACAATTAGAACTAAAAGTTGAAAACCAGCATATTGTCAGTTTGTAGGACGATTTAGGTACTTTCGTTTGCTGATTATTTTTAATATAATTCTTGTCAGAAATTTGCTGGACTGTAATTTTTTTCTTGCCATCAAAAATGATTATGGTGATATTGTGGAGTATTGTCATAACTCTAAGTACAATCTCTTTTCCAAGGAAATGATAAAATGTATTCCTGGGAGAAGACAAGTCCATAGGATGCTTTTAATCATCCCAGTGCAATTGTATTTATTATATATTTTGCTTTTAAAACTAGAAAATTGGGATGCCTGGATGGCTCAGCAGTTAAGCACCTGCCTTCAGCTCAGGGCGTGATCCTGGGATCTGGGATCAGGTTCCACATTGAGCTCCTTGCATAGAGCCTGCTTCTCCCTCTGCCTATCTCTCTCTCTCTCTGTGTGTGTGTGTGTCTCTCATGAATAAATAAATAAATCTTAAAAAAAAAAAAAACCACTACCCCCCCCCAAAAAAAACTAGTAAACTGTTAGCTATTGAAAATTAAAGTCACTGCCAATTTACAGATAAGGCTGTACATATTAAATCATTCAATTACTGATTATATTTTCTTGGAAACATTTGATGAGTAAATGAATCATTTTTAGAAATTTAGGTTAACGAACAAATTATTTTAAGATTTGTATGGAATCAGAAAAGACCCCGAATAGCCAGGGGAATTTAAAAAAAGAAAACCATATCTGGGGGCATCACAATGCCAGATTTCAGGTTGTACTACAAAGCTGTGGTCATCAAGACAGTGTGGTACTGGCACAAAAACAGACACATAGATCAATGGAACAGAATAGAGAATCCAGAAGTGGACCCTCAACTTTATGGTCAACTAATATTCGATAAAGGAGGAAAGACTATCCATTGGAAGAAAGACAGTCTCTTCAATAAATGGTGCTGGGAAAATTGGACATCCACATGCAGAAGAATGAAACTAGACCACTCCCTTGCACCATACACAAAGATAAACTCAAAATGGATGAAAGATCTAAATGTGAGACAAGATTCCATCAAAATCCTAGAGGAAAACACAGGCAACACCCTTTTTGAACTCGGCCACAGTAACTTCTTGCAAAATACATCCACGAAGGCAAAAGAAACAAAAGCAAAAATGAACTATTGGGACTTCAAGATAAGAAGCTTTTGCACAGCAAAGGATACAGTCAACAAAACTAAAAGACAACCTACAGAATGGGAGAAGATATTTGCAAATGACGTATCAGATAAAGGGCTAGTTTCCAAGATCTGTAAAGAACTTATTAAACTCAACACCAAAGAAACAAACAATCCAATCATGAAATGGGCAAAAGACGTGAACAGAAATCTCACAGAGGAAGACATAGGCATGGCCAACACGCACATGAGAAAATGCTCTGCATCACTTGCCATCAGGGAAATACAAATCAAAACCACCATGAGATACCACCTCACACCAGTGAGAATGGGGAAAATTAACAAGGCAGGAAACCACAAATGTTGGAGAGGATGCAGAGAAAAAGGGAACCCTCTTACACTGTTGGTGGGAATATGAACTGGTGCAGCCACTATGGAAAACTGTGTGGAGGTTCGCAAAGAGTTAAAAATAGACCTGCCCTACGACCCAGCAATTGCACTGCTGGGGATTTACCCCAAAGATGCAGATGCAATGAAACGCCGGGACACCTGCACCCCGATGTTTCTAGCAGCAATGTCCACAATAGCCAAACTGTGGAAGGAGCCTCGGTGTCCATCGAAAGATGAATGGATAAAGAAGATGTGGTTTATGTATACAATGGAATATTACTCAGCCGTTAGAAATGACAAATACCCACCATTTGCTTCGATGTGGATGGAACTGGAGGGTATTATGCTGAGTGAAATAAGTCAATCAGAGAAGGACAAACATTATATGTTCTCATTCATTTGGGGAATATAAATAATAGTGAAAGGGAATAGAAGGGAAGGGAGAAGAAATGGGTAGGAAATATCATAAAGGGAGACAGAATATAAAGACTCCTAACTCTGGGAAAGGAACTAGGGGTGGTGGAAGGGGAGGAGGGCGGGGGGTGGGGGTGAATGGGTGATGGGCACTGAGGGGGGCATTGGCGGGATGAGCACTGGGTGTTATTCTGTATGTTGGCAAATTGAACACCAATAAAAAATAAATTTATTATTTAAAAAAAGAAATTTAGGTTAACTACTACGTATTAATATTCTTTATAGAATTCAACATTATTTCATCAGAAGTGTATCTAAAATTGGCAGTTAGGAGTTTTAAAAGTGCGTACTTTTAAAAATAAATAACTAGAGTATTTACTTGAGAAAATATTTGTCCTTCATTTATTTTTACTAGTTATAGAGTCAATTGTTCCTAACTGATGTGTGAGGGATATGGGAGTCTCCTTCTCCTCTTTCTCTGTGTTTACTGTTTTTATTGCAGATGCTTTGTTGATGACATGTGTGAGTTAGATATTTGCACAAATTGCTTTTGCCTGGTCCTTTAGCTGATGTGTTTACACGTTAAAAAAAATTAATAACATTCATAGTGTCCTGTTGCTTATTCCCGACCAAAGCAATTCCAATGATGGCTTTTCACAAGGACATCTGTCTTTACATACTTGAGACCATCACATTTTTAAAATTCTTTTTAAATTTTTAAAAAGATGTACTTAGTAGCAATGGAAAGAGCATGAGAGAACAATAGACAGCACAAGTAGGGGAAGGGTCAGAGGGAGAGGGAGAAACATATTCCTCACTGAGCAGGGGGCTCTGAGGACTCCAGGACCTGAGCCAAAGGCAGATGCTTAACTGCCTGAGCCACCCAGGTGCCCCTAGACCATCAAAATTTAAAACTAGGCTGGGAATGTTGAATATACTTGGCTTACTCTCTTTCTGCATCAATAGTACATTGGAACCCTTGCTACTATACCTAAAGTCATTTTTAGAATCCTTTTTGACAGAATGCACCAGGCTTCAATCCCCAGTTGATTAAAATTATTACTAGAGTGGGAAACTATTTTTTTTATTCACGCTTTAGACCATTAGCGAGGAAAGGGCTTTGGGTAAGTCCATTGTTCAAATATAGAAATAAAATGAGCATTCATGCTTGGGTTGCTTAATGTATGGGCTCCTGCCATTATCCATTCATGGTATACCTTTTCATAGGCCAAGCCTAGTGCTTGAGACACAAAGAAGCCTAATATATCCCTGATCCCAAAGGGCTCATGATCAAGTGTTGCAGGAGGACATATGAGCAAATTATAGTGCAGGGGGATGAGTATTCTGGAGGATAATGTAAAAAAAATGCTCTAGAGCATAGAGAGAAAGAACCAGCTTAGACTATACTCACAACTAAACTCTTGTCTTTATTGAAAAAGAGCAGCATTTAACTGAATGACTTCTTTAGCAATCTCTAATAATAAAATAAAATAACCATCTAGTTACCCTATTATGTGCCTGGCTCTTACCAATATTTAATTGTTGAACATCTCTTTAAGATTGACATTTTACTAAAGTGTTTTACCTTGTTAAATAAGAGTTATAAGCCTTTTCTCCAAAATTGATAAATCAAAATCTTATTCTGTTATTAGGAACTCATGGCTTCAATGTTTGTTTCATTGCTCAGCATATGCTTTAGTGTACTTTGCTATTCTGAGAAGATGTCATACCTTGTTTTCATTTTTAATTTCTACAACATATGCACTAAGTGGTTAAGCTCTCATTATCTGATCTACATTTGAGGAGCAAGCTATGTTAGTACTTTGAGCCATTCTCATTAGCAAGGCAATTTTGACAGCATTTCCAAGTATGTAGATCTGTATTATAAATGTTAGGGGAGGTTTAAAAATGTAATGGGAGAGGTGGTCCCTGTTCTTATCCTTCCCATTATTAAAAATTGGCTGACTTTTAACATATTCATGGAATGGTTTATATGTGGTCCTGCTTTTAGAAATCAGATTTGGGTTTTAACAATCCTTTTATTAGCATTTTTTCCATTTAAGTCAGAAATCACACATACTAAGTCATTTAACTCTGCCTAAGCATCCATTATAATTCAAAATATTTGGTAAACTCATTGGGCATCCTGATATTTTTCTAAACGAAAAAAGAAATGACTTAATCTCTATAAGTAGCTTTGATTAGCTGGGGACCTCTCATGCTTCTCAAGGTTGCTGTATGCTTCTTAAGGTTGCCTTAACTGTTTTTGATAACTAGGCCATCCTTTGAACTCCCAATATGTTTGTGATCAGTGTAAACCTCACACACTTCTTGTTTGGTCATCCCAAACCCTGTGTTTCTATGAGAGATATGCTTTTCTGTTTTTTGTTTTGTTTTGGTTTTCTTTTGTTTTTGGAGTTGGATTTATGAAAGCTTTTAATTTGAAGGAAGACAAATCTCTGCAGAATCAGTGCTAGCTATCTATGGCCCCATATTTTCTTTTTATTGATTTTAACAGGAAACTGACTAGATCATGGTGAATTCTCAATTGGTTTTATTAAAATTACCAGTGGAGAGTGAAATGCAGGAGTAGTCTCAAGCCTTGATTGAAATCCAACATCAAATATTTCTTTTTGTTATAAAGTCAGTCTTTTCAGTTTGGACTCTTCTTTGGCTGTTATCGTGCTATGATAAACTCATCTGCTATTTCAGTACACAGTAAGAGATTTCTTTATGCCAGTGTGGAGGATGCAGGAGGAATGATAAATGGCAAGGGAAGCCACTCACTCGCAATGCTTTTTGTCATAGTCATGTCCTCTTGTCCCATCATACGTGCCTTTCCTCCAGTGAGTTCAGCTGTTATTATCTGGCTTTGTCATTCTACAAGGAAAGACTAGCTGGGAAATTTCTGATGGATGCCAACGAGATGGAATAGCAGTCTCTATTTTGTATGTGACTGATAGGTTTGGTCTCTTGAATTGTAGAAAGTGGACACATAGGTGAGAGTGGCCATTTGAGGCTTCCTTCCCTCTCCCATAACTAAAGATATATTAAGAATCATGTAGTTGAATTTTTCATAAATATGTGTCAGATTTTGTTTGTTGGCTTTTGTTGCTTGATGCTGATGGACCACCTCCTGCAAAGAAAAATAGCAAATGTTTATATTAAATCAAGAAGGTAAATGAAAAATATGACTCTCTGATTTTTTTCTGTAATAAAAATCAGATAACTTGGTTGTATTAGGAGTAGCATATTTTCTGACATAGAAAAAAGAACTTGAGTTTATAGTTAAACATGCAACTTGAGTAAATGTGTTTGCTTCTGCTCCCTCATGAACACCCTACTGAAATCAAATGAATGAAAAGAGTAGAAACACATGTGAATAAAGGGAATTTGAAGGAAGATAATAGATTGGAAATGTTGTGAATTTTGGGGTAATATAAATTGAAAGGAGGAATTACTGGAGCAGAGAGAATTGAATACCAAATGCTTGCAGAGGGAGGTGCTAACAATCATGAAGCAAATTTATGCTTTAGGACTCTAGAAAAGTCAGGAATTGACAGTAGTATATACTGGCAGAAAGTGGGAGTGAAATAAGGGGCAAAAACAGGGAGTTTTGTGGGAAGTCTGAACAAGGTATGTTATACTCCTCAAGTCCCCTTCCCCTGTATGAGCAGACAACTGATTAGTAGTGTGCCCCTACTCCATCTGGGATGTAATTTATTCCATGGAGACCCTGAGGTAGAGTGATTCTAAACGTGGGAACACCACGCACAGCTAAAGGTAGAGTCTCCATGATTAACAGTGAGAGCCTTAGTTCTCTCCTGCCCTGTGTCTCCAAGAGGGTTGGTACACAGGTCTGTAACTCTCAAACAGATTAGTGAAAGCTTATTTTCTGAAGAACAGGCTCTACAGAAAAGATCTACAGATCTTTGATATTTGAAGGATCAAGTCCCTGTGTGCTCACTTTGTCAGGAAATCCATTTGTTGATAAGCTACATAGGATTCCCAGGCATTATTTTATTTTTTCACTCTTAAACATAACCAAGGATCACCATGTATTTGGAGAACACTCTAAAAAGAAAGAAATGAGCTTCAGCAAGGAGCAAGAACTATCAGAAAGGAGTTTGGAGAAGCCAAATTAATAGTTAAGGAGCAGAAAAAATGACTCAATAAAAAAGGAAAGTAACTTAGAGAAATAAGAGAAGACATTGCATCTTTGGAAAAGAATGTAATGCTATTACAATAAAAAAAAAACAATTGAAGGAATAAGAGAGACCTCATGAAATTTTAAAAGTTGAAAGAATAAAATTAATCAATAGAACAGTCTATTAAGGGGATATCCTAGAAAATATAACAAGCAGACCACATAGTATACAACTGGTAGTGTTTACATTAAAAGCGCAGCATAAATGAAAGAAGAAAGACATTCTTAAAATAGTTTTAAAAAATTGTCCCATAACTGAAGGACATGAGCTTCTACATTCAATTCATAACAAAATTATTGAAAAAGAGCCAAGAACATCATTATGAAACTCTACAACTCTAGGCATGAAGGCCAGATCCTAAAGGCCTTTAAGTTAGAAAAATAAATCCTTTGTGTGTACAAGACCAGGTGACACTGGATGCTTCTGCAGCAATATGGAAACTAGTAGTGAAGGAAAATCACAGGACAATAGTTATTTGACAGGTCTGGGATCAACCAACCCAAATTGGAGCAGGAGAATTGAGGACTCAAGGATATAGATTACCTGATACCTTTGACCATAGGAAAAAATCTGTATTTTAAGTTGTTTTAATGTTAGAGAGTTTGGGAAGAGTCTAAACAAAGGGAAAAAGAGAGTCAACAATTAAATCTAGGAAAAATACAAAGTTTTACAAAAAGATATATCACAGAGCACTATTTGACGCATCAGAGAAAATATGTCATAATGTAAATATTGCCCAATATCCTAACAAAATGTGGTTATATATATGTGTGTTTTAGAAAAATCGACTCTTAAGTGTTGTGCCTTCCTTTGTTCTCACTAAAGAATAAGTTACCATAAATATTTAACTGCATTTTTTAGTTTTAATTTCATTTTTTTAATTTTTATTTTTTAAAAACATTTTATTTATTTAATTTAGAGAGAGTGAGTGGTGAGGTGGGAAGGGGATGGCCACAGGGTGTGGGAGAGAGAGAATGTGTGACAGACTCCACTCTGAGCGTGGAGCCCCACACAAGGTTCCATCTCATGACCCTCAGATCATGACCTGAGCCAAAATTAAGAGTCAGACATTTAACCGACTGAGCCACCCAGGCGCCTCTGTTTTAACTACATTTTAAAGTGATTCCTTATTGCATAAACTTTTTTAAATTTAGCTGTCTATTGAAGCACTTGTCAAAGGAAAGGGATTTAATTCACAGGAGAACAACAAATAATATTAGTAAACTGTTGGAGTCAGGTTGTTTTGACAACAAATTATTTTATTGCTTCAGATATTTCAGAATTTTAAGTAGTATTAAATATATGGACTAAAGGATATTGTTTAAATGAGAATATTGTGATTTTCACAAATAATAACCATATTGGAAAATTATTTCTAGGGTATACATACACCCAAACTTGATAACATATTTTTGGTGATGTGTGATTGTTTAGGAAGATAAGACATTGGATTTGCTTTAGGAAAAAACAGATACTTGTTTGTTTTTTTAAGTGATTTTTGTAGAGCAATTCATCGAGGAGTAGTTTATTAAATAGGAAAGCCAAATTCCAGAGCCTTCTTCCCTACTCAGCTACTATTACCTCACCAATAAGAATTCTCCATCAACAATCTTTATAGCATGGGAGGGAGTGATTTCTAGGACAGGTGAAGCTTTGTATTTCTTATTGCTAGTTAAGCTAATTCTATTTTAACAATAGTAATTTTAAAAATTGCCATAGTTTTGCTTTTTTTTCTCTAATCAGCACCATGCTGGTTATAAGCAAAAAGGTTCATTTATAAATTTTTTCTGCAGTATGCTTGATTGTTAATTTCCAGGTCAGTATCCAGTCTATCAAAGTTTCATGGGGTGATAATTTATGCTTATAATGGACAGTCTATTTAAAACTCTGATGAGGTCACCCTGGCTAAAGCAGTTGAAATACCGAATCCTACTCTCTCAGTTACTCAGAATCACATCACTTTAGTTTGCTAGTTTCCCATCTTTGATGATAGGTGTTTCATTCAAATAAAAGTTCAAACTTCTCACAGCTCAATTTATCACTAGCAGTTCAAGTTTTATTAATTGTATGTCTCATCCCTTGAGGCAAATCAAATTACTTTCCTCCCTTCCCCCTTTCTTTCCTTTCTTTCCTTTCTTTCCTTTCTTTCTTTCTTAACACTATCCCACAAGTAAAAGAATGATTTCACTTTCCTTTGTAATGCCTTCCTCTGTAATTTCTTGAATTGAGGATGCCAATCATATATTGTGTTGTATACATTACAGATTATAAGTTTAACTGAGTACTCCTTTTTTGATTCCGTTGTCAAATTAACTATTTTTTAAAACGTCCATTAGCATATTTTTCAGCATAAGCCATTAATAGAATCAGAGAAACAGATAATTTTAGAGTTGAAATCGACTCTAGGAAGTATTTATTCTGAATCCACCCAAAAAGAATATTTTTCTTGAAACAGGGACTTTTTCATTTCCTCCTAGAAAACAGTGCCAAATGCACTCATCTAATAAATAGAAGAAGTTACCTCACTAAGTCAGTGCTCTCAGTGCTCCCTGTCTGTGAGCTGCTTAAATAACCAAATCCAAGTTGTCTCTGATCTTTTATCTGGAATTGTCAGCTCGTTTCAACCTCTAACGTGAGACCAGTATTAGCCACTAACTGGGTGGGCTAGAAGAGCAATGCTTCTCAAACTCTGGGTAGGGAAGGACCATCCTCCTAGTATTCCTGCTCCTTTTCCTCCTCCTCCTCTTTCTCCTCTGCCTCCCTCTTCCAAACCTTTGCAGATCGATTCTTTCATAAAAATACAATCAAATTATATCCTAAAATTTAATTAAGAAACAAAATACACGTTCATTATTATTAGATTCAATAGACTTGAAAATGTCAACTTGTTACAAAAATTTCTATTACTCTTGATACCTCTGCATATCTCATCAGGGTCTGGCAGTGCTCAGCATCTGAGTAGTGCTGCCATGCTCTGTGAGGCTTGATATTGTGTGATGAGCTTCCATTTTCTTGCAGTGAAATTGAATACATCTTCAATATTGGTCCAGCAGTACAAAGGATCATTCCATATTTTATGTCTCTTTTGGTGACTATTATTACATATATTTATGTGCCATTTTATGTCAGTTTATGTATGTGAAGTTTATTTTGTGATATAAATTTCTTAGTAGCCAACTCATCAACAGTTTCCTTAATAATATTTCTGTTATGATGATCATGATACACTTAAGAGTTATATGATAGCATCATGGAGGGCATCTCATATGTGGACAAATTTATTATGTAATAGATAAAATATGTGATATTTGGATATGTGAAGTTATATATATATATATATATAATATTATATATAAGCATATATATAATAACTTCTCAGCACTTATCTTACCAAGGACCTCTCATTAGAATGGTCTGGGCTGCCATTTTCCCTTTCTTTTCCTTTCTCTTTTGCCATCATTCTTCCACCTCACTGCTGCGTGAGCCATTTCATTGTCTTTCCAGGCATATACATGCCTCAGTTGCCAGTTTCCACTTGTTTTCCAAGTCCAAATCCCATTTTGTGTCCATTGTGGTTCATTGGGGTTGATTTCAGGTCCCAGAGAGTTTCAGTTCTTGACTTTTAGTCAGAATACCTGGAGGGCCCCTGGGTGGCTCAGTTGATTAAGTTGGTTTTGGCTCAGGTTGTGATCTCAGGGTCATGAGATTAAGCCCCACATCAGGCTCTGTGCTCAGTGAGGAGTCTGCTTGATTCTCGCTCTCCCTCTGCCTCTGTTCCCCCAACCCCTGTTCTCTCTCTCTCTCTCTCTCAAATAAATCTTTAAAAAAAATTGAACACTTAGGGTTTAGAAAATTGCAGATCTTCAACAGGAATGTGTATCTGTGGCTTTTAATGCTTTTTAAATCTACATTAGAAGTTTGTTTATCCAGTGTGAGGCACAATGCTAAGTATTTGAGAAAAAAGATGAAGAAGACATGAATACTGTACACAAGCAAGGGCTTTGGAATTTAGTAGGAGACAGACATATAAGTAACTTGTTACCAGAAGCTGTGGTAGGGTATGATGAGGACATAAGACAGGGATTAGGTCATTTATTTTGAGGATAAATTAAGAAAGCCTTTACTAAAGTGCTACAGTTGGGGTGGGTTAAGATGATTTAGTGGTGGATGATGTGCATGCTCCATGTGGGGGCTTGGGTGTGTCATGCATTCTAAGGCACTGAGAGCTGAAATGGTATGCGATTTGGGTTTTGGAACTAGTTGTTTATGCATTACCAAGTTATTCAGCTTGAGTGGTTACTCCCCATTTTATGCTTCTTTGAGACCCCAGTCATAAGAACCAAAAAGTGGTATTTACTTTTAGGATTCAACTGAAGCATGCATGCAACCTACCTCTTTGCAGTGTTTATATGGAGAAAAATATCACAAGGATTCATGTACAGCAAATGGGCAAAGTTTTGTAGACATGTGTATATATCTTGAAAGACTTATTAGGGCAATCTTTTTTTTTAAAGATTTTTTACTTATTCATTTATGACAGACATAGAGAGAGACACACACACACACACACAGGCAGAGGGAGAAACAGGCTCCATGCCAGGAGCGTGACGTGGGACTCGATCCCGGGACTCTAGGATCACACCCTGGGCCAAAGGTAGGCGCCAAACTGCCGAGCCACCCAGGGATCCCCTATTAGGGCAATCTTTGGAGAAGCGAAAGATGCCAATGGTTAGGAACACACTAGAAACTGAGAAGGTGTCTTCAGCCTTAGTTTATTTGGATTTGTATATTAAGAATTTTCAGCCAGTTAACCCATGCAGAAATATACCCCCCCAATAAAATTAGGAGGCAGTTTTCCTATTAGGTGTTAGATTTTCATACCTCATGATTGTTTATGAAAATGTATTGGCATATATTTTAAATTTTCATCATTAATTTTGTTATTTTTAAGCCAAAATACAGCTTTTCAGAAGTGCAAACACAATACATTGCTTTATACTTGCAAGCAATAAGGATCCAATTTATACCAACTTGTTTTGAGGAGTTGGGAATTCAGATGGGACCAAGGAGTGACTTATAGTTCTGTAAAGGTGGAAGGCAAGATGTGGTTGGGTAGATGAGTGGGACAAGGAACAGCAGTGCTGGAGGAATAGGCAATGGCCATCCCAAGGCACTGAGCTTTGCTTTTGACTCTGTGGGAGAGATTATGAACAGTTTTTTAAAAAATATTTCATTTATTCATTCATGAGAGACATACACAGAGAGAGAGAGAGAGACAGAGACAGAAACATAGGTAGAGGGAAAAGCAGGGAGCCTGATGTGGGGCTTGATCCCAGGTCTCTAGGATCACGCCCTGGGCCAAAGGCAGGCGCTAAACCACTGAACCACCCAGGGATGCCTCATGAACAGTTTTAAAGTATTGTGGAGAGTGTGAGTGAAAGAGGATCCTCTGATTTGTGTTCTGGAAATATCAGTGTAGTAGTAGTAGTGTATGATGCATTCATTTTATTTGAATTTATTTGTGTTTCATGAAAACCAAATTCCTGTACTGACAGGAGAAGAAATCAGAGCCCAAGAGATTAATTAAGAGACCCCAGCAGTGTGTATATAGAGGAGGGATGCAGGGACATGCCAACATGGTTACTAATTTTATTCATTCAATAGATATTCATTAAGTCCCAAGTAGTCACTAGATTCTAGGATGTAACGGAGAGCAACACAGACATGGTTCTGGCCCCTCTGAAGCACAAGAAATATAAGATGGCCTCCAGTCTCCATTAGGTGACCAGTGAAATATGATGTACTCAGCAACTGCAGGAATTGTGGGGCAGAGGTTGGGGAGTGGTGGCTAGGCAGAGGCTCGTGTGTGTGAGTTGAGAAATGGTCTCTCAGCAGTTGTAGATTAGCATTCAGTGTTGGAAGGGCAGAGGATAAGTCCTTGGGAAGTTGTTGGGAGACTTTGGGGTTGGGAGGTCTATACCAGTGTTTCTTAGACCTTAATGTATATTGGAACCACCAGGGATCTTGTTAAAATGCAAATTTTGCTGCAGTAGGTTTGGGGTGGAGCCTGAGATTTCTTCAGTTTTAACAAGGTCCTGTGTGCTGCCAGTGTTGTCTTTCCATGGAACAGTAGTTGGAGCAGCCGAAGGGTAGTTAAAAAGCTGGCCAAAAATAGTTAAATTAGGGGTGCCTGGGTGGTTCAGTCAGTTAAGTGTCTGCCTTAGGCTCAGGGCATGATCCCAGGGTTCTGGGATCAAGTCCCAAGTCAGACTCTCTGCTCAGCAGGGAGTCGGCTTGTCTCTCTGCCTCTCCCCTTCTCTATCTCTCTCAAATAAATAATCTTTACAAAAATGATTAAATATTGAAAATGAGATAGATAACTTCCTCCTCTGGGAGAATATCGGCATTATTTCTCTCTGTCTCTCTCTCTCTGCACATGTGCATGCACACACATACACACACACTTCAGGCTTAAGAAGAAACTTATTAACAAAGTATTTGGGAGTGGAACCATTTACAGATTGGGGAATGCCTTCATATGTGTACGTATATATTCATTTACAATAAAATTGCTTTTGCAGAAAGTCCACAATCTCCAGGTCATCTGGAAAATATTTCTTTATGTCAAACATGGACAGAGCATATTTTGTTGACTTTACTTGTGGTTGTCAAAGGGGAATAATGAACTCATATTCACAGATAACCATTTCCAAACCACTTTATTTTTAAGTGTTGACTTTTCAACTCTAATCCATAAAATCTGAGAGGCGGTAAAAAGGAGAAAACAAAATGTCCAGCTAACATTTTTAAGGAATGTGTTTCTATGAGGGAAATACTGTGTTGTGTTTGTTGCCTCAGGGGAAGAAGACAGCAAGTGTCGTTTGTGGAATAAATATATATAATTGCATGTCATCTTCTGAGCCTGCACTAAAAAACAGTAGATGTTATTGGTTTTTCACTTTTTGGTTTTCTCACAAGGCAAAACAGTTAAGAAGAAATCCTCAGCTTTTTATTCTTTTGCATCTTATATAAAAACAAGGATGGGGGGGGATCCCTGGGTGGCGTAGCGGTTTGGCGCCTGCCTTTGGCCCAGGGCGTGATCCTGGAGACCCGGGATCGAGTCCCACGTCGGGCTCCCGGTGCATGGAGCCTGCTTCTCCATCTGCCTGTGTCTCTGTCTCTTTCTCTCTCTCTCTGACTATCATAAATAAATTTTAAAAATTAAAAAAAAAAAAAAAAAAAAAAAAAAAAAAAAACAAGGATGGGAATATAGAACAGGACTTTTCTGTGATGCAGTGAATAACTGGGAGGTTGGATTCCTTTTAATAGCTTTTGATGTGTTGAAAGTCAGTCAATACTTATGTACTAAGTATCACTTGACTTAAATTTATTTTTTTCATAAGCATTACTTACCCTTGCAGTGACGAGTGAATGTTCTCTTTGCTCTGAGCATTGCCTATATAAGTTATTAGGAGAAATTGCGTAAATATTACCCTTCTTCTAATGGGGATATTTCTCTGCCTGGGACCCATTTATTTACTGTAGCTACTGGGATGATATGGTCAGGGTGACACCAAAGAATTTATAGGAGTAAGACTTTTTACTTCTTGGTTGGATTTGTAGTTTTATTTTCGTAGCTTTATTTCCTTTTACACTTGTTCATTGACTCTACTCTCATCTAATGGAAAAAAAATCAATTGCATAGAGAAAGATAGAAATGTTCCAGTCTCATTAATAGACCAAAACCTCATTAGGGAGATGACTGTTGTATAATGAAAGGTGCTTAATGTCAGAAGACCTGGATTAAAATTCCTGGCTCCGTTCCTCGCCAGTTTAGAAATCATCTCGGAGCCTTGGCCTCCCCAGCATGGAATGCTGTGCAGGATAAATGTATTTGTAATGTAGTTATATGTGTGCCATGAGGAAATATTCCCCAGTCTCCCCTTATGTAATGTATGGAATAATCTATGGGGATCAGGAGAAGTGATGTAAAGCTTTGAGGAAATGTGTAAATATAAAAAATAACCTTTGATAAATGACCATTTTAAACATAAAATATTTTGTATACAGTCATATTTATAAGCCTCCTAAACTATTAAGGCTTCTTCTCTAGCATGATTTCATTACATTTTAGTATCTTGCACTTCCCCCCCACCCATAAGATATCTTTAATTTTTGTTTGGATCCATATTAAAAGTAATTTAATTAAATTATTATTTTTTTAAAGATTTTATTTATTTATTTGAGACATAGAGAGAAAGGCAGAGACATAGGCAGAGGGAGAAGCAGGCTCCATGCAGGGAGAGCCCGATGTGGGACTCTATCCTGTAACTCTGGGATCACACTCTGAGCCAAATGCAGATGCTTAACCGCTGAGCCACCCAGGCATCCCTAATTTAACTAAATTATATAAAGATATAAAGCAAGTTCCTAGGTACACTTACATTCATAAAGCTTATAGCTACTCATGTTCTACACTTTCAGATACTAAAACACCCTGTCTTGTTTTCCACTATGGTTATAATGTGTGTATGTGTGTTATATTCCATGTGAAAAATAAACAAAAAATAATATGGAGTCTACAAAGATTATTTTGTTTGTATCTATTCTTTTGTTAAAAATATGTTGCTCAGACTGAAATAAATATAAAAATTTGGAATTATCCTGACCACTAGCCAGAATTTGTGAAATATGACAAAGTGAAATATATTTACCTGTCATATGTTTATTAAGCTGAATAGTATCATAGAAGACTATGTAATATTGAAAAAATTACGGATTTCTCCTCAAAAGTTCACTTCGTATTTCTTGACAGCACTGAAGTGCCAGGAAGTAGATTTTACATTCAGTGATAGTCATCAGAACTCAGGGCTGAAGAATCTGATTTTGTACATAAGTCAAAGACCTTTGTAAATTTGTGTATGTTTTTAAATATTAGAGGAAATCTTTACAAGAATTATCTTGTGTAAAATCGGCTATAAAATTTCCTCCCATGGTGACCTAGATTAAACTTTGTACCCTAAGACATACTAACTAAAAATAGAACCTGAGGAGTTTGTTTATTTCCCTTAATACATTGGCCCCAGGGAAACTCAGAAACTCAGATTCACTGTGTTTTGTGGTCAACCTAACTGCCCACAGAGAAATTTTTTTTAAATTTCTCTTCCGATTCTGATTCTAAGTATAAACAAGATAATTTATGGCATGTAGGCCATGTTTGGATAATTGAATAATCAAGTAAAAGCCAGCTCACTAGTGACTATTAGTAGCTCCTATAAATTGTAAATGGATTAAGAGCCCGTAATTATGTAAAATGGTTAGTTTTTCTTTGCAATTCAATTAAAAAAACGAGTTGGTTACTTTGTAAACACTATCTCCCTACTTCCTGTTCTGTGATAAGCCACAATATAAAGAGTTGAGTTGCATAGTTAAGTTAGTTTGATTACTAATAGAGATTTATATTATTTCCTGAAGTTCCTAAGATTAGACTTTATCAATGGATCTTTCCCATTTCAGTGGTTAATGGTGAAAAATGGCTTGTTAAAAAAAAACAAAAAACGCAAAACCAAAATTCAACTGAGTCAATTTTAAAGATCTCATTGGCTTTATACCATGATTCATGAATTGGGCAGCATCTTATCTAGCTACAGAATGAAAGATTTTTATAGGAAGTGGGTGGGACAAAGAAGTTACTAGCAAAGAATGGGTTATTTCAGGCAAGGTCACCTTCCTTTGGGAGATGACAGGGGCTTATTAGATTACCTCACTAGGGCTGGGCAGGTAATTCCAGATTGACTGGTTTATGATTCCACCCCTGGGACAGGTTGGCGCTGTCATTAAGTATTAAGTCTTGCTTTGGTTATGTGGGCTTAGCACAAGTGACTCCATTTTTTATCTGTTGTCACTTTTTTAATGGGCTTAAAACAGAGAGTCTGTATTACAGGTCTTGCAGGGAAGCATGGAATATGTTGTTGATATTTTTAGGGCTTCTTTATTGCTATTGTATGAGCTTTTTTGCCAAAAGAGGGAAATGTTTAAATGAAAATGAGTTTCCTGAGTGTTAAGTGTCGATCAAATACCATCAGCCTGCTATCCTTTTTCCTGGTACTTAAATCCAACAGATAAGGGAATGAACAAGTAAAACCTTGGTTACAAAGGTTTTTGTAAAATTTAAATCTATGTAAAAATGAAATTACAAATACATCCCCTGTGTGTGTGTGTGTGTTTAAGATTTATTTATTTTAGAGAGAGAGAGAGAGTGCATGTGCACATAGGGGAGGGGCAGAATGAAAGGGAGAGAGTCTGTTTAAAGCAGACTCATGTGGGCTTATGGAGCAGACTCCATCCCCAGTGTAAGCTGGACTCAGGGCTTGATCTCATGACCCTGAGGTTATGACCTGAGCTGAAATCAAGAGTGGGAAGCTTAACCACTGAGCCATGCAGGCCCAATAAATCCATTATTTTGGAAATTTCCAGAAAGCCTTGGTCACATTTTATTAAAATTAAGATTATCTACTTCACAGGTAGAAGTTTTATGAGTATGGGAAGTTGTCCTCTAATTATCTTACTGCACTAATTAAGGCCCAAGTTAGCAGAAGTTAACATAAGTATAAAGGAAGACAAAGGCTCATCATGTGTTTTAACATGGAAGCTTTGTGCATTTGGAGTGAGGTCATTCTTCATTGTGCAAGAATGTCTCACATATTATGGGATGTTCAGTATCTGAAGTTCCCACCCACTGGATACCAGTTGACCCCGCCTGTCATTGTGATCATCAAAACTGCTTTCATAGGTTTCCAAATGTTTCCAGCAGGGCTGCTAATTCATGCTGAAAGTCACTGCTTTATCCAATTGCTCTTACTTAAGTGATCCCCCATCATTTTTCACTTGGGTGCCCCAGTTCTTTTCTCTCCATTCTTGATCTTGGCATCATTGCCTCCCAACACCTCATTCTAGGTCTTGCTCTACTGACTAGGGATTTTCTTGCATCTTTCATTTTTCTTTCTTTACTGACTTCTGTCAACATATAGACAAAATCAGTCTTGTATGTCTAATCATACGTAAATCCAAACAAAAGAGTTAACATTCAGACAAAACTTTGCCTCCTGAAATTGTATCTTCTTATGCTTCTATCGTTCTTTTAGGTTGAAGACTTTTGGGGTTAGCCTGATTTTCATAGGCCTCATAATAATTTACAAAGGAGAAATTGCTCTCTGTGTTCAGTGGACAAATAACTCTGATAAGGCTCACATGCTCATTGTATTTTCAGAAGGTCTTGGGAATAAATATTTGGAGATTGGATTTTTGGCTTTGTTTCAGTTTTATTTGTTGCTCTGTAGTGTGTTATGCCTATTAATGATGAATGGTATAAAGTTCTCCTTCCCCCCTTCTTTCCCTCCCTTCCTCCCTCCTTCCTGTCTCACTCCCTTCCTTCCTTTTTTCCTCCCTCTCTCTCTTTCTTTCTAAAAATACTTTTGTATTACATTGTTTTCAGGTCCCAATTAGCCTGAGTTTAATTGTATATCCATCAATTCTGTTCCTTGGAAAGAATTTTACTTATCTTATTGTGTAAATGAAAATTATCCATTCTCACTGGCATCTCCCAAATTGAAATTTTCCTCTTTCTATTATATTTTTAAATGTGAATTAAAAAAATGGTGCTCTTTATCTCTCTTTCTTAAGAAGCTTGGTAGAGTATGATTCATCATCAAATTGAGAAAGGTTTGGTAAGGATATAAATTTACGTGAGGAATATCAGTTGATGTTTTATCACCTTTTGGAGCAAATGTATTGGTTTTTCTCTTCTAATATAAGCATATAAGTACCTGGAGAATTTATTTGAATAATGAACATTTTTGTATTATGGAAAACATTTTAAACTGCCTTCCTCCCCGCCCCCCGAAAACATTGTTTTAATTTTTTCTTCATTTTTCTGTCTTTCATTATTTAAATTTTGTGAAGCAATGGACTTGTATTCATACTATTTATTCTTCATTTTGCTGCTTCAAAATATGCTCCTCCTCAACTAGCTATTTTTTATTACTTTCTTCATCTACCACAACCGTATATACTTTGATAACCAGTTCTTTAAAAAAATGTTTGTTATAAAATTTGTCATGTAGATAAATTATTTATTGTGCTTATATAGTTTGCATAGTAATAAGAAGCAAACACTGTAAGCTCACCACCTGCTGGTTAAGAGAAAATCATTATCAGAACTTTATAAGTATCTGGTGCCCCTTCCCTGATTACTTCTTTCACTGCTGTATGGAGGTTAACTTAATACTGAATTTTATAAATCACTCTGATACTTTATTTATAGCTTTACTACCTATGCATGGATCTGGAAGCAATATTCTATTCTGCCTGTTTCTGAACTTTAGAGTACAATGATATTTAATGATTTCTTTTAAGATTGTTTTACTCAATGTTGCGAGAGTCATCCATACTGATATTTGGATTTAGTTTGCTCATTTTTCTCAGCTCTACAGTATCTCATTGAATGGGTACACCACCACTTATTTATTTAATGTACTGTTGATTGGCTTTAGGTTATGAATCTCACATACTTGATTATAAACATTGCCTCTATGGACATTCCTTTTTTTCCAAGATTAATCTATTTGAGAGAGAGAGCACATGCAAGTACGTGAATGGTAGCTGGGAGAATCTCAAGCAGATGCCCCACTAAGCTCAGAGCTGACCAGGGGATTAATCTCATGACCTTGAGATCATAACCTGAGCCAAAACCAAGAGTCTGACCTTTTTTTAAAAAAATATTTTATTTATTTATTTATTTATTTATTTATTTATTTATTTATTTATTTATTTATGAGAGATAGAGAGAGAGAGAGGTAGAGGCAGAGATACAGGAAGAGAGAGAAGCAGGCTCCATGCAGGGAGACGTGGGACTCCATCTGGGGTCCCCATGATCAGGTCCTGGGCTGAAGGTGGCACTAAACTGCTGAGCCACCTGGGGTGCCCAAGAGTCTGACTCTTAAAGGGCTGAGCCACCAAGGTGCCCCTCCATGGACATTCTTACACGTTTCCTGGTTGACATATGCAGAAGTTGCTTTTAGGGTTCATATGTAGATTACAATTGCTGAGTCACACAACATGCACGTGTTTAACTTTAGTAGAAAATACCATATTATTTTCCAAGTGGTTGTACTAGGTTGAACACCACCTGGTTGTAGATGCCATAGTTTTAAATTTTTGCAAAAATTTTAGATGTGAAGTGTATGGGGATTATTTGTAGTTACTCTTCAAAATTCTTGTTCATGTATGTAAACATTTTTCTCCTTGGTTATTAACTTTTTTGACTGATTTGTAGCAGTTTTTAATATCTTTTGGTTATGAATCTTTTGTTAGTGTTTTAGGCTATAAATATCTCAGGTTGTGGCTTTTCCTTTTATCTTTTTAGTTTTGAGAAACAGGATATCCTTCGTTTTTTTCGTAATTGTATTCATCAGACTGTTCTTTTACAATTAATTTTTTAGGTATTGATCATGAAATTTTTCACTATCATAAGATCATAAAGATATTCCATTGCAACTTTTATGTTGTTTGTAAAGTTGAGTCCATCTTATTTATTTCTATATGTTTAACCACTATTTATCTCCATCTATTGAATACTCTATCTAGCCCTCACCTATCTGCCATGCCTGTTCTGTCATAAATAGAATTGTCTTATAGTACATGTTTATTTCCGGACTTTATCCTATTAGACTGTTTATCTGAGGGTGTAGCAAAAGCACATTTTAGTTACCACAGTTCTATATGAAAATCTTAGTGTTCTGTTCACTTTGTTTTTCTGGAGCTTCCTAGTTTTTCACAGCCCTTTACTTTTCCACATACATTATCAAATCAGCTAATCACAGTCTACAGAAACCTCTGCTGAGATTTAGTTTGGAATTATACTGAATCCATATATTAATCTTGGGAGATGTGACATCTTTCTGATATTGAATCTTATTATCTAGCAACATGTATAACTCACTATTGATTCAGATTTTTAACAAAATGTCTTTCAATACATTTTTATTAATTTCTTTATAAAAGGCTTACCAGAAAATCCCAACTCTTACAATCAGTTATGCTTCTCATTATATTTTCAGATAGTCATGTTGAAAATTGTATTTATTACTTTAATGTCATTTAAACCCCCCAAAAGTAGATGGACAACTGGTTATATAGCCTTCTCTCTCTGGTGCCTCCCAGGGCAAATGTTTCTTCCAACCATTGAGCCATCTTGGGAATCGCTCATCAAGTCTATTATCACCTGCATTCTACATGCCAGTAGCTTGGCTAATTATCTAGAAGGCAGGTGTTTTTCTAGATAGTAATAATTAGTTGTATATTCAATATCCTTTCTAAAATGTATGTCGTATGCAGTACAGATACCCCATCATATTATGCACTAGAATAAATAGCTAATACAATATTTCCTACTTAGCTGATGCTAAGTATCCACAGTTCTTTGGCTTATTATCATAATAATATCCCTCGCATGGTTGAACTATCTTCAACCTTACCAATTTCTTTCAACTTCAGCATTTCTTTTGGGTTGCCCAACAATATTATCAAGGCAGAACGTATAATTATTTTCATTTTAAAGAGGAGGAAAGTGAAATTTGGAAAAATTAAGTAATTTCCACCAGATTACCTAATTGGTCTCCAGTAGAAATAAGCCTCCATCTCAGGTTCTGACTTCAGAGCTGGCGTTCCTGCCTCTATATGCAGGGGTGGTGGTGTTAGAGATTGTGAGACCATAGGCTAAGTAGGGCCTCCAACCTAGTTTGTGATTGTTATTCAGTTTATCTAATGTGGAGGCCTTAGTTGGTGCTTGCCAGTGGTAGTCCTCTGGAGGCCTCCTGCCTCTGTCTAGCATTGCACCCGGCTCAATCTGTACCTGCTTGCCTTCCTAGTCCTTGTGGACATCTGAGTTGGTAATCTCTGCCCTAGAACAAGCCTGGCATTCCCTGTTATATGTTTGAATTTTTTCTTCCTTGTACTTGTTACCACCTTGTACTTGTTCTGATTACTTATCACCAGACAGATCTTATAGACTGCTTTGCAATTCTATTATGAAAAGATGGGTAAGTTATTATTCTTGTAAGAGCAGGCACAGAACACAGAATATGGTGCCTTGCACTCAATATGCTTACTAAATATTAATTGATGATGGAAAAGATTTAAATCTTCCTCTAAATAATAAGTTTTTGTAGTTATCTATCAAAATCTAATTTTGTTGAAGTCACTTCATCTCAGTGTGAGACAACATGGCTCAATTTGACAGATAAAATGTTACTGGCTCATAAAATCAAACTTGCTCTGTGTTTGGTACTGTATGGAATTCTTTCAGAGAAGGCTTGGATTATGTTGCTACTATTGGCAGAAAAGTTATGTCAAACCTGTGCCTTGGAAAGATCTTTGCACAGGATATGCTTGACGTGCCACATTATTATACTGATAACCACTTTTCCTCCAAGTGCAGATGTTTCTCTTTGTCCTCTCCTTATAGGACTCTTATTGTGGTCTTTACCAGAGCAATATTTGTTCCTCCGGATTTGGATGTCTTCCAGTAGTTGAGAGCTTTACTTAGCACCCAAAATTAATTGAGCTGCAATTAAGAGGAGTAATTATTGATAAAAAACGATACCCCATTAACTCCAGAAAGGTAGGCTGCTTTAATCCATACCCACCTTCGAGGTCGGCTTTTGAATTCTAAACAATGGAATTCAATGTAATCCTTTCTCTGTTTGTAGGAAGCTCTGTTTTATTTGGAATTTATAAAAGAAGCTGTTAGGTAAAACTGCTGTACAAGTGCTTTTTTATGTATGTCCGTATATTAATCAAAACAGCTGTGTGGGTTACTAGGTAGACTGTAACACCAGGTGGCAATAAAATATCTTCCTCATTACAATCAATACCAATGAATTGCAGAGACCTCCTGTACGTGATGGCCTTTCTCGACGGGCATCCTCACTTGGTGGCAGGGAAAATGAGTATGGGTTGTATGAAACTATTTCAGCACCACCCTGAGCTTAATAGTGCTGTCTTTCATTGCTTGTTAACAAGCTGCGCCGGTGCCATAAAATGTTCAAGCTGACAAATGCTGTCAGAGCTCCTTCGATGCAAAGATTTTCTGCTGTATTTAACGTGGTAACTTTTATTTTAGTGATGCCAAAACACACATCAGCTGTTGTTTGTTCAACACACAGTGTGCTCTCCGGAGCCATCCTGTCAGCCACAAAGCACAGTCACTGTCCCATTCCAGTGACCATTAATGGCAAAATTCTTCAGTTAAAAGCTGTGGAGTTATGCTGACTGTTAACAATTCCTTTTCTTCCAGACGTAAACTACCTGCTGTTAAATCATTGAGTTTGTTTAGTTTGATTTTCAGTGTATAATATTAGATAGGAATTTATCATAGAGACTAAGATTCAAGCTAAAAATGATAATTCTGTAAAGAAGGTTTTTAAGGAGCTGCCTATATGTGGCTCAGGGTTCAAGTTTGTACAGCTACTTAATACTAGTTTACCAGAGCAATTAATTAAACACATGCATTGTGGTTATCCTGTCCCAGGTACTGATCTGAATGCTTAACTTATTTGTAAAAATAATTTATATCTGAATTAGTTTTAGATAGCTAAATACCTAAATTATTTTAGATACAATAAATTTAGTCTTCACAAGAAACCTCTTTATTAGGTGTCATTGTCCTCATTTTACAGAATATGAAAACCTGAGATACAAGAGATTGAACAATTAATCTGAGGCCACAGACAGGATATGGGAGAACCTTTGGTTAATTTCATGCTCTTAGCCAAAATTAATGCTTCCTGATCAAATGAAATGAAATACACTCTTGGCATTGAGAGGGAACACATCTGAATGTCTACTGGTCTGATAGAGATTTTTTTTTTTTCAGTTAACCAAGACAACAGATTTCTTCTGTTACCTGTAGTTTAGGGTTATAAGAGTTTAGATTACCCTCTGGTCATGATTTCCAAGGGTAATCCATGTTCTATGGAGAACAGTTGAAGCAGAAAGAGTGGACCCTTCTGGGTTCCATTTTCCTTCTCTTTATCATGGATCTTTCATCTTCCAAAACACTGCCACCTCAGATGGTACTAAATTCACAACAGAATTAGATTTCAATTGGTGCCCTTAATAGCTGTGGGGAATCCCTGTGCAAAGGATTCACTAAAGACCCTTTTCGTTTGTTTCTGCTAACTTAAACTAATATTTTATTATATTATGAGGAAACTACTGATTTTAAGAATTGGGATTTATGTTTCTTTTCCTTTTTCATTCTATAAATATAAATCAGCAAGTGACAAAAAGAGCATTCCATCTGTGAAGTTATTCTCTCCAGTGAGTTGAATATGAGCATTATAATTCATCAGTAGCTGATGACTGAGTGGATCTAGAGGAAGAATGAAAAGGTAGATTTTCAAAGATGAATATACAACAGTAATAATTTTCTCAATAAGATATACTTGAAATGGAAATCCATGACAGGAAGCCAGACTAGGAGATTTAGGAAGTTTGGATTCTTCTCTCCCTCCTAATCAGTTTTCCAACTTCCTTCCTTGATTAGTGCCTTTGCTAAAGCTTCTTACATGTGTCTCTGGCATGTTTCCAGTCGACCTTTTGAATTGCACTTTGGTTTTCAGGCAGTGATTTCTGCCCTAGCTGAATTTTAGAATATGAAGGTCATTCATCTATATCCTGGAAGGATGATTCACATATTTATGTTCTAGAAAGTAGGCTGAAAAGAAAAATTTGCTACTTTATTAATTAGACCCTTTTCACATTTTGTATTCTCAAGCTTAATCATTTGCTTGTTTGAACTAAAGTCATCTTCCTTAATCACCACCATTAGTGGCTGTCCATGAATGATTATCTCTCTGAATTTTATAAGCATGTTAGAATTTAATGCATTTTACATTCCCCATTAGGGATTAGACGTCATTCCATATTTTACTATACCAATATATATTTTGTAAAGCATGAAATTGACTATAGTAATGCTCTACCTTGGTAGTAGAAGGGAGCCCTCTTGTCTATGGCCATACCAGCCTGAACGTGCCTAATCTCGTCTGATCTCAGATGCTAAGCAGGTTTGGGCTTGGTTAGTACTTGGATGGGAGGAGGGAACCTTCCTCCCCCTCACTGGGTAGAGGGAGCAATTGAATAACTAGGGGATCCAGTCTTGGTACCATTTTATAGTTTAAGCTTTCCAGGGGATTTCAAAAAGCTTCCTTCTTCAAAGATGAAAACTATTGCTTTAGTATTGAATTTTCCCAGTGAGGAAGAGTTCGTTCACTGTCTTTTGGAAGCAGCCTGTTACATTTTGGGAGTCATTTAGAAATTCTTCCTTATATCCAACAGAGTGACTCTTTGCATTCACTGGTTCCTGGTTCTGATCTTTAAGATGACACAAAACAGATCTATTCCTTTTCTACCTGATGGTCTTCCAAATACCTGAAGCCATCTTAATATTCCTATGATTATTATCATACACATTGGGTCATGCCACCATTTCCCATATTCCATATTTTGAAAATCTCTCCTGATCATGGTTCTTCTCCTCTGTCTCTTGGGCATGTAAAAATGGACAGTGTATTCTAGAAAGACACAGCATAATCATGTACACACATATAGCGTTTTCTGGCTTACTAAATGCTTACAGTGTGTTTACGTTTTGTCTCATCTCATCCTCGCAGTGAAACTGGCAGACACAGACCTCTCATTTTGTCCTCATTTTGTCTGAATAGACCTGAAGCTCTAGGCAGGCAGGATCTGGCACTGTTTTGTCTTGAATCCCAACTCCATGCACAGTGCTTTGTATATAGTTGTGACTTACTAAATAATTGTTGAATGCATCAGCCCCCATTCCTCACCCTGGGGTTGGCACCTGGCAGTTGAATTGGCAGTAGGAGGTAGAATAAGTTTTGGAACTTGGAAGAGTGGTCAATTGTGCATAATGCTTTTAAAAAAACTTTGCAAGTTGTTTGTATTGTTTGTGTGTTTCAGGGTCTTCTAGTTTTTTCTGGCCTTAAAATGACTATCAGAATGTTCTGCACACTCAAAGCAGTACTGTTTTAGTCCAATACAGGTTCATATAAGAAAAACAAAAACAAACCTTTCCCTTTTTCTCAATTTATGAAGTTAGGAGTTTAAAAAATTGCTTTTAAAGTGAGTATTAATCCAAAAGAATAAATGGAGTAAAATATATATTGGAAAATTAAAATTAGACACTTCAGTGCAAATTTTTATTGGGTAAATGTGATATGTGATTTAGTTAATAATGATTCAAAAGCAGATATTTACTTAAATGTTATATGTCGAATATTTTCAAGGCTTTTGAGATGTTATATCATGGACAAAGTTTCTACTTTTATGCATCTTATATTTAACTTGAGGGAGATAGGCAGCTTATAATTAAGCAAATAGGACACATAAAGTAATTTATGATAAGAAGGAAAAGAAATCTACAGAACAATGTACTAACGAACAACAGTGAGGAGGTGGCCCGATTGGCCCGATGAGCTGAGACCTGAGGGACGAGGGGGAGGCCACTCTGCAAAGTGCTCATCATTGCAACTGAGAGCAGGAATTCAGAGGTCCTGATGGTGGGAGAGAGATGCCAGTGCCCCGAAGGAATAGCAAGCTGGCTGACGCATAGCAGAAGAATGGCAGCTTGAGTATTTGGGATGAAGTTGGTTGTGTACAGGCCTGGCCTCCTTAGAACATCCTTATGGGCCTCGGTGAGCAGTTGGACAGGTTTGAAAGTTGATTCACCATGGTGAATAGACCTTGGTTTCTAGGGATAAAAGAGGAGCTGGGGGACCCCCAGGAGGGGTTGGAAGTAAGCAAGTGGAGACACGATGGCATCCGGACTATCAGAGGCCCGAGTCATGAAGAGAAGTGGGGGCATTTGAGACAGTATTGGAAGCACCGTTGACAGGTCATACTGTAGGATTGGGTAGGGGACCGTGTAGAAGTCTGGTGGAAAAAAGCTTTGCACTTACCATAAATAATGCCAGGATGTTAAGGAAGGACCCCAGGAAACCCTGTTCCTGCAGTTACCAGTATTACTGTTTTATACAAATGCACACCGGGGTTCATGAAGTGATGTTCCCACTCTGAGGCTCAACTGTGCAGGAAAGCAGTTAGATGTATGTGCCTGAAGTCTGAACAATGTCTCCTCGCTTTCCTATCCTAAATCTTAGTACCCTGCTCCTATAGCTGTGTGAAGGAATAACATGGAATAATGTAGTCAGTGGTACACCTTGGAGTCTTTCTTTTATGGGTCTCCCTGCCTTAGCTTAATCCATTAAGAATATAACCATATCTGATGCTTGTTAGCTTGGTGAAATAATGACAACTCTTCTTCACCCCTGGCCAGCGTTGTACCTGCACATGTATAAATTTGCTTAGCTTTCCAAAACGGTGCAAGGTTTTACGAAGATAAGACAGTTCATTTACATATCCCAGAATGATTTGGCTGGCAAACTCAAGGAGATACGGTGTGTGGATCAAGTTTAACACGTTCATTTGGATTGGCTGATTCCCCTGTGTTTCCTGCACTTGCAAAGGGTCCCATCTGTTCAGCTGCTGGCCAGAGACCATTGTGCCTGGGAGCCCTGAAATTTCTTATTGCAGACGCTCAGCGCTTCATAATTGGTTTAGGGTGCCCCAGATACTCACCAGGAACATTGTTAATTAGTACCAACGTAAGTGGCAATTATTCCAGAAGTAGGATACCTGCCTGTGACAAATGTACTCAGGTGACCGCGAGAGCCAACATACTTTTTCTCCTACACTTTTCCCCTCTGGCATCATGGTGATTTTAGAACTCAGAGACGCCTTCTCCATGCCCTCAAACCGCTGAGCCCAGCTCCCAGGCCCTCCTAAGGACTTCCCAGGACCTCCCATAGAACGATCATCCCTTAATCTCCAGGAAGATCTCTCTATGCCAGTTGAACTATAAACCACTTGGCATTTCCTCCACAAACCCTTTGTTTCCACACTTTGCATCTTTGCTCCTTAAATTCTGTTTGAAATCACTTTTTCACCCCCTTAATCCCTGCCTGTCACAAATTATACTCATTTCAGATGTCTGCCTAATGCTCTGTCCTTTGATCTTCCAATAATTTGTTTGTTCCTCTCTTTTGATATTTTACCTCTTATCTCTTGTCCTCGCTCTACATCTTATGGGTTTTATTGCCCCTTCCCTGCATATTCTTCACATTTTTATGTTAGTGCGCCAGCAGAGTGCCTCACACAGAGTATGTTCCCAATTAGGATTTGATGACTTCCACCGAATTCTTAGTATCTAACTCTGGTCAGAAGATAAGCAGCAGGAAACATGAGATCCTCTCAAGGCAAAGTTCTGAAATAACACAACCAGAGACATGCTTTTGCAGTACCCACTCCCCACCCTGGAAGGGATCAGGCTGCCATCAGAGCCATCCTAACCTTTAATCTTTGTTGTTCTTTTATGATCAGAGTGGCCTGGCCTCTTTGTTTTCTGAGTGGAAACCAAGTTCAAGGAGGGAATGCCTTGCTGAGTGGGCCAGCCCCAGGGAGATGCCAGTTGTGTCTGCAGCGGGGCTGCCATTAGAGAGACCAATGGACTTGTTACATCCCAGGGCACGCTTTCTCCTGGATTATATTGTTTCCCTTTGAATTCTCCAAGACCTGTCAGGTGTTTTCTTCCTTATCTCCCTGAGGGCAGCCAGTTAATCTAAGATTAGCCTGACAGCCCCTATTTTCCAGGTCTCTGGTTTCATCAATAAAGTAGGTTACATCTTTTTTGAGCTCCATTACCTCCTCCATAACCTTGCTCTCTTGATCCATATTGTGGTTTATTCCTTCTACAGCCCGCCCTGTCCATTTTTGGCTGGGTTCCCACTTCCTATTCCCACTCTTGAATGGGACCATTTAATTCAGTAATTGCCCAGACTATAAAAGCCTGACAATCCCTGAGCCTTTTGTGTGGTGTTTTCACCTCATTGCTTTTCTGGTTGCCACACTGACTTTGAGTAGAACAAGCTGAGTGACCAACAGTATCTTTGGAATTACTAACGAATTGCCACCTTTACTTTCTAGGTGTCAGTGATTAACTGTTTCATGTCACTTACCACATAAAGGCAATTTTCTAGGAATTTGGGAAAAGCTATAAAGGCCTTTACTTATTTGAACCCAGAGGCAATGTCTTTAACGTGCAGTATACACACCCTTGTGGGGGGATGCATAAGATATCCCATTATATTTACTTTGCTGTCATGTCTTTTTATTTCTATTTTTTAAATATGCATGATATATTAGCATTGAAGGACATGAACATAATTTATAAAAATGCATCTGTTGATGTTACATGCTCAGGGATTTTCCTGATAGGGATGTGGGATAAAAACGTTTGGGGGAGAGCACCTGGGTGGCTTAGTGGTTGAGTGTCTGTCTTCTGCTCAGGTCATGTTCCTAGGGTCCTGGGATCGAGTTCTGGATCAGGCTACCCGCAGGGAGCCTGCTTCTCCCTCTGCCTATGTCTCTGCCTCTTTCTTTCTGTGTCTCTTAATGAATAAATAAATAAAATCTTACAAAATAAATTGTTTGGGGACCCTTGGCTTTCAGAGCAACATCAACTTCCAGCTCCTTGCCTTTCCCTTTGGCTAGTTGTATGACCTTGGATCAGTTTTTTTACTCTTTGGGTCTTATTGTTCTCATCTGCCAGTTAAAAACAAAACCATTTCATAGGTTGTTGAGAGGTTCCTGTGAGGTAATGCACGTGCAGAAGTTAGCAAGTACTTGGAGCAGAGTGTGTACTGGTTACTATGGTCATTTGTGGTTTTTATTGACATTATTGTTGTTGATATGTGCTGCCTCACTGTTCTAGTATTTCACCACTTTTATAATAGCAGAGGAACTAAGCCTACTCTCCATGTCAAATAATAATAATTTTTAAAAAGTGTCTAATACTGAACACATTAAAAATGTGAATGAATGAAATAAACATTAGACTTTTAAAAACTACATGCACATAATTTCCTCCTTTAACATTAATAATATAAATAGGTTTTGTAATATATTTTGCATGACTTTGGCAAGCGAGGGGGCAAAGTAATTCACTAGAACTTTAAAAAAAAAAAACACTGAATCTGTAATACATTCCGTAGGGTTGTTTGTTGGTACCATTAGCTTCTGGTGGGTTTTCTTTGGTGTTTTAGAAATGAAACTCTTTTTAGATAAAGTTTATCATACGCCTACCTTTTATTGAATATGGCCACAGCAGGTATGGTTCTAAAGTGATGTTCTGGTACAAGATGTCTTAAAGAATAACAAGCTTACTATGCACTTATCTGATATGTTTGCTGGGATCTGAGGATGTAAGAGAATTCTTCAGTGAGGTAAAGAAAAGTTCACCATAGTTTGCAAGACTGGTTCATGTGGAATTTATAAGAATGGACTGACCAGCATGCCCTTTTAAAATTCCGTAGTTAATCTCTTTATTGAAAGCTGCTGGGCTAGTTGATTAAGAAAGCCTTACGGGATGACTGCTTTTAGTGTCATACAAATGAAGTTGAATTGTTGCTTTGTAAATCACCAAAGATCAAAGTGCTTTGGGGTCAGAATACTGCAGTTATTATTATTATTTTTCATTATTTTCTTATTGTTTCATTTTAGAATGGAGGTGAAGGGTTGAAGAATGAAACAAATGGCATTTGACATCTATGATGCTTATTTACTCTCGTGCACTTCTTTATGCATCTACTCTGAGCAATTGGGCAAGTTGCACAGCCTAACATAGATGGATCAATGTAAAGCTCAATCAGTTAATTGGTTCCTATTTATAATTGCCTGGATACTTTCTAGCCGTTAAGAAATCAGTAGGCATGTCGAGAAAACTCCAGGTGCTCCCAGGGAAGCTGAAGAATTATACCTATTGGCTTGTCCATGGCGTAAAATCCCTACTGCCATAGTCAGCTCAGCATTAAATGTACATGGGACCATTCGGTGTTACCCTGCCATCTGAGGGGCACTAAGGATTGATGTTTTTGCTTCTTATGCTTCCCTGAAGGGTACAGCATGTGTTTTGTTCCCCTTGATTGTCCAGTGCTTAAAGCAGTATACAAATAGGTTTGGATGGATGAAGTGAATATGTGAGCATGCATTTTGCTGACTATGGTGACAGTGAGGAAAAGAAGTAAGAAAAAGGACTAAAAGAGTGGACTTAAAATGGAAACTGAATCTACCCTAAGAAGTGCACATAGATTTCAGTTCCCTAGTATGACTTTACTTCTGAAAAGTTTGGGGATTGCTCTGTTGCAGTTTATTTCCATATAGTGCATAGCATTAAGCAGGTATATGCAGGTTTGGGAAGGATTCACGTTTGCCATGTGTATTTTAGTGCCTTCTAGGACAACTCTAAAAAAATCCTTTATCTATTTATCTATTATTTTATTTTAAATTCCAATATTCTTAACATAGTTTTATATTAGCTTCATGTGTACAGTATAGTGACACTTCCATGCATCACCCAGTACTCCTCAGGACAAGTGCCCTCCTTAATCCTCATCACCTATTTTACTCATCCACCCACCCAGCTCTCCTCAGTATGTTCTCCATAGTTAAGAGTCTGTTTTGTGGTTTGTCTTTCTCTCTTTCTTGTTTCTGTTTGATCATTAGTTTTGTTTCTTAAATTCCACAGATAAGTGAAATCCTATGGTATTTGTCTTTCTCTGACTGACTTATTTCACTTAGCATTATAGTCTAGCTCTATCCATGTCATTGCAAATGGTAAGATTTCATTCTTTTTTATGGCTGAGCAATATTCCATTTTGTGTGTGTGTATGTGTGTATAGTATATATATATATATATGTATATATCTATCACATCTCCACGTACATAAGTGGATAAAGAAATATATATATTTATCGATTGACACTTGGGCTACTTCCATAATGTGGTTGTTGCAGAAAATGCTGTTTTAAATACAGGGATGTGGGGATCCCTGGGTGGCTCAGCGGTTTAGGCCTGCCTTTGGCCCAGGGTGCGATCCTGGAGTCCTAGGATCGAGTCCTGCATCGGGCTCCCGGCATGGAGCCTGCTTCTCCCTCCTCCTGTGTCTCTGCCTCTCTCTCTCTCTCTCTCTCTCTCTCTCTCTCTCTCTCTGTCTATCATGAATAAATAAATAAATCTTTAAAAAATATAAATGTGGGGATGTGTATATCCCTTTGAATTAGTGTTTTTTGTAGTTTTGGGGTACAGAACCCATTATATAGTACTCCTATAGTACTCCTATAGTACTCCATCCAGTAAGTGATGGTCTATTTCAGATACTAAAATCAACAAATAGTTACTAAATGTCCCATTCAAGGTTACAGTGAAAATTAGCATTAAACTTAGAAACCAAATCCATAAGTCTGAGTACTATTCTAATGCTTTAGCTAGAAACCTGCGGCTTGCCTCACAGAACCAGAATAAGACCATTCCTGATCATTGATTCTGTCAGGGTTGGCTAGGACTGTTGGCCTGTTCTGTAACTTTGTTAACACCTTCAATTTATCCATTTGGTTGACTGGTCATAGATTCGTGATAGATTAAAGCTAACTTAATATCTTAATTTTTCTGCTGGTGATAAGTACAGTGGCTAAGAAGGGACAGAATGATATAGTCAGCAAATATTACGCACCTGGTGATGCTCGTTTTGAACAGAAGAGGATTTACAGAAGCATCAGACAAATGAGAGAAGAGTCTATGTCAAGTTTCTTATGAAAATACTTGTGAGCAAAGTGAATTCTCTACTACTTAGCTAACTTCAGAAATGGTCCCATATTGGATGAAACACAATAACTGACTTATGTCTGGGCTAACTAATGCTGACACAGCTGGGCCCAGAAGACATAATTCCATCGTGCTCCACCGTCTTCCAGTTCTGTGGTGACATATTGTTTAAGTTCAGTGGTCTTCTGATGTTTCAAGATACCGCAGATGTATTAGCAAAGACTTTCTAGTGTGAATGCATATTCTCACCATAAATCATATGGAGAGAGAAAGGATTTTAGCATTTCTGTGGGATTACAGTGAGTAGTTAAATGTTTTGAATTGTTTTTGTCATAAAAGGGATGAGGGGCGATGGTTAGTGAATTTGGGGGTATCCCAATGTAGAGTCTGGGGCTCCTCCATACCAGTGGCCATCTCAATAAAAGTGCTAGACATTAGAGGTTTTCTTCTTCATCTTCTTCATTCATAATATGATGCACTTGCATTCTATACTGCAGCCTGGAACCTTTGATTTTTATTTTTCAGTTCTGTGATCCTAACTCAAGCCCCCTGTGGCACTCCAGGCTCACTCCAGACAGAGATGATGATATGAAAGTTGTAAATGCTTTGAGTGAGTGAGGCTTGCCAGAAACTTCCCTGGGAGGACAGTGGAGCAGCTATTCCAATGCTTTTGTGAAACATGAGCCATACTGAGATCACCATGAAAAAAAAAAAAAAAAAAAGCAAGGTCCCAGGAAGAAGCTAGTGTGGGGGGAGTGGCAGGCTTTTCTCTGCAGGGTGTGCAGTGCCCTCACCCAGTCAAGGTTCTGAGGTGCTCCACAGTAGTAAAACCTTTTGATGGTCCAGCCTAGTCTTTGAACAACTTTTTTGGCCACAGAACTGCGTTTTTTCTTTTGTTATGTTTTATTTAATATACTGTAATTTGGAGAACTCACTTCTGTCAATGATCCAAAAAAGAAATGGGGTTACGTGCCTGAGACAGTGAACCAGGAGTTTCAGTGGTGTGCTATGGGTACTGATTGGCTGCTATGCGCAGTCTGTGGTTTGTTTTGCTAGTGACAGATATACAAATCTCAAAATTGTTAGAGAAAGACCATTATAAACTAAAGAAAGTTAAGTTTTAGAATGAAAAAAAAAGAATCTCTTCAGTGATTTGTCAAGTAAATGGTAATTTTTTTGTAATCGATGAGCGCCCGTTAGAATTAAGTACCAGTTATATGCTTCATTTTCAACACCTCATTTTTTATTTATACTTTCTGATCCTCCTGGCATCTTACTTGCTTTATGGATTTGTTTGGAAAGATTTTGTTCTCAGACATAGAGTATGAGGTTAACTGGGACTCTACCTCTGATGAAAGTGCCAGACACTCCAAATTAGTAGCATTCTTATGATTGGATGCCTTTTGCCCCGTGGAGCCCAGAAACAATTTCAGAAACAGAAACTGTTCTTTCCATTAGTGATCAAAACAGTTTAGAAAATATTTTGTCTTTTAGTGATAGTCCTGATAGACTGCAAAAAATATAAAGTCAACCAGATCTTGGTGGGAGAAAACATTCTGTCATACTAGCTATATTTTCCTCCAGCAGTAAAGAGAGTGCATACAAATTTAATGAATGGAAGTTAGAATCACATTTCTTCTTAGTTTGGTCTTTTATTCTCTCCCTTAGGCTTAATATAAATGAGCAGAGTCACAAACACAGAAGGGACTTTTTTCCTCTGTAGAGAACATATAGGTCACTAATGTCACTGCTTTGTGTCTGAAATAACATGCTGCTTGAATATGCTTCCAGGCAGTCACTGTTACACATTAGCCTCAATTTTGCAGTGACAGTTTCTGGTGGGGTAATGTGCTGAGATGTGACGTTACATTTGCTCAATATGTTATATTCTTGGCACCAACCTGCTTTGGGTCTTTATGAGTTTGGGAAAGAAATGAACAAAGTCCTGTCTAACATGTATTGATAATTGCTCTCAACTTAGCAGCTGATCTAACAAGTCCTTTGGATCTTTTGCCAAAATTTAGAGGGTATGTTATTAATCTTTGTAATCTTCCAGAACATATTAGGATCCCCACCACCAAAATCACTAAACTGTGCCATTGACAAATATGATTTGAAGGAGATTTTCAAGAATTCAACCTGTTTTAAATACTAATTAGTTTCAGAAAAATCACTTTTGCTTTGTGCACAAACTCTAAAGAGCCTTACTCATTAAATAGATTGGTTCTTTTTCTGTAGGCTATGCTAAATGGTGAATATATAAAAATGTGTAATGCCCTAGAAAAAAGCATCTAAGGTGATTATTTTAATATAAATTCTATGTGTGACTAATTTGCCAGGCAGATTATTTATACTAAGCCATCTGATCTGGAGATATTCCAGAGTTTAAAACTTTTAAGGGAACATGTTTAGAAAGTTTCAGTTAAATAGCTTACTATATACCAAATTTCTAAAGACTTTCATTAGTACTATAAGGTGTTTCTTCACTTTGTACAGAAAAATAAGTATTTTAAATTGATTAACCTTTCTTCCTTTCTCATCTTAGTATTATTGTTCTTTACATTAGACACCAGTCGTTATTTTTCCTCCTTTATACTAATGTATTGCACAGTTTTTCATGCCAAAGATGATCTGAACTCATAAATTAATCTCTCTTTATAAATAAATAATATATATACACTCATATTTATAAAAATAAGCACAAATATAAAATTCAATGCAAAATAAATACTAGAGAACCAAATTCAACAGCCATTAGTTGAGTATATGATTTATATCAAAAATTGAGTTAAACGCTGATATAAAAATACTAATTAGTAATCTGAAATTTTATAGGTGAGAGTTGTTTTAGTTTTTCTCTCAATTTTAACAACAACCTTATAAAATAGTGTTTATTCTAATTGACCATCTTACAAATGAGGAAATAAGCTGAATTCAGTGAATGAGGACATAAGAGTATTACATACTTGATTACTTTTGATTTTAAAAGAAAATAAACCCTTAAATGTCTTAATCACAATGGTGCAATTTAATATTTTTGGTCAAGGTTTCTAACACAAACTCTTTAATGTGCACAGTGATTATCTTGCATATAAAATTGCAAAGGACTAACCTGTATTAACTCTTGAGATCTCAAAGTGGTTCTGGATCTTTAAGGCCTAAAATTTCATTCCAGTGCATTCCTCATTGTAATTTATACTGATCGCCTGCATAGTAGAATATTTTGTGTGAAGACCTTGAGAACTGCAGGGGGAGTGAGTGAAATGTGTTTATGTGTTTGGGCTTTAAACCTTATGAGAAAGACTAAAACAAGTATTAAGACATTAACCCACCTTCATGGCCTTGTCTATCACCGTGACTTTGAATGAACCCATTAGGTGAGAAGCGCCCCATTGATTTCTGAGTTGTGTTTCATATATTCTCTTTATTGCTTTTCAGATGAAGATGCAAAATCACACATGTACATTCACTTACAGGCGCACATTCACAGAGACACAAAGACATAGCATGTGAAAGAAGTCTGGAATGGAGCCAAATCCTCAAAATTTGGATAAGGAACTTCTTTGTGAAGAGTAAAAGATGTCAATAATTAACATATGCCTTAGTGAAAAATTTGGTAGCAAGAGAATTGGATATGGAAAGTAGAAAGACATTTCCTATAATTGAACAATGTCATTATACCTCAAAAAATAATTCAAAGGCAACTATGTTAAACTAGTCTGAAAAATAGCAAGTGGCATTCCCTACAGGCAGAAGATCAATTCTACCCTGTTAGTGGTGGCAGTTAAGCAGAGTAATATTATTATAGTCTCAATGATTAATATCTCAGATGTTTTGCTATAAAATAAAAATATAAGGTGATATATAATATATAATGTTTATAAGACAATATTTTGAAACATTTTGCTACCTTATAAGGTGAATGATTACTATTAAAAGTGATTAAAGTAACTTTCTAAGAAAACATCTATAAAAAGAACACATCTATAAAATACATCTAAGTAGTCAAAAGTCGCTGTTATCTGCATTTCCCTTTCTGTCACAGACAATGTGTGTATACATTCAGATGACAAAATTAGTTTGCCATTTCATACTTCCCAGCCATTTGACTAGAAGAACATCCTTTTCAAACTAAGGCTGTAGAATTATAGATTCATCAGATTTTTGCAGATAAAGAAACTGACATTCACAGTATTCCGAGGATTAGCTTAATTGTCCATGACTACTTTGTAGATTTCCCAGCCTTGGGAAACACCAAGCCGTGTCATTACCTCTTTGTCAACTTAGGTACCAAGTGTGCCTCAAATAATTATTGTGAATATTCTGGATTTACACCTGTCAAATTCTTTTTTAAGAACATTGATTGTATATATATACATTTATATACACATTCATGCCGAGATTAAGACTAGGTGGACTTAATATACGATTGTTTTCTTTAGTACTTTTTAACACTTTAACTTTTTAAAAACACAGGTCTCTGAGGCAACTACAGTTGAGAGTGATAGATACCATTTGTACTTCAAAAACTTAGTTGTGTTTGATTGTTTCTCAAAGAGCTTAACATAGAATTACCGTATGACTCAGAAATTCTCCTCCTGGATCATAACCCAAAAGAACTGAAAATAGGTACTCAAACTCATACATGTACTTGTGTGTTCATAGCAGTACAATTTGTAATAGCTGAAAGGTGGAAGCAACCCAACTGTACATTAGTGGATGAATGAATAAATCAATGTGGTATATCCATTCAGTGGAATATTATTTGGCTATAAGAAATGAAAGTACTGATACATGCTAAAATGTAAAATGATAAACCTTGAAAACATTGTGGTAAGTGAAAGTAGCCAGATGCAAAGGTTATATATGAATTCATTCATTTCAAAGATGTAGAAAAAGTAAATCATACAGACAGAAAGTAGATTGATGGTGGCTAAGAGTTGGAGGAGAGGCAATGAGCAGTAATTGCTTAATGAGTATGTGCTTTTCTTTTGAGGTGATGAAAATATTTTGAAACTAGATAAATAGAATGGTGGCCGTACAGCATCATGAATATGCTAAATGTCACTGAATTGTTCATTTTTAAATGGTTAATTTCATGTTATATGAATTTCACCTCAAATTACTTTTTTAAAAGAATGGGTGTATCAGTGTTCCAACAAAATTTTATTTACAAATGCTTATTGTTCTTGAAATTGAGCACTATGCATTTCATAAATTAATGTTAATACATCTTTGAGGATTACCGAAAGTTATATAGTTTATAGTAATTTACTATTTCTTAAACAAGGTATCTTACATTTCAAACAATTGAGATATTAGTCAGCTTAGTGAATTCTGACACTTTACATTTTATAAACTTTTTAGTCTGAATTGAATTTGTTGAATTTGAAGCCTTCATAGGTAGTTTCACAATTAGCACACATTATCCACACATATTTGTTTGCTATTGCACACAGTAATGCTTGGCTGGTAGAGCCAAGTTCTTTACATGCATTATCCAATTTATTCCTGAAAACAGCTTTATGAAGTAGTGCTATTCTACCTATTTAATAGTTGAAGAAGCCAAGGTTTGTATTTGACTGGTCTGGGACTGATCCCAAAGCATGCCTATAATCATTAAACCAGCTTTTTTTTTTTTTTTTTCCTCTAATGAGATACATCCCACAAAATGAGTTAGTCTCAGTGGACTCACAATCCTTTAACTCCAGGCCCAACAGAGAAGCAGAGTGAAAAATTAATGATTTCTTTAGGGGGGAAAAGTGTTACTGGATTTGCTAAGAATCATGCTGAAATTCATTCATTGGCATATTGTGGAGTGTGTTAGAGTCTCATTATATAATTAAAAGCATTAAATATACAAGAGAGCTTGACAAAATGATAGACTATAGTATGTGCCTGTGAATATCTTTTTCGACTAATAAGTGTATATCATATTTAAAAGTATATTCATTTATTCAGTAAATATGTACAGAGTGCCTAATACGCTGAATAACATGAAGTCCCTGTCTTCAGTGAGATGTCAGATCTGAGAAGATACATGATAAAATATTTATTAGGCTATTAGGTTGTAATGAGTGTTAGGGAGACAATAAGGTAACAAGGTAAGATCTGGAAAGTATATGTGTGTGTACCTATGTGTACTGCATGCCCAATTTTATATAGGATGGTCAGGGTAGAGCTAATTGAGAGGAGATTGGCCAGAGACGAGAAGAAAGTAACTGAACAGTTCATGTGGGCATCTGGAGAAAGAACATTCCAGGCATATGGAACATCACATTCACGTGACCTGAGGAAGGATTGCATTTGGCATTTTTGAAAATCAGCAAAGGACTGCTTTGTTTGCATTGGAATAAGGGAAGGAGGAGTGAAAGGAAGTGAATTCATAAAAGTAAGCAGGTGCCAGATTTTGCAGAGCCTTTGAAGACCTGATAAGGCCTTTAGATTTTATTCTAAGCAATATAGCAAGCCTTCAGAGTTTTGGAGCAGGGGAGGGTCTTAATCAGATTTACATCATAAATGCAGTTGCTGTGACTATTGTCCCTTGAGTAGACTAGGGGGGTGGGGGCAGAGATGCAGTAAAGATGATCAGGAGAATTTTGCAGTCCTTGCTCCTTACCCTGACTATGGTCTTTGCACAAGCAGCATCAGCATCACCTGGGACTTACTTAGAAATGCAGACTCTCAAGCCCCACACCAGGCCTACTGCAACACTCCTAGGTGCTTTGTGCAAACTTTGAGGTTTGAGAATAACTGATTTAAATGATAAATGGGGTTGGCTTGGGATAGGGGAGTCCAGGCAATGATGGTAGCAAATGGTGGGATGCTGGATATGCCTTTCTTTTTCTTTTTGGATATAACTTTCCATCATGATCAGTTGAGGTATTGTGTATAGGTATGAAATAAGAAGATGGTGAATGAGATACCTTTTACAGCAAAAGAAAAGAAAAACAAAGCAGCTGAGATTTCTTGAAGTCACTGGAAATCTAGAATCTGGGTTGAGGTGCCTTTAGACTTGCAAATGAGGAGTCTGGAGATAGGGGCTTAGAACTATATATTTGGAAGTTGTTAGATGACACTAGTATGTGAAACCATGGAACTAGATGAGATCATGAAGACAATTAACAGAAAGAGAAGAGCGAGTCCAAAGGCTCAGGTCTGTAATGCTCTAATAGTGGAGGAGGGGGACCATCCAGAAAGGACAACTACTAGTGGGTCCCGAGTTAAGCTGTAGGGTAATAATGGGGAACATGTGGTGGCCTGATGGTACTAGCACCAAGTGTAGACAACATCAAAGAACTTAAACCTCTCATGAAATGAGTGGTTTGTGCATTTGATTCCTCCATTGCACTCCAAGCTCTGCAAACTATGTCAGAACAGTGCCTGGCATTCCAAAGGTCTTCAGAAGGAAGCCTCTGGATAAACGAAGAACGATGGCTTGTTTTACATTAGGATATTACTTGGCATTTTTAGGGCTTCTAGATTTATGTGATTCTGCAGTTTGTCAGGCTCTGGGTCATCTGTTTTTTGCACACGATTACTCACTTAAGTGCAATAGGTAACTTGGGTGGAAATCTTTGCTATTATGTTTAATGTCCCCTGCCATTTCCACTCCTTTAGAGTTCCCTCTTTGCTATTTGGATGTAAATATTCACAATCCTCCCTTTTCTTGCAGTGCCTTCTCTTCTGTCTCTGACAAAATCCATATATGTCTTTACAAAGAAAGAATATTTGATCAAATAATAGCTTTTACTCACAAAGGTGTGTTTCTTGATAGAGAATTTGAGGAGAAATGAATGGAACTCTTGATGTTTTCCAAGGAACTGATTTGGTAAATGAAATTGACTGTATTGTGATCTATTTTTTTGAGAACCAGACAAGAACTGAGAAGCATGGCTCATAAGTCAAACTCTGGGCCTTTATTTGAAGCTTGTTTGCTTTGGCCATTACTTTACTTCCCTGAGATTTAAGTTTAAAGTTCCAGGTCTGACACATTTGGTCACAGGGGCAATGGTGACTGGAAATATAGGATGATATACAGATTCGTAACTGAACAGTCTGAGGGGAACTGGGACTCTCAGCTTTTGTTTACCACTCTCAGCTTAATAAAATTTAAAAGACAAGTTACCATCAGAAGTTCTGTTGTTGGTAGTATACAAAGTAGAAAAAAAATCCCAACATGTGTTGTGTATGAAATAAGCGAGGTGTGTTTAGAATACAGTGTTTGGAGACATTCAGTTTGTGAAGAGGGCTACACTGGCATTTCCCTGTCCAACCATTGGGGTGTGTGTGTGTGTGTGTGTGTGTGTGTGTGTGGAAACTGTGAAGAGTGAGTGATCTGAGTGGGCAGCTAGAGAAGGAATGTGGGAACTTTCAGGAAAGACAGCTTACCCCCTCTCTGTTTTTATCAATTATAAAAAAATCAATGATAACAGTTATATTCAACAAATTCAAAAAATAATTCTGGATGAACTTTTTTTAAATATATATTTTTAATTTATTCATGAGAGACAGAGAGAGAGAGAGGGAGAGACATAAGCAGAGGGAGGAGCAGGCTCCATGCAGGGAGCCAGACGTGAGACTCGATCCTGGGTCTCCAGGATCATGCCCTGGGCTGAAGGCGGCGCTAAACCACTGAGCCACCCGGGCTGCCCTGGACAAGCTCTTTTGTTCATGAGGTTGTGAATGCCACAGGAGCTATGTAGGATTCATTCCTTATGGCACCTGGCCTCAGGCTGGTTACAGGCAGGAGAGGTAATTGATCATCTTCAAAAAGAAGCAGTGAGTATTCACATCTTGATAAATATTATCATTCCCCTCCCCTATTTTTCTGTTTTTCCTGTCTCTTCTCCTTCATAATTTGAGTTGACATGAGGAGATACTGTTCACAAGATAAAAGCATTTTTAGCAGTTAAAAAGCCATTTTCAGCACACACATATGACTCTTGCTAGGGAGGGAAAGGTGTGTGAGACCATACTAAGGCAGTAGGGCAAGAACATAGGTGACAAAGGGAGAAATATGATGTGGTGTAAGCAGACTGATAGACTCAAAGAACGGCAGCCATATTATTTTGGGTAAATCTGGAAGAGATTGTCATGGAAGAGGCAGCCCTTGGATTGGACTGAAAGGTTAAGTGGCATTTTGGAGCTGAAGAAGAGAATAAGGAAAGATGAGCATTTAGGGGGCCACATCAGTTGAGCAAAAGAACTGACATTAAAGCCTCACTGGTAGAAGAAATGTTTGGAATTCGGGGAGCCAGACAAGGATGTTCCTGGAAGTTCTTCCCAGTGTAATGTTTCTTAACTTTAGAGGCATTGGATTGTTTTGGAAGGCTTTGAGGACAGAAACGATGTAACTAGAACTCTGCTTTAGGAGGATAAATGGGCAGGAGTTTAGGGAATGGGGAGAATTGAGAACAGGGACACCATGATAGCAGCCCCATCTGGAAGTAGTGAGGTCCTGAGGAAGGGTGATCCTGGAGGGAAACAGAAAGGAACTGGGGGTGGTTGTGAGAAATACTGGGGAGAGAAATGTTGGAGAGAAGTAGGACTGGGCAGGGTTAGCTAAAGGGAAGGGTTCAGGGGCAGTGGGAATGTACACCGAGGGCTGGGTGAATAGTGGTGTCTAGAAGTAGACATGCTATGAGGAAAGTGGGTTTGATGGGGAAGAGAATGAGTTTACTTGTGGATTTGTAGCAGATACACATGCAGGAGGACACATGGTCTAACCAGTTGCAAATATAAGCCTGGGTTTGGCAGAGAAACCAGAAGCACAGAAAGAGATTTGGTCCTTACTTATGGCAAGATAATAAGTGAAGCTGGATAAAAATAACATCATCCTTTTAGGTGAATTCATACAATTAATCTTCTAGCTCATTAAAAGAAACCTCAGACTTGAACTAAACAATGCATTGTAAAACACAACACACTTCTTTTGTCTCCAGCAGAGCAAGAGTTCAAGATAATTTCCTTGAACAAGGTTTGTAGCAAGAACTGTGTTGAAAAGAGCTTCAGTCTTTGTGCCTATAATAGCAGAGTCTTCCATAAATGTGAGCCATGATCCAGGGAAGAAGGCTTTTTCCTTTCAGGCATGACATGTGTTTGATTTCCAAGGGCAAGGTTTCTCATTTGATTGCCAACCTCCCTAATTAGGAGGCCTTGAAGATCATTGCCTCAAGGTTGTTCAAGCTGAAAAAGCATTCACAAGCACAAACATATTTTATGTCCAGTAAAAGTCGCTCTAGTTGACTGAATGCAGTTAGTTATCATAGTGACTTACCTGTTAGCTCCAGGCAAACGCAGCCAGCAGCATTAGTATTCAAGACAAAAGACAGCCATCAGCGTAAATTCTTGTCTACTATGCAAGGTGTATCTTTTGATCTTTTCAGAAAGAGCTGGAAAATTGGATGGTATTTGCAGGAGCCTTTCAGCTGAGAAATGTCAATAATGTAATCGTGTTGAGACCAGTGCATGGAATTGACTTGTTGGGAGATGGATACAGATGCAAGGATGAAATGTGTATCTGATTATTATATAGAACTGAGTTTGTGCGTGAGATCCAGGTCACCAGGCTACGTCAGGATAAAGCACTAGGAGAAATGGATGAATCCTCTAGGCAGATCTCTGAGTGGCAACTCCAAAAATGAAGTCTTTGGAAAACAGAAAGAAATGAGAAAGTGAATTTCCTCCTGCTATTTACATGTGCAGTATCTCACCCAGCTTCCGCCACTGGATGGATATATCTGGTGACTATAAAATCAAGACTGGTCATCCCCTTTCCCTCAAATAGAGCGAATCACCTTCATCGTGTATTGCATTTCTGCAAGCCAAGCTAGCAGGAGTTTTCAGTTGCTCTTGGGTGGTTTGATTTGCTGCGGGTCTGTCTACCTGGTTTAAAAGGCATATCCAAAATAAACAGCATTGGTAAATAAAATTGTTCAATTTTGTAATTGCTTCAGTGTCCTTTTTGGCTTTCACTTTTTTCTATCCTATTTAGTTATTTGGAATGATAATGAAGTTTGTCTCTCATTACCTGCTACTAATTATCTGTGAATAGAAAGGAGATGACAAAAAATGCTCCATAGAATCCTAATAACATTAATTTGTTCAATGCTTGAGTCTGTTTCCATCAAGAGATAATGTTTTGGCACCACAATATTCTCCAGATAAGTGAATATTTTATTTTAAAAATGTAAGACATTCTAAAATTGAATGCCACAATTCTTTAGTTCACATGCAAATTTGAATTTACGTGTTGATGTGATCTGAGAACCTATCAAGTCTTACTCATGTATTTCTTAGAAGAATCAGACATTGACTGGTTGGAAGTGACCGTGAGTGGCTTCCTTATGGAACACATGATACCAGTAAACATTCTCATTCACAGAGACAGATACAGTGGCAATCCTCATGATAGTGAACATGTATGGAGTCACTATTGTGTGCCAGAGACTAGTGTAAATGCTTCCTTGCAGTCATTTAATCCTTATAATGCTATGAGGTAGTCAATATTATCAACCCTATTTTATGCATAAGGGAAAGGAAACCAAAGAGTTAAACAGATCCCACAGTTTTTAATAGTGGCACCTTGACCCGGAGCCTTCTTGGAAGACTATTTTGAAGCAATGCATAGAGATTTGAAGCACCAGTTTTATCATGGAGGAAGATGCAGCATCATCCAACATAATTTCTTGAGGTCCTAATATGAATCGATTGCTTTTTCCTCAAAAGAGGGAACACTTTGGAAGACTGGTTTCTTTGGTTGTAGTTTCCATGTCATTTGGGAAAATGATTTAGGTATTTATTCATATCATGTGGCTCCAGCAAGTGTGATAACTTCTAAGAGTAGTAGGGGTTTTGTATTTTTATCATATCTGTCTCTTCCCCTAGAGTTCATTGCATTCCTGTGTAATGGATACTATATCAGTCAGTGTTTTAATTGTGAAAATGCAGTTTATGGAGTTGTGAGAATGCAGAAAAAAATGAAGTGTTTTATATATGTGTTTGTGTGTATAATAAGTGTGTGCAGGTATAATAAGTATATGTTCAATATAGAAAGTGTGTAAACTCTAATACAGTTAAAATATGTAAAAGGTATCACTATTTATTCAAGTTATAAATAGTACTGAATATATCTATTTTTATTTATTTATTATTTTTTTAAGAGGGGGAAAGAGGAAAGGAGAGAGAGACTCTTAAGCAGGCCCTTTGCCCAGTATGGAGCCTCACTTGGGGCTCGATCTCACAACCCTGAAATCATGACCTAAGCCAAAATCAAGAGTCAGATACTTAACCAACTGAGCCACCCAGGCGCCACAATACTGAACACATTTTGAAGTGCTTTTGAAACATGGGAAGGATTTCTGAGGCAATGGGGATATGAATTCAAAAGTTGACTGCTAGTGTGAATAAACATTTCAAGGTAACATGATAGGTCTGAGGCAGAGGTTATCCAGATAGTTGTTTACCTGGAGGAAGGTAAGGTAAGTCTAGAGCATAGCAAATGTAGAAATATGGGTCTCTCTATAGCTTATTATTCTGATTCAGAGTAGATGCTGGACATTTTGAACATGTGATTTCTTGATGTATATGCTTTACTAGATTGGATAAATGATAGGTAATTGGGCAAGAAAAAATATATTTTAAAACTTTTTTTTTTAAACTTTAAACATGTTTTTGCACAGCAACAGTAAAAATGCAAGCTGTTCTCCCTCGCTGCTCCTATATTACACGGAATTTTTACTGCTTCCTCCAAGTCATTGGGGTAAGAGGAAAATTTTTCAAAGGAGAAATTTAGAAACACTATTGTACAGAAAATTTCTTGCTCCTAGAGAGAGTCTGAAAAGAAGCATCATTCCAGAAGCTACTGTCTTCAATTTAAAAACATCAGAGCAGGATAAAAAGTGTTTCCCACTGAGCAGAAGTAGAGACCAGAAGGTTCTTTGAAACCCCAGAGTGAGAACCACTTAGAGAATCAGCATAGTGAAGCACAAGGTTGTGGTAGGGATTTGGAGACTAGACTGGAATATGGATGTGCCAATCTGTGTAATCAAGGAAGAGGGGGAGGGGGATGGGAGTTGGGGGGGATGATACTAAGGGCATTGACCTTCAGAACAGGTGTCCAGGGACTGAGAGTGGATTTGTGAGTAGGTGACAAAAGCACATCACAAAACAAAACAAAACAACAACAACAACAACAAAAAAAAAAACAGACACAAAGATTAACACAGAATGAGAGAGAAGTTTAGACAGCATTCAGTATGTTTCAAGGACATGAGTGCATATAAAATAATACAATGGATTTGTGAAATATGAGATTACTGTTGTGCAGGATATATGTATGAGTATGAATAAGAATTTGAACACCTACACTTAGATATTCAGGAAAATAGAATCTTTTGAGTTTTCTGTAATTGGTACTAATCTCCTTCAGAGTCCACTGTCTTGCCAGTAGAGACTGTGGAAGGAGGAGGGAGCTTGACTTCAATAGATGAGTCAATGTGGTATCATTGTCACCAAGCTAGCTTTTGATTTCCAGACACTCTGTATTGGATACATGTCTGGTAAATTCACAGTTCAACTCCCTATCGCAGTTGTTCCTCCCTTCTTTCCCTTACCCAGATCTTTTTTTTTTTTTTTTTAAGATTTTGTTTATTTATTCATAGAGACACACAGAGAGAGAGAGAGGCAGAGACACAGGCAGAGGGAGAAGCAGGCTCCATGCAGAGAGCCCGACGTGGGACTCCATCCAGGGTCTCCAGGATCACACCCTGGGCTGCAGGCGGCGCTAAACTGCTGCGCCACCGGGGCTGCCCTACCCAGATCTTTTGTATGGGGGAAGACCTTGGGGTCTCTAGAAAGTGATGTGGAGATCCTTTGATTATGTTGACCTCTCTGTAGGGCTGGTGCTCTGGTTCTGGGATATGGGTGCTGTACCCACTATGGAATGTTCAATCTGATTCTGTCCTCTGAAATCTTGCTTACATGTTTCCTTGAAATCTGCAAATTGAGTCTCTCATTTAGTGACCACCCCTGGCTTGGTTCTCTAGATCTCTCTGAAATCTGACTATGACATGGATCTGTTCATTGGCTCAAGTGGCCTATCCCTTAACCTTTGGTTGCAGTGCTGTTGGTTCCATCTGAATTCAGATGTATGGATACTCCTTTCTTCGTGCTTGACCTTTTGAAACTTTCCTGTCGTGCATGGACCATAGGAGCCAGGATTTTTCCTCCTAGAGTTTCAAACATGGGAAATGTTCAAAAGTAAATGGCTTCTGTCTGTCCCGCCCTATTTCCAAGACATTACGCCAAAGTGAGGAAGATTCTGGCAGCCTGATTCTTCTGCTTATGACTCTCATTCCTTCCCCAAACTCCTGAGACCAAAGAATTTCCTTTCCTGATGTATGGAACTTTAAATGAAAGCTTTCTTAGGTAGGGACGCCTGGGTGGCTCAGTGGTGGAGCATCTGCCTTTGTTTCAGGTTGTGATCCTGGGGTTCTTGGATCCAGTCCCACATTGGGCTCCCTGCAGGGAGCCTCTTTCTTCCTCTGCCTGTGTCTCTGCCTCTCTCTTTCTCTATGTCTATCATGAATAGATAAATAAAATCTTTTTTTATAAAAGAGAGAGATATAGATCAGGGATGCCTGGGTGGCTCTGCAGTTTAGCGCCTGCCTTCTGCCCAGAGTGTGTTCCTGGAGTGTCAGGATCGAGTCCTACATTGGGCTCCCTTCATGGGGAGCCCTCTGCCTATGTCTCTGCCTCTCTCGCTCTCTCATAAATAAATAAATAAATAAATAAATAAATAAATAAATAATCTTAAAAAATATATAGATCAGTTGTTAACAATCATTATCCTTGAGTTGTGGGATACAGGAAGTTCAATACAATCCTTTCTTCTTTACCTTTAACATTCCCCCCCCCCCCCCCCCCGCCAAAAACTGTCTAACAATGAACAAGCACTGTGTATATTCAGAGCATGAACAATAGGATTTAAAAATTCCAAAAAAAAAATGTAACTAAAAAGAATCTTGATTTCGTTGCTTAAGAGGAGGTGCCTCTTATTCTACACTGAGATATAAAGTCATGTAAATGCTCATACACTGGGCTGGATGGAACATACAGGAACAGTAGGAGCAGTCAGGCAGAAAATCCTGGGCATTCAGAGTCCAACTTAAGTAAGGACAAGAGGAGTTTGCAGAGTCCGAGGGTGTGTGTTCTTTCAGAGACGTTGCCAGTCAAAGCAGACAACTACAATTGGTAGAATTCTAGAAGACAAACGTTCTGTTGTTGAACTGCAATAAATATTTTGTTTACTCTCCATTGTTTATCTTGCACCTGTGGCTAGATGATTATACTTATTCTCAAGTCTCCATAAGTGGTGAATTAGTAGTTAAAGATGAGTCTTGTTTTCATTATAAATAGCTTCTATCGTCTCTGCTGTTGGGGTACTGCGGGGTGGGTATTTAGGGGGTTCATTAACTGCATAATAACTCTGCCATTTCCCTTTCCCAGGCTGTTCCAAGTAAATAATCAGAGGAAAAGCACTGTGCTTGTTGAGCAAGCGTCTCAGATGCCCCCAGCTCCTCCATCCACTAGATTGCTGAGCCCTTTCAGGAAGAAATTCTGGAGCCCACCACTGATGATCTAGCATGTTTGGTTCTTCCCAAACCACTCCTTTGCTTTTAAGTTTCCAAGTGATGGATCTGGTATTCTATGTGGTTATGGTGCTGGTGCCCAGAAAGACATTAGCAGTGATTGACTCTCTCTCTCTGATCATTAAGGGCTGTGAACTGAATGAAGGGAGAGCATAGGGGTGGGAAGAAGCAGTTTCTGCTACACTAGAACCAAATAACCTTAAGGGAAAAGTGCCAAAATATATTAAATATTGTCTTAATAACTTCTATCAAAAAATAACCCAACATAACTACATGATGGAGTTCAGCCTGGAATACTGTTAGGCATGTAATAAATTCCAAATAAATATAGGAGGAATTGGATTGATTGAACTGAGAGGTAATAGGAATTTGGAAGTGACTTTATCAATAAAGAAGGGTTTGCAGTCTTACACGGGAGAAAGGATTTTCTAATGTTCTACCTTGCTTTACTAATCTTTAGGAAGCAACTGTGGTACATTTTGTCCTAAATAAATATTTCTCAAGGGAGTACTCAAGTGGCTATTAAAATTTTAAGTGCCCTGCGTCTTTTTTAATAAATGCATTGCTTAGCAAGTACAAATGTGATTTTCCAAGATTCCGTCGCCCCACTGACTTCTGCCTAATAGTGCATGTATTCATTTTTAGGTGAAAAGAGAGGTCAGGACAGTTAGAAATCAAAGTTATACTGATGAGTGGCTATTTTGTAAATGGTTGCAAAATTTATTAGCATCTCTACTGAGACATTTTATAAGTACTAAATGATGTCAGTGAGTTTTGTGCCTTAGTAAATATCACTAATAAAATTGCCAAATAGATAATTCTTGTTGAATGAAGAAAAAAATGAGTTTTGGTTTAATCACCATGTGCAAGAATTAGAGTTGAAAAGTAAAGTTCATGGAGAATTTATGTCATACAACTAGAGCAGCTAGTAAGAAAATCACAGTGATGCATAGTAAGTTAATTTCAAAACACTAAGATGATTTTAATGTTTCCACTTTTCATGAAGCAAATATATTAATAAAACTGCTGTTCAGGGTTAATTATTGGTGCTACACATTGCAGTGGTATGACATTTAGTGCATTTTTTCTCTTCTTTATTCCATTAACAAGTGATGGGATAGTAAACACTATGAATTAAGTGAATCTTGTCTGACAAGACACTACCACTGAAATGTAAAAAACTTCATGTATCTCAGTCCTCCTTGTAGTGGAGTTAGGCACACAAATGTGTGTGTGTATCCATATCTATATAATATCAGATGCTGATATTATCTCTGTGTATGTGCATGTCAGTATATAGAATACATAGAGATGACATATACATACACTGATACATACATACACTGTATCTAGAAATGTCAGTGACAAGCACCCATGTTGAGCTCAAGTTTCTGGCTTTTCTGTTAAGCCATGAACCAGCACATGTGACTTCCTATAACACATCTCCATTACAACCTCCTATAGTCACCTCTAAGGGGGAACCTGTGATTTCTCTTCCACCTTCCCTGACACCCTTTCCTGACACCTGTCCTGAAATGGATGCTGGGGATTGTAATCTCTGTTACTGGCAACAGAATTCTCTTGGATCATTTTTCCCATGTCTGGTGGGTCATGTGTCCAGTTCTATTGACCTGGTTTTGTAGATCCTCTGTGTGTTCCTCACCCCTCATTCTTAAATCTATTTTCATTGCTTCAGTGCTGGTATTCAAGTATTTTGCCCATAAAAATCAACAATAGGAATACTTTTTTCACATGTATGATGATTCATAGAAGTGTCATTTTTATTAGTGTAAATGCCCTCATGTACATGTGTTTTAATGAAGCATAGACTCTAAGTTATATTTTAGCATTGTATTATTATTTAAAGATTTATTTATTTATTTATGAGAGAGAAAAAGAGAGTACAAGTGATGGAGGGGCAGAGGGAGAGAATCTCAAGCAGAGTCTCCACTGAGTGTGGAACCCTAGGCGGGGCTGAATCTCACAACCCTGAAGATCATGACTTGAGCAGAAATTAAGAGTTTGACACTTAAGTGTGACTGAGCTACCAAAGTACCCAATCCTAAATTTTATTTTATTTTTTTTAAAAGGTATTTTAAAAAAAAAAAATTTAAATTTTTATTTATTTATGATAGTCACACAGAGAGAGAGAGAGAGAGAGAGAGGCAGAGACATACGCAGAGGGAGAAGCAGGCTCCTTGCACCGGGAGCCCGACGTGGGATTCAATCCTGGGTCTACAGGATCGTGCCCTGGGCCAAAGGCAGGCTAAACCGCTACACCACCCAGGGATCCCCAACCCTAAATTTTAGAGGGACTTTTAACCTAATTACCTTAAGAGAACAATTATTGTCCTTCAACTTGGCAGTGAGATAGAGATCTCTGTTAATGAACAGATGACTATGAATGACATAGCCTTCCATCTCTTCGCTTAGCAGATTCCAATTAAAATTTCTTTCTGGACAGAGTGGACACTGTATCATGTGACTTTATAGAGAACACATGACTCTTCCTCTAATTCCTTCAGTTCCAGGGAAAAATAGGATTCAATATCTAATAAAAACTTACTATGTTGTGTAAAATATAGGTAGAAAATATTGTTTATACTTTATTTTCTGTTCAAGACTTTAGTTTTATGGCATTATTTTATAAGAGTTCTTTATCAGGGAACAAGGATAAAGACAATCTAAGTTGTGGAATGAGAGATATACTATATATCTCTGGTGAAACTGGCAACTTGATTTGTCTGCAGCAGAACACAATCTGTGGTTGAGTGAATCCCTTTGTAATTGTGCTTCATTTATATGCCTCACTTTTTCTTTGAATTATGATTTAGTTAGGGCATTGTTTTTACAGAATTCTGTAAATTCTATCCTATGTAGAAAACTCCAACACATTTTAAATAAATCAAGAAATGTTTGAAAGCATGTAGAAGTGCTAGATAGCGCCTTTGGATACATTGGTTTAGTATTAACAAAACAAAAAACAATCAGCTATTCCTGATGGAGCAGCATGTCATCAACAATGACATTTCCAAACCTGATGTTACTGATAAAGGTTTTATTAGTTAATTAAATGTGTGCAAATTACATGCACTGTTGCAGATAATGTAGAAGAGGACATGCATGCTTCAATGAAGCTCAATTTCCTTTTTAGAAATTATCACTGTATTAAATCACTTAACTTTCTAAAAAAATAAAAGCCACCTGCATTTCTTCAGTCTTTTTATTCAGTATTCCATTCCACTTTTCAGCTTGTTTACAGTTATTTTCGATCAATCTTGTTGTTTTTGGGAAATGTTAGGGGAAAGAGTTTCATTCAAATAGAACAGAGTGCCAGTGATCTGTAATCTGTGTATTTGAGTGGGCTTGGAATACAGGAGAGACATTGAGAAGTTTGACCAAGAATTTATCTCCTATTTATTCTTAAGCCAGATTTCATCCCCAGCTTTTCTGCCCTTCTTATGTCTTTTCTCTGAGTTATGGATTTCTTTTTACTAAAATCAAGTAAATTAAACATTTATCTAAAATCCTAGGCTGTTTTTAAATTTATACTGTTTGTACCTCCTCCAATTTTTAATTCTTTCAATTATTCATTTAGCAAATATTGACTGTCTCTAAGATACAGTGGACACTATTCTTGATGCTAGATATGTGCTGGTGATTACAAAAGAAACAATGTCCCAGCCCCTGGGGAGTTTATTCATTTTTTTTGTACTTTTCAATCTTAAAGTTTCATCATCACCAAAAAGCATTTCATTGCTTAGTTGGAGTTGCAGTAATGAAATCTAAGTAAAAAAGAACTGCACATTCAGAATTCCTACTGTAGGAGCTTAAATTTTTAAAACTGCTGTCAGAAATAAATTCATCTCTTCCTGAAGAATAGTATTAATTGTGCAACAGTTACCCTGGTACTAGGGGTTAAATATCACAAAGAGAAACAAGCGATATCCTATGTGGATATCCCCTGTTTCATTCCTGATATTGGCTAATTTGTATCTTCTCTAGCAAAATTTCTTCTAAACATTTTTCCTTTGTTAATCTTGCTAGAAGTTTGTGCATTTTATTGGTTGTTCCAGAGGTCTAGCTCATCTCTCATTGATAGTTTCTGTCGTATTTCTGTTTTATATTTCATTGATTGCTACTGTTATCTTTATTATTTCCTTTCTTCTGTTCACTTTGGGTTTATATATTGCCTTAGATTTATAAATTCTTAAAGTGGGAGTGTAGGGTATTGATTAGAGTTTTCCCTTTCTTCTAATATATATTTTAGTGCTATAAATTTTCATCTCAGCACTGCTTTAGCTGTTTATCACAAATTTTGGTATGTTCTGTTATGATTTTTATTCACATTAATGCATTAAAAAAAATTCTTTTGAAATTTACTCTTTGACCCAAGAATTGTATAGAGGTGTGTTGCTTAGTTTTCAAGCATTTAGAGATTTTTTTTCCTCTTCTAATTCTATTATTGATATCTACTTTGATTCCATTGTAGTTAGAGAATATATTCTCTACATTTTTAATTCTTTTAATTTTTTTGAAGTTTGTTTTTTGTTTTAATGGTCCAGGATTTGGGCTATCTTGATATATGTCCTGTGGCTACTTGAAAAACATGTGCATTCTACTATTGTTGGGTGAAGTGTTTCATTAATGTCAATTAATTCCCTTTGTTTAATAGTGTTGTTGAGATCTTTTGTATCCTTGCAGAATTTCTGTCTAGGTGTTTTAACTCTTGAGAGACTATTGTTGGGTGTCTCCAACTGTAATTTTCAATTTGTCTATTTTCCCTTTCTGTTGTTTTTGTTTTGCATATTTTGCAACTCTGTTGTTTGGTGCATACTCATTTAAGATTCCTATGTCTTGTTGGCGGACTGACCCTTTTGAAATTATGTAATGTCTTTCTCTGTCTTTGGTAATTTTCTTTGCTCCAAACTACTTTATCTGACATTCAAATATATACTCCTGCTTTCTTTTGATTAGTGTTACCATAGTATTTGGTAACTGGAGGTTCTGGGTCCCAAATGGCCTCCACTGGCACTGTAGAGGGTGGGGTTGCCTCCTTAATGGTGGGTGGTGGTGAAGTGCTTACTCTTTATTGGTCTCCTGTGATGCCATCCTGGTGGAGAAAGGGAGAAGTGTGTTGTTCCTAGTGGGTGGGTGTAGAAGTACCGGTTCCTCATATGTTCTTCACTGATACTATAGATTAAGCCCTGCTGTATCAATAATTACATTAAATGTAAACGATATAAATAATACTGTTTAAAAGACAGAGATTGTTAGAATAATTTCAAAATGTAATACAACTTGATGCTATGAGAAACTCACTAAAATAAAAAGATGGAAAAAGATATATCATGTAAACATTAATCAGAATTAAGCAAGAGTATCTATAATATGAAATAAATCCACCAAGAATATATGGCAGTCCTAAATGTATGTGCATCAAACAATGTATAGTTTTACACTGTGGTTTAAATTATGTTTTACTTTTCAAAAGTAGGAATAAAAATGGAGTTTTGCCATTGTAGTCTCTCATTTTTATGCAGTACTATTCATAGGTTCAGCATGTAGGGTCATTAATATATAAGCTATTAGTGATAATCATGTTTAGATATTCTAGTTTGAGCAGAATTAGAAACTGAAAAGTATGCTCATTTTGTTCACATTTGCTATTATTTAAATGACATTTGAAGCAACCATTTAAACATTTTTTCCACTTGAGAAAACTGTCAGTACTATACGAGAAGGAATGGAAATACCAGAACTATAAAAAGAAATGTTCAAAAGCTCCAATCAACCTTTTTGTTAATATACTTAGTTTTATAAATTATTATCATTAAATCCGTATCCACCAAGACAGTGTATTTCAAACAATCAGTTTTCTTCATGGCCTGCTATACCCAAGCTGACTGACAAGTGATTATGCAAATTGTGTCATTGTTGTATTTTTTTTTTTTTTTGAAATGCCAGTAGACATTCCCTCTAAAGCAAGGAGGAACTACTTTTCAAATTCACTTAAATGACATACATTATTCTGCCTTTTCCTGGCAGCCTTTCAGTCATGCCCAGAGCTTTATGGGTAGATGCCTTTAAATTCCAGAGGAGACAAGGTACAATGTTGCATTCATTATTCTAGACAGTTGTCATCATACTGCAATGAAAACTCTTTTTAAAATTTTAATTAAAGTCCCAGAATTGGCATGTCTTTTGGCTTTCTAAGTCATAAAAATTTTGGACTATCTGGAAATGTTAAGAATTCATACAAACACAGAAGACCTCCAGTATAGCAATAGGTTTCAAACAGAATGCTCTGCCACTATTTATTCATTATATATATCATGCATAAAACAAATACTTCCAACTCAACATTTCCCTTTTATTCCTCCAATAAGGCAGACTTATAAAATAATCTTATAATTTGAACTCATTTTAGCTCATTAGAAACACTGATTAAAAATAGTTGTATTTCAGCAAGTGAAAACAATGCAGATTTTTCAGTTAAAAGCACAGAAGATCAAACATATTAAGGGGATTTATTGTTCAATTATTAGAAATCTAGATGTAGTAGAGATCTAGGGTCAGTTAAATCTTGTATGACTTCTTTAAAAAGCCAGGGCTTCTGCTATTGAGGATGAGGCTTGTGGGTGACTGGAATAAGCTTTGGATGGGTATCCACACTGCCTGCCACATGTACCAGGCAAATTACCAAGGATTATGTTAAATGGATTTAAACAACAAAATCTGGTTTACTTAGATTATGAGCAAATCTTTAATGTAATAATGAAGGATAATCTTGTTTATTGTTTAACAAAGTAGTTCACATGCAGGTATTAGTTAAGTTGTAATTCCTCCTTTAGAGAAAAAAATTCAGAATGGGTCATATCTTGCACCCCTTTGTTCATTTAGAGAGATGGCAATTATTCCTACTGTATTGATTTGTTTAGGTTGCCACTCAAAAGGACTCTCCCTTTGAAAGTCTGAAAAGAGGGTTTGTGAAAATAAGTAATTTAGGTGAACACTCACAGATAATAGATAATTTCTTGCTTTTATAATGTTGATAAAGCAGAGTCTGCATCTATATAGGTGGTAATTACAGATGTTTTATTCTATTTTTCTAATCTAGTTTGAAATTTAATATAATTCTTGTCATTTTTATTACCTGTTTCAAAGAGAATATGGATCTAATTTCATTGGTAGAGAGGGTAATGACTCAAAATATATTTTGTTTCAGGAAGACGCTTGGTGCAGGGGTTGGGGATAGAATAGCCTGTGGGTGGACATCATAAAGCCTGCTATAGATAGGGAGATTATGAAGGATTATAATAGATGGATTTTATCAGCCAAATCTAGTTAGCTTAGATTGGGGGTAAACTATTTGTGCAATGATGAGAGATAATACTTGTTCTTATTATCAAACAATATAATTTAGTTTATATAGAAACAAATTATTCCACAGAGTCTTATTGGTTATAAAGTATAATAAGTAGTTTGTTGGAAAAATAACACTAAATTTGAGGGTTTCTTATATTTCCACCTCTCAACAAACCATTTTGATCTGATTTATTCATTCAACTCAGGTGTAAGGTACTAGGAACTGAGTACATAAGATGAACAAGATAACTCTTTGCTTTCACAGAGCTTAGATTTCTTGCAATGAACAAATAAACACATAAAAGTATAATTGGATATCTGGTAGTAGTAAGTCTATGAGGGAAACTGGGATGCTAATGTGGATAGGCGGAGAAAAATGGAAGGCAATATTAATGCTTAGTAATAAATAAGTCCATGAGGAAAACCAAGAGCTAATGGGACACTTCTGTGCATAAGCAAACAGACACTCAAGAACAGAGATTGGGTAAATCTGATATCATTAAGAATTCATATTTACTCTTATCTCTATTAGGCCAGAGCCTGTAAGTAAAGATCCCTATTCCCCTTGCTATTCTCTCCAGGTGGCTGAGTTTGACTCAGGGACTTTGGGCCACTTCAGCCTCACATTAGCAAAACATTCATTGGATTATTTTTTTGGCCTATTTCTGGCTTGATGGAAATAAAAATTTATTTTGATACTTGCGTAACTGATGGACTTTGCTTTCATCATCATTTGTTCTTTCATCCTTTCAATTTATATGTATGCCAAATGCCTACTAAGCACCCAAGACTTTATAGTAGACAAGGGATGATTTGGATATAGGCATTACTGTTGAATTGGTAATATACAATATGTAAAGAAAGATTTGTAGTAACGGGTAAAGAGTTGCAGATGCCTTAACAGAGTTAGAGATTCTGTTACTTTGAAGGAGATGGCTTCTCTACCATTTGTTTACTTGCTTTTGCTTTTATGTCATTCTCTCTGGGTTTCTAAGGCTCTATTAATATTTTAGTAGTGTCAGTGAGAAGAAATGCATTGAACAGTTTCTCAACTGAATCTGCTTGTTTATTGATACCCAGACTCTAGGTTTCAGGAGACCTAGGTTCTGTCATTCATTCACTCTTTGAACTTTAGGCAAGCCATTTAACTCTGAACCTCACTTTCTCAGCTCACAAAGTGGGAGTTATGGGGTAGATACTTTTTTAGATCCTTTCCAACACAGGTTAGTGTGCATTCTGTTATTTTAGCTATAAAACAAAACCAAGAGCTTTTTATTTTGAATTTTTTATTTTGCCCGCCTGCCCCCCTTTTTTTAAAACTTGAATTTAGCCTTTATCCACAAAACAATATTTTCTGTATGATTATGGAGTCTATTAGAAAGATTTCATTTTGGTTGAAGCCTTAGAATAACAGATGTATTATTTGTGAAGAAGATAGAAATGGTGTCTGGTAGCCTGTACTGAGAGGTAGCTGATAGACTGCATATAATGAGAAAATCATTCTTGAAGGACATACTGAACAGTGGCTTATATTCATATGTAATTCTATTGTGACCAGACAGATGGGTGACTATAAACAAAATATCTTTCTATTCCCTTCTGAGACATATATGGGGTCGTCCTTCCTTCAGTACTGTCATGGAGCTATATGCAATTAGCTACAGAATGTTAGCCACCCTGCTGGATGCAACTCAACATCTCTCTCTGTGGTATCTAATGGTACAAAAGTGACATTAAACCTATCAAACAATGGTATTCAGGCAGCATGGCGTCACTCATACCCAGCTGTTTGTGCTAGCAATTTTGTTTTTCACCAGAGGAGATTTTTGGGGGGAATGTAATGAATGGACAGGCTCATACTTACTTTTAATGAACCCCAAGTTAATGCTTCAGTCTTTTTCTGTCCATTTAAATGCAAAGGAGCGCATTTCACATCATAATGAAATAAACACTAATATACAACCTCCTTTCTTCATTCTGAGCCTCTGCTTCCAGAATTAATAGCTTCCTAGTAGGGAATGTTTGACATTGTTGCTAGACTCTAAACAGGGATCTAATTCAGAGGCAGATTTACATCAGCTTATATTTTGACTTCTAATTCCTCTGGCAACTGAAAAGCAAACAAATGAAGAAAAAATAATGAATAACTTAATGAAAATAAATCAGAATGACCCATGTGTTTAATCTGTGAGAGTATCTCTTCATAACTTCATTTTGCTTAGATTAGTATGTCCTCCACCATGGTAAACTCTGAAGCTAACAATGTAGGTCAGATTAATAAAATAAATCCTAAAACCAATGTCTATAAGAATGAGCCATTCAAAAAAAAATACGATGATCTAAAAAAGTTTATTTTAACCCATAGTTAATTTATGATTTATATCTGTTTAGTTAAGGTGGAGGTCAGTTTTGTGTATTTATTAATGTGACATTAAGTAAACATAATTTTTTGCTTTTATTACATATATATCCTCTTGCTTTTTTCACACAACTCCGTAACAACCAAAAAAATCTGCAAGTTCTGTTGAGCATTACATACCTATGTAATCATCAAGCAGTTAAGTTACCAAGTGCCTCCAATTTCCCAAGGCCTTCTACTGAGATTTTAAGATGCACAGGATACACTTGCTGCCCTCAAGGATTTTATAATCTAGGGATTCATTGCAGTCATTGACATCATCATGATCACCTAGTGAGTCATCAGAATCACCTGAGAATCTTTTAGAAAATTTGGGGTGGTCATAGCAGGAGGTTCTGAGTCAGTGAATCCACATTAGAATTCTGAAATCAGTCTTCTTCAGAGTTTTCATAATAATTTCAATAAACACTCAGGATTCAGAGTTTTTTTTTTAACTGTTAAGTTTAGTCGATGTACAACATTCTATAATTTAAGATGTATGTGTTCATTTCATCCATTTAAATATTTTAATATGCCATTGTTGCAATAATTGGCACCTCTCTCACATTTCATGGTTATCTTTTTTTTTTTTTTTTTTTTTTTTTTTTGGTGATTGGAGTAGAGTTGGGAACTTCTAAAATAAATAAAACACTTTAGTCTGGCAAAGAGTTTAGAAAACATCTATCTATTTCAACACCTTTATTGTAATGGGAAGCCTAAGATTCACAGAGCTGGTGGAAGAACCCAAACTAGAATTATGAGCCCTCATTAAGAATGTTCCCCATGTCCAAACACAGTTCCCATCTCTGTAGTACCTGGGAAGTAAAAAGGTCTTTCATGATTCTACCTCTCTCGGTGTCTGACCAGAGTGTTGTCCTCTCGAACTGAGAGTCTTTTCTCTACCTTGGGGACGGGAGTCCCCAAGTATAGAGTCGTGGAAGAGGGAAGAGGAAGGGCAAGAGGGAGCTCAGATGTGGCTTAGCTTACACATTATTAATGCGGCCTTTGATGCTATTTGGAAAGTTGGAGTTAGTGTCACTGCCCCTCAATCATTCTACCTCTTCTAGTCTCATCCTCCTTTATTTTAGAAATAGTTTGAATAAAACTAAGAAAAAAAAGTCATGAAATTAAAATATTAAGCAATTACTATCATAGTTTTCCTGCCTATCTTCTTCATCAGTTTAGTATACAATGGTGATCACATTTCTCATGTTATTGTTGGTATGTTAAGCTTAGAATGAAGCTAAGTTTAGGAATAATTGCCATTTCCCATGAATTCTCAATTAGCCCTGTGTCCCAAGTTATGTATCATGTTTCCGTGACTTTGCTCTGTGATTTCATCTCTACTTGTTTGATTTTGAGGAGTACAGCGGAGTCCAATCAGTGATGACATAGTTATTGACAAGCAGTCTATCTGTCCATCAATTAGCCCCTTTGAATGCTGCATGTTCCTCACTGTGAAATATCCATGGTATCATGGCCTTTGTAAATTAAAAATAGCTCCTCTCTAATATGGTATCAGGTCTAATTAATTATTCATAAATTATTTTCTTGATTATTCTTCTGACTCAGATGTAAATGACACAAAGTCTAGACTCTATTTTTGGAATGCATAAGAGCAAACAGAACAATGGCTTTAAGGGAGGTGAACCGGATGCTCTCTTTGTGTTCAGTAACATAATGACAAAGCAAAGTGAAGAGTGGGAGAGATTATTTCATTAACTTTGAGCGCTTCTTAAAGAACATGTATTTTCTAAAATGTCGAAGGAGAATTTCTTTTTATCTCAGCTGTATTTAAAAATTAGGTGGTATGTATGGTTAAACACTAGTATGGGGGCAGCCTGGTGGCTCAGCAGTTTAGTGCCGCCTTCAGCCCAGGGCCAGATCCTGGAGACCCAGGATCGAGTCCTGCGTCAGGCTCCCTGCATGGCGCCTGCTTCTCCCTCTGCCTGTGCCTCTCTCCCTCTCTCTGTGGATCTATCATGATTAAATAAATAAAATCTTAAAAAAAATAAAATCTTTAAACAAACAAACAAACAAAAAAACACTAGTATGTGGCTGTCTGAGTGTATCTGGGTCTTCCTGTACACTATCCCCTACCCCCCATGAACATATGCAAGGAAGAGGGAAATGTGGGTCATCATAAACCCTCTAGTGTACTCCTGCCACTGTCTTACAGTTGTGAGGAAGAATGACTCCTTCTCATGCCCTGCCTTTCCCCATGGCAGCTTTAGAGGGCCCTAGGCCCAATTGCCATCCTGGCTGCACAACCTGTGCAACATGCAAGGGAACAGATAATGAGCAGAGACTCCTGGTAGCTCTGCCTACTTCTCATGGCTCCTCTTTCATAGTAGCTTCGTGGGCCTGGCCAATTGATTTTGAGACTTCCCTGCAACTGACAACAGAAGTTGGATAAGATGGAAAGCAGGGCAGAAAGAGGGTATGCCCTGTTTGCAAACTCCCTAAAGCAAAATATAATGGTTGAATCCAGGGATCTTTCTTATTCATTCCTGAGAGTGAGAATTAGAAGAGTAAATAAGCACAAATACTTGTTTGTATGTTATGGATATGTCATAGGTGGTAGGTAGGCCACCTCACAGTACGGCTGATTGCATCCCTGGTTATTTTAGGAGTAGATGATGCATTTGGCCTTTTTTTTTTTTTTTTTTTTTTTTTTCTGATGGGGAGGGAGGAGGTTGGTGAGGAGAAGACGATGCTTCCTGGGCCTGTTTGCACATAAGAGAACAGACACTCTCCATGGAAAGTTGGTTGCTGCTTTGGTTATTATAATGAGCCCTAGAGCTATGGAAGTCATGGTGCCAAGATATACTGGGCTGCTTTCATTGGACTTATGTAACCCAACAACCTTTCTAATTGTAATAGTCACAGTATAAAGCATGTAATCATAAAAAAAAGTGAGTGAGGATGGTAATAGATATAAGAAATTAATTTTAAAAACACATTCAGGATTGGGTTTTTCTAACTTCCTGGTGGAAGTTAAATTTTACATAATGAGCATCAAATAGGTTAATTCTGCTCAAATACTGCCTCTGTCTGTGAGGACAAATATCACAGTATTGAGCTCCTGTCAAGCCCTTTGTTTTGCTTTGTTTGTGCTTCATATGGTAGTCTTCTGTGCCATTAGGGTAAAGCAGTATAGTCAAGCTTTGGCAAAACAGGAGAACACTTGACAACTTTACAAATGTTGGTTAAACATCTTCACTTGCAGGTCTAACTGCCATGTAAGTTCAGTTTGCATGTTATGGCCAGCAATTCTGCATGTGAAAACTTATTCTGTATTGGTTTTCACTTTCTGTTTGAACTATCTTTTTATTTATCTTCTGCATTTACTTCTTTTTGTTTTTCTGCTCACTCTTTCCCTGGGAAGATTCTCTGTAGAATTGGGGGGAGACACACACATACACATATACATATATTTATGATACACATATATATATGATGACACACATATATATTGATATATATATGTATATGTAAAATGTTGTTTAGGCTGTGATCACTTTAGGCATTTCCAAACAGTCCTATATGTACAGCAACTATTTTAAGCATCATTTTTTAAAAGATTTTATTTATTTATTCATGAGAGACAAAGAGAGAGACTGAGACAGAGAAAGAGAGAAGCAGGCTCCCTTCATGGAGCCTGATGTGGGACTCGATCCCCAGACCCTGCGATCATGCCCTGAGCCGAAGGCACATGTTCAACCACTGAGCCACGCAGGTATCCCTTCAGCTTCATTTTATAAATACATAGAAAACGAATAACTGAATGTGTGAATAGTCATTAAAAATATGAACAATTATAATTTAATATTTTCAGAAGGCTTTTATTAATTTCTTTGCCTTGCTGTCTTTTTTCCACCTAAATAATTTCTGTTCTAAAATGTAGCCTTCAAGCAAGCTTAATCCTTATTACTAACCTTAGAGAGTTGTACAAATGCACACACACACACACACACACACACAAACCCTCTCCCACAGACCTCAGAACAGACAATGAGTACAAGAAAGACCACTGAGTATTTCCCAGTAGCTTTGGAGTGTGGAAGGACACTCTTGGTTTAGGGTTAGGTTGGGCTATAGATACATCAGAGCTCTAAAACAAATCTCCCATGACTTCCTAAGCCAAAATCTATACAAAAAGTGCAAAAAGTCAGGAGTGGAAACTTGTAATGACCCAAATCACAGGAGGTTATGGAAGCTCTGTGTCCTGGCCAACGTGGATGAGAAAAGAATGTGGAAGTGTTTAGTGTCAGGAAAGGGGCAAAAAAGTAGGGAGGGTCCTGAGCTATACCTCAGACTGGACAACCGTTGGAGTTTACAACTCCCTTTTATGAGCCCTACAGAGATTAGTTTGTGGGAGGGTCAGCCTGGTGTAAAGGGTCAGGGGTAGAGAGTTCACTGGCCTAGTTTGAGAAAACAGTGATAAAACAAAAAGGAATCCATCTACTTTAGAGCTTCCTTTGTGAGCAACAATGTTCCAGTAGCAGCTCTAGGATAAAATGCTATGAAGCAAAAAGAGGTTCTCTTGTTAATACTGTAGTCCTTGGCTTCAGTTCAGTTTCCACATGTGTATCTCCTTATTAAGAAACTGATTTTAAATCCTCTGTTGGGTCCTCACCCCACACTCTTATCCAAAATAGGGGATAAATAAAACATCTACGCTATCTAAAATAGAGTTTTCATCTGGAAACTTCCAAAATGAAGCCTATATTCCAAAAGGAGCACATCTTGCTACAAAGGAAGCAGCCAGGTAGAATTGAAAAGTTAATCAAACAAATGTGTGTTTTAATTCAAGTCAGTTGGTTACATTTTCATGTGGGGTAACGTTTTCAAAGACACATTTTTGAAATGAGACTGTACATTTAAACTCAATATTCCTTTGCTGATTTTCCTTTTTATTTGCATTAAAAAATCATAGTCATGCTTTGAACATTTTAAGGTATTTTAAAGGCCTATAGCGGAAAAGCGAAGCCTTTGAAATAATATAGTAAGGAAAATACAAATACCAGGACTCTAATAATGATTTCTCTAGGCAAAGTATGGAACATAATTGCGTATGTTTGAAATCAGAAATGACCAGAGAAATTTTTTTCTGCAATTTGATGGCTTCCTACTGCCTACCTGATCAGCATGGAACTCCGTAGGATGAAATACAGGCACCAGCTCCAGGCTGACATAGTAACTTCATCCTCTGGTTCGGTTGTTTGTGCTTTGTGTTTTTCCTTCTACAACTTGGTGTCTCTATTGTTTTTTCCCCCCATCTGAGGCTAGCTTTTGTCCGCACTAGCTGGAAAGCCTCATTTAACTTTCAAAGCCCAATTTTAGTGTGTCTACCTTGCAATGCATTTCTTAATTCATCAGGTACTTGTTCTATATTTTGTGTCCTTTTGACACTTCGCGTGTAATGTTGTTTTAGTACTTGTTGACCTGGAATCCTTAGTTATGTGACCTACCTACCTTATTTTCAAAAATTAACATTTTCCCCCAAATATATAATTTCCCTAATATATAGGGGAATAAAACTATTTTACATTTTACTTATAAACTGTGACTTTTAATATTAAGTGCTTAGGAGTAATCCTACTGCAAGGTAGATTTGGCCCCTGCAAATTTCCAAAATGCGCCTGAGGGGACAGTATCTTCCCCACTGAGAAGCATTGAGATAGATGGTGAGCTCCATTATAGCCAGACTACATCCGTGTAATTTACAATTTACTACCCTACTTATACAGTGAGTAAATACGCATATCTGTAACACTAGGCTGAAAATTACCTGGAAATGAATAATTAATACATCATATTACTTTTGTATCTCTATAATATTTACTGGTCTCTATTGAGTGTGTCTTAAAATGTTGGGTTTATCAATATTGGAAATCTATCAAGAACTTAAAATAACTGGATGGACAACAATGACCAGTTTTCTTTTTTTTAATTTTTTTTTAATATTTTATTTATTTATTTATTCATAGAGATGCAGAGAGAGAGAGAGAGAGAGAGAGGCAGAGACACAGGCAGAGGGAGAAGCAAGCCCCATGCAGAGAGCCTGACATGGGACTAGATCCCAGGACTCCAGGATCATGCCCTGGGCTGCAGGAGGCGCTAAACCGCTGCACCACCGGGGCTGCCCATGACCAGTTTTCTATGTCAATAGATACATTTAGATTTCTTATGTAAGTACTAATAACTTTTTCACATGAAGCAGGAGTAAATGAAAAAGTCAAAATATACATGTTAAATTGTCATTATTAATAATCTTATATACCCCTGGAGTTTAGAGAACCTACATTCTAATTTTTTCTGAGCCAGTTTCCTTAGTTCCCTAAAATGTGAGATAAGATATCCTTATAATGCTATTGAATACCATAAAACTGAAGATTATTCAAATAGATTGTCTTTTTAGTTCAGTTTTTTTTTTAATGCCACACACCTCCAATCTTTGAGCAGTGGGAAAATAAATGCATGTAACTTTTATTAATCTCTTACATTGCCCATAGACCATGACAATTTGGTGTAGGGCCTAATTAATGAAACAAAATGCTGCCATAGTTCCTAAAAATAATGGGATTAAGTAATTAGAGAAGCAGCCAAGAATTTTGCTTTTGGTTTTAGAATAGTCGAACAGCTTAAATTCTTCCTAAGAAAAATAGTTTTGTAAATATCCCCTTGCTCATCTCTTAGCAAGGGTAAGGTAATTTTGTATGATATCATTAAGAGGAAAATGTTAGCAAGGAATATTTATATGTTCTTTATGCTCTTGATATTCAAGAAAAAGAATCCTTCTTATTGCCAGTGTTTATCAGCTTAAGCTTAAAATTTGCTGATGAGAAAAATGGAAAAAAATTATAGGTAAGTTTTAAATCACAGAAATGATTTCAGCTAATTAAATTAGCAGCATAAAAAATTGTGAAGAAAATCCATTGCAGGGGAGTTATAAAGATCGGTTTCATTAAATACCTACACATAAATTTTGCAGCTTAGCACTAAAGTGCACTGAAGACCAGGAAATATTGGGGAAATGCACCTAAGATAAATTCTGAATAAATTGATGTTTTTGTACATTTAGAAATAACGATTCCAATATAAGAATATGTGGCATCATACAAATATTCTAGAATACATCATGGGGATATGTGTAAAGAGAAGGTTCCTCAATAAATTATTCTTCGTGTTCTCAAAGATCTAGAGAATAGGAAGTAAAATTCCTTTTGACTTCTAGGATAATCTTATGGAACACTTAAAAGGAACATTGTGATTTGCCTCAGAGGTAGCTACTTTTAAGGAACATCAATAACCAGAGATGTTTTTGAAGAAAATAGACAGCCATTTATTGTTGATAGTTGAAACAAGGGGAGTTACTGTCATGGAATGGCAGTCAGGGAAATTGTTGATGACATTAGTGGTCTGTACTCCATCCTCTAATTTTCTTCTTTTTGTCCATAGCTTTTCTCCTCTTTATTTTTCTAATTTCTTACTCATTATAAGATGAGATAATTGTGTTATACTGACTCTGTTAAACGTACTTTATGCAGTATTGGCTCATGCATTCATTCGTTCAAAAGACACTTATTGGCCACTGCCTCTATGTTCATGGACTTGTCTCCGGGTAGAGAATTGGTGTAGATTAACTTCAGATAATCTCTTAAAGTGTCTTCACACAAAAGGTGTCATTCTACTGTAGTATGATCCAGATTTTATTATAAGTGTCTCACTGATAATTCTTGATTTCAAAGTGTGTCTTATAGGCTAGCCTTAAGATTTATATTTATAAGATTCTAATGGTAAAATTAATTATTTTTTTAAAGAAGAAGATAACAAATCAAATTTTTGTGCCAGCCTTAAATCATTTCACATTAAGATGGAAATATATTGATAAAGAATGCTGTAATCCTCTTTTGTACCTGGGGTAATGGTTTATCCTATTCTTTAGTATTTGTGATGTCTTATTTTCTCTACACAGTGGACACTGTCATCCTGTTTACTCATAACTGATACTGTCATCGCTCAAGGCAAAATATTTATGTAGAGAGTCTAGGGTGGAGTTTTTTATGAACCGGGCATTCTATATTTTCAAAAAGGGCAGAATTTTAAGAAGGCATTGCCTAATAAGCTAAATTTTAAATCATGATTATCAAGTCTTCAAAATAATTTTCAAAGGACCAGTATGGCTTTTGGCTAATATGTACACACTGAAATAAAAATTGAGCATTGTTTTCATTGCCTGGGTAAGGATTGCTTATGAGCAGTATCTTTTACTGAGACATACAGATGATGAAACTTGCCTTCTGTCTGGTAACATGTCATGAAATCATAGTGTTGGAAGAGATCTTATATATTACCTTTGCTCAGTTTTCTCATTTCATAAATGAAGAAATGAAGTATAAAGGATTTGACTAACTTGCCCACTGTCATTCCACGGATTAATTATGGAGGTGGCACAGGAGTGCAGGCTTTCTTAATTTTAATCCTGGGATTTTCTCACCACATTATCCTGTTTCATTCTTTCATACATTCATTCAATCTACTGATACATACATTTTAGTGATTACTATTTGCCATTGTGCCAGGAGCTTAATTAATCACTTAAAATTTGTTACTTTCTTGGATCTTCAGTGAAAGAATTTGAAATATTTCAGTTTCATGGAAACAAAAACATACTGTGTAACTTGAATTTGAATGAATATATTTTTTTCACCAATAAGTGTATATTTTAAAACCTTTTTTAGAAAAGCATATCAAAGGAAAATATTTTACTTCCCCATGTTTGGGCAAGATCATATGAGAGTCTTCTAGTTGATGTTTTGACTGATTCCTTACTAATACTGGTGTTGATCAGCTTTGTTATCTAACATGACTTTTGCATGAACATCTGCTTAGTGAACTGTCATAGACATTATACTACAAGGCTTTCTAATGATCTTGAATCCTAGAAATGATTTAATGGGTTATTATTTTTCATTATTTATTGAATGCTGGTATTAATTATTGATTGATTAAAAATGCTTCAAAGTTTTTATTTCAAATTAGAACTCTATCACATTTAACTTAAAAATTGACTTTACCTTTTATCCTTATTGATTTACTATAATTCCTCATAATATTTAATGCAGATGTCTTCTATATTTGGATAAATGAATCTAGTACCACAAAATAATTTAATGTCTACATTATTATTATTTAGCTTGTGATTATGTGAAAAAGTTGTTGGCAGTTATGTTGTCATAATTTATTAAATAGTACTAGAGAAAAGAAAATATCCAATTTATGAACCATTAGGTTTCTCAAGCTGTGTTGCCAGTAAAATCACCCTATAAGGGTGTAAAAAATTCTGTGCATTTGTATGTCTTAAAATTACCATATCATCTTATTACTTTTATTAGAGGGAATATCATTCATGTTTATAGAAGGAAATTAAATTTCTGTGTCCAAAATTATTTTCCAAAAGAAATGGTGAATGAAGCTAAGCTGGCCTTCAGGATTATCCCATTTCCTTTTGGACACTTTGTACATTGTCCCAACTTTCCTGAAGCAGAACATTTCCTTGGCTGTCCTATCCCTTACTTATTCTCTCTCAGCCTACAGCCTGAACACACACAGACACATACACACACACTCTCTCTCTCTCTCAGATTCCTCTGACACTAAAGTTGGTATCATATTTCCAGTGGTTCAGATCAATTCATAATTGCTGTCTGGAGTCCTGTGTTGAGAAAGATTTAAGATAAGAGCTCAAATCGGTGGGAAAGACCGCCATGATCAGATGGTGATGTGTGACATGAATGTGGAGTTGATGAGTGCTAGACTTTTCCAGCATGTCCTGTGACCACCTCACCAGTGTATTTACTATCTATTTAAAATCTTTTCAACTAACTGATCTGAAAAAGAAATCTTTATTAATGTACTGAGAGAGGTTGGCTCCCAGTTTCTCATTCTTCTTCCAGTCACCATAGCTTGTGAATAGTTTAATAGTGACTTTGTGAAGACTGTATTACCTATTTGCTTTATAAACCTGTTCTTAGTTAGGTGCTGGGAAATTGAATTTCTCCCAGTCGTGTTAATTTGAGAAAAATCTCCCTCTTGATGCTATCGAGTTGGCTTTTGGTATTATACAGACCAAGAATTTTTTTTCCCAAGAATATTTTTTAAATGTGATGCCCTAATACACTTCAAATTTTCTGAGATTTTTTCCCTGGGGATTTAATGTTTTCTATGGAGGTTTATTTACTTATGTTGTTAATGTTTTCATTCTTTCTTAATGCTTAATGCTTTCTTAATGCATTCTTTCTTAATGCTCTAGCATTATATCTTCTTATATCTTCTTTTGGTTATTCTCATGTTAGTGCCTAAACAATATTTATAACAATATTAATTAATATAACAATATTTATAATTAATCTACATAGTACTTTGCCCTTCTGTGTGGTCTTGCTTTCTAAGGGTAGTTTCACTTACCCTTAGTGAACTGTGACCCGAAGCACACGATCCTGCTCCTGACATATCGTCAGAAGATCACTAGTAGCTGAATGCTCAGTTACAAGGCCCATGTTGTTCCCCTCACTATATCTCATCACGTAGGCATTTTAATGTCTCACATCATCACAAGAAGGGTGAGTACGGGACAATAAGATATTTTTGAGAGAAAGGGAGAGAGGCTACATTCACATAACTTTTATCACAGTATATTATTATTCAATTTTTTTTTTATTTTTTTTTTATTTATTTATGATAGTCACACAGAGAGAGAGAGAGAGAGAGGCAGAGACACAGGCAGAGGGAGAAGCAGGCTCCATGCACCGGGAGCCCGATGTGGGATTCGATCCCCGGTCTCCAGGATCGCGCCCTGGGCCAAAAGCAGGCGCTAAACCGCTGTGCCACCCAGGGATCCCCTTATTATTCTATTTTATTATGAGTTATTGTTGTTCATCTTTTACTATGCCTAATTTATAAATTAAACTTTATCATAGGTAGGTATGTACAGGTAAAAACATACTACATAGAAGGTTCAGTGCTATCTATGGTTTTAGACATCTATTGAGGTTCTTGGAACATATTCCATATGGATAAGAGGAAGACTGCTGTACTCTTCAGGAACTAAGGCTAGCAGACAATTACATATCTTGGTTTCTTCTTATTTATAAAAGGCTGGAAGGATACCACAGAAGTTGATGGTGATTTTATGATATTTCTTAGATGCAGACATTGTTAACTGAGAATAACAAAGACAGTGTTGATAAAGTTAATTTATGTGAAAAGTACTTTAGAACTTGAAAATACTTGATAATAAGATTTACTTATATTATTAAAACTTTTACAAGATATATACAAATAACTATGAATTAAAAAATGTAATTAGGTCTTGTCTTAGAGACTAAAATGAGATAGATGAAGGGGAAGAGGGTAGGTAACCTATGTGAAGGGACTGGTCTTGGTTCAGCTTTGTTTTGATGTGAGATGTGTGGGGATATTTCATATTAGGTATTTCACTATTATGAGTTTGAATCTGAAAACCCTTTTGGTTTTTTCCTTTTAAAGCTTTTTTAAAAGGTGAACAAACTAATTCTAATTGGAGTTCTAGTTCTAATTGGAGTCAAACTAGTTCTGATTGGAGTCTAATCAGTTACATGATCAGATAGATAGATGCTCATGTGACAATAATTAGAAAGAATTCATAATAGAATTAATGGGTTAAAGTTGGGATTATGAGGTAAAACTTATCGAAATGGTTTCTGTCTATACAAAGATATATGGCTACAAGGTTAATGCAGTAGTAGAAAGAAAAAGTGATGGGAAGAATGATTCTTTAAAACATTGAACTGGTTTGAGTAACTCTGCATATCATATGTTAGACTTAATAAGAAGTGTTACTATTTGCATATGAAGTTACTGAAGCTCTGAGTAGTGAGAGAGGAAGAGCTGTGAATATATACACCAATAAGCATTCAGTGACACAACACAGCAAACAAGCCGAGTGTGTTGTTTCTGTGGATTGAGGTACCCTTCTGTGGTTTAGAAAGATGGCCTTTTTTTCAGCACTTATTTTTGTAATTTGAATCATTCATTCATTCATAAAATATTTGCTGAGTCCTGGCCTTCAACCAGGCACTGTACTAGGCACTAGAAATAACCATGGTGAGGGTATTGGACATGATCCTTGCCTCCAGGGAGATTCTTATCTAGCGGAGAAACAGAAAATAAACAAGTAATCCAAAGTAGTGTATACATACATAAAGAAAAAACGTTAAGGAATACAGAGGATGCTGTGATGAAAAATATCACTGGTTGATGACATAGGACCCAGAGAACATGAAAATGGAATTTGAAGAATATGGAACCAGCCATGCAGAGAGTTGGGGTCCTATAGGTAGCTCCAAGGTTGGCATAATCCAGGAGCCAAGACCTGGACCATATGACTGGAGGGTGGGGAGGGGAAGGATATGAAATGAGAGAAGTTGGTAAGGACCATATCATGCAGGGCTTCCTAAGCCATAGCAAGGATATTGGAGTGTGTACAAAATTAAGGGAAGCCACTGATAGGTTTTAAGCAAGGAGTGACTTGATCTATGTGGTCTTTGCTTTGGAAAGATCTCTCTAGCTGCTGTGAAAAAATGCTTAAAGGGGCATTCATAGAGGAAGTAGAAACAATATTAAACAGCTGCCGATCTGATCCACCAGGGCCCTGATCAGGGTGGCAGTGAAGGCAGGAAGAAGTGTACACCATTCTGAATTCATTTATTTTTAACTCTATGATCTCAACAATATGGATAAATAAATGTTTCAGAATTTTTCAGTTTATACCACTTGTTCTGGCTCTTTTCCTTCTCAAGCCTTTCTAATTAATGCTTTTTTTTTCCTCCCCAGATTTTTGGATCAAGGAGAATCTCCCTTATTATAGTTGACATAATAATAAGTAACATACAATATTAGACTGTAATTTATGTAGTTGCCATTCTCATGGGTCGAAATGGTTCATACAGTTTAATCTAACAGACTCAGAGTTTGTTCTCATTGAAACATTTGGCTCTTGTAGATGAGGTCCGTAGCAAAGGGAAATATTCTCCTATTCTATGGTTAAATAAATGAAGGTCTGAACGGCATTACCATGATGAAGGAGGCATGATGGCTATTCCTCAGTCCTTTACCCATGTATAACACCCTCAGTGGACAGCCCCGGGGAGGGGGGCAGGGAGAATGGAATGGCCACTTTATTGGAAGAGCCCACTTTTCCTCTGCAGTCAGGCAAATGCTATTATCCTTTTATTACTCTGTAATTTTGAGGGCAAGTTCAGTGAATAACTATAGAGGCTATTAAGAGCTGTCATGGGAAATTTATTTGTCTTTAAATGGAAGGTGGAAACATTACTCTAGGAGCTGCATTGCTTCAACTTAGATATTTCTCCTCTTTGAGCTTTTAAAAATGATGCTTATTGTTTCCCCCAATGAAACCCCAGACCTTTCTAACACTCACAGTTGTGATCCTGCCTTTTTCCTTTGGTCTGGAATAGAATTTATGGAAGAAGCATTCCCTATGGAACCAACTTTATTTTGTGTTCGTTTTGTATTAGCGTCTACATTTTTATAGTACACAATTGGAATCAATAGTAACGTCCAGAAAACATGGTTAAATCCACCCAGCTCCTTAAAGTTCCAGAAAGAGCCTCTACCATCCTCTCCTCTTTAGTCTGATCTTTGGCTTTTGAGAGTAAAAATATGGCTGGTGGAGGCCATCACAATGCATAGCAAGACCTGAATATTTCAGAAAATTACTTTTATTTTCCTGTTTCAGCTGTAATGAATCATCTCAAACTTGGTGTCTCAAAAGAATAGAAATTTATTTTCTCACAGTTCTGGAGTCCAGCAGTTTAAAATCAAAGTTTTGGCTAGGCGGATTCCCTCCAAAGGCTCTAGGAGGAGTATCTCTTCTTGATTCTTCCAGGTTATGGTGGCTCCAGGGAGTTCTTAGCTTGTATGCATCAGTTCACTCTCTGTTCATGTGATTTTCTTCCCTGAATCTCTGTGTGTCCTTTTCTGTCTCTTATAAGGACATTTCTCATTAGATTTACGACCCACCCAAATCCAGCATGATCTCAGTTTCATTTTCAATTTAATTACATCTGCAAAGACCCTGTTTCCAAATAAGGTTACATCCTGAGGTTCCATGTGGACACGAATTTAGGAGAAGATACCATTCAATGCACTATAATCACTGACTGAGAATACGAAGCAAAAACATGTGAGTTGGTGGTTTTATTTTCTAATCTCAGTTTTATCAACTTTTAAAGAAGCTACTTCTTTTCAATGCTTTCCCTGGAATGGAGTTAAGAGATAAATTCATAGGGTTGCCAGAAGGTCAAATTACTAAAAATCTCTATATATGTTTAGTAAGGGAATAGACATGAACATGGAAGGATTTTCATCTAATTGTAAAATGTTATTAAAAATTTGCTCGACTGAACTCTTGCGAAGGATACTTTCAAAGAAATATATTTCCATATATGGTTCTAATTTATGACTGTTTTTATTTAATTGGGCTTGGGGTATTGCTTCTTGAACATAAAATTAGTTTCTAGCTTGAGGAATATTTGCTTGTCATGTGTTTATTTAAAATTCTAGTTCCTTATTTCTCTTTATATTGTAGGTTTTCTTTCAGTTGTAGCGCTGATAATCATGGTCCCACGTAGCTCTTACTATGGAGCAGGAACGCTGCCCGGTTCCCATGCACTATCTGAGGCAATCCTGCACCACAGCACTCCTTTGGTGTAGTTGTTATTGCCCTTGGTTTATGGATGATAGAACTGAAGCTTGAGTGACTTGCCCAAGGATGTGCAGATGTCAGCAGAAGAACTGGTTTTCTAATCCAGGTTCTCTGGTTTGAGGGTCCTAGCTTTTTACCACTGGCCAAAACCTCTCTCTAAATATGTCTATCCGGGGTATGGGAGAACGTGTGTACATTTATCTGCTGTTAATCCAGTGTTACCTTGAACCTAGGTTCCTGAAACCTGAGTTGTCTGGCTGGGTCTCAGTGTGCCCTGCCAGGGAGCTCACCCAGGAAGAGGGTTCTGGTTCTATCACATGAGGGGAGTTGAGGGGGAGTTTCACAGTGTTTCTCCAGACTCATGGCTGGCAGGTTCAAGTACAAGCATTAATACTGAGTGAGGGGCAGAGATTTTGCCTTTGGGGCACCTTTCCTCTTTCAACTATGAGTTTCTTCTGAAAACTCTGTTTGGATACAGGCGTGGGCCACCAAGCAGGGTGAAAAGAGGGCATCCCACCAACTTGGGTGTGTTTGCCAGGTTGGAAGGTGGCCTGACACTCACAGGATGACTCTTTGGAGCTGTCTCCCCGACCACTGTAAGGAACAAAGCCTCCTCCCTCCCTGCCTGCTGCACCTTGCAGCTTCTGCTGCATTTTCTACTATAGCACATATTGCTTCTTGATACATTTTGCACGTTTATTCATCCCTTCATTTTCTGCCCACCACCACAATGTAGACATTGTGATGGCAAGGGTTTGTCTTCTTTTTTTTTTTAAGATTTTATTTTTATTTGTTTATTTATGAGAGTCAGAGAGAGAGAGGCAGAGACACAGGCAGAGGGAGAAGCAGGCTCCATGCAGGGAGCCCAGCGCGGGATTCTATCCCAGAACTCCAGGATCAGGCCCTGGGCTGAAGGCAGGTGCCAAACCACTGAGCCACCCAGGGATCCCCAAGGGTTCGTCTTCTTGACTTTTGTATCCCCAGTGCGTAGGACAGGGCTTGGCCCAAAGACTGTGTGAGGGAGCAGTGAGTGTATGAGTGAGCGAATAAATGAATGAACACACCATGTTGCCATAATTAGACCAGTGATTCGCACCTACTTATTTTCTACCTTTGCTGATTTTTAGGAAATTCTAGGTCTGGGATCCCTGGGTGGCGCAGCGGTTTAGCTCCTGCCTTTGGCCCAGGGCGCGATCCTGGAGACCCTGGATCAAGTCCCACATGGGGCTCCCTGTATGGAGCCTGCTTCTCCCTCTGTCTGTGTGTCTGCCCACCCCCCCGTCTCTCTCTGCGTCATGAATAAATAAATAAAATCCTTAAAAAAATGTATGTATGTATCCTTTAATTTCTTATTTGTCCTTTTACTACAGGCAAACCAGCACAGAATAGTGTTACATTATTTATTTATTAATAAACGTCTACTATCAGAAAATCCACTTGGGATTGATTGTTAAATCCTCTAAGACACAATACAGGTTGGGGATATTTATTTACATTTAACCATCGATCCTCACAAAATCACATGTGTTTGCTGGGAAAAGAACAGCAACAACAAGAAGAATCGTGACCTTGCTGGCTTTTTGCTGTTAGTGGATTTCAAGAGTTAGTGCAGATCTGTAATTCTAGTTGGGAGGCCTAATATTATGGTAAGAAATTCAGGCATTTCTTTTCTCAACCGGATGCCTGCGTGGCTAGCAAGGGACATGGGAAGTTTAAGGAGAGATTGGGGGACGATGAACATAAGGCACTTAACGGCATCAGCATTGGGAGTTATACTATATGTTGGCAAATTGAATTCCAATAAAAAATATGCATATAAAAAATAAAAAAATCCTCATATTAGTTCTAAAAGAAAAAACACAGGGGAGAATAGGACTTACTTGGTTGAGGAGAAGTGAGAGGAGGCAGGAGATGGGAATTCTATTTTTTTTCTTCTTCCCTTGACTAAAAAGAAGGCTTAGCTTTCCAAATTGCCTCCCAGGACTGAGGGGAGATTATTGATTACCAGTTCTGGGAGCAGTAATGGCCAAGGAGGTTCAGAGCACTGCAGGTGGCCCGGCCAAGGGAAAGGAGGCATTTACTTCCAGCTCAGCTCTGTGTCTCGGCTGCTGGTGGATTTCTATTCTATTACCACTTTCTTCTCTTCAGTAATGGGACTTATAGAGACAATGAAAAAGGTAATAGAGCCGTCAATATAGTATATTCTGGAGACCCAGCTAAGGTGCTAAAGTAGCTTCTAAGGCTTACGAAACACACTAAAATGGATCAAGTTCACTGCCTTTCCGTGCAGTGTGGACGGGAGCGGAAAAAGACTGGCAGCGTGTTGGAGAATAGCTTCAGGAGCTTGTGTGTGCTTCACCCCTTTACAGGCAATTAGTTTCCATTTCATAGGGTGTCAGCTAAGCCACTATTTGTTAATTATTTTCTTCAGAATATTGATTCTTTGTTACCTTGTAATGATATGTGTCCAAAAGATGTTCTTCAGAAATAATCTTTTATCAGCTTACATGTGCACTGTGTTTGTGCCTTTCTTTGATTATGGTGATTTTTTTTTAAATTTCAGCACATTATATAATTGTGGTAGAACTTTTACCAACTCTCCTAGGTACTGTTATCACAAAGTTTATTGTAATAATATAGGCAGAGTGTGGTTCACTTTAGAATGATGCTGGTATATTGAAAAGAAATCACCACCAAAATAGGTTGTGGCATAATTTGGAAACATAAGGAATATGGAATGTTATGAGACGGACCATCCTCTGCTACAGCTCTAATAACTGTCTTGTAAGTCATGACTTTAGTATAAATTTAACTTGTCCTTTTTCAGGGACATAGTGGAGAGATTTTAAATGATACAATTACAACCAGTGTCACTCCACATAAGTGATGTGTACCTGCATCAGATTGATTGTGAGTCTTGATGACAAATGCCAACTACCTTTGGCCACCAGAGAAAGATAATATTTCTCAAGTATGCTTTGGCTTTCAAAAAAAAAAAATAAATCCATTACTGGATTCTACACTAAAAGTCTTTCAGAGGAAACATTACTTTGTACAATACAGGTTTTTAAAATCTGATCTCCATTTCAGATACTAAGATCAACACACATGCATATGTATTTCTTTTTGTTAGAAAACACTTAGGGCTAATTTAATTTGCACCTCTTGCAGTAAACCTTTCTAAATTTCAACTTTTCTTTTGGTTCTGCCGCCCTTTAGAGTGGGTTTTCATTTCTTGGGTTTCTTTTTTCTTAGCTTTTAGGTTTAATGGCTTATACTAAAAGACACTTATCTTGCTACTGGCTAGCATGTTTCATTGGCTACATTTACTTGGGCAGAAGAGTTATAACAGATCCTTTAATATATATATTTTTCTTTTTTTCCCAAAGATGGACCCTCATAGAGTTTTGACAGTTAAAAAGGATGGGAGGTTATTGAACGTCTAGTTTCTCAGCTGCTCAGCTGTATTTTTTGAGCTATATATCAGCAAAATTACCTAGCTCTCTTACAGAAGGTGTTCTGTTGCCAGATGGTACTCTGCAGGAAACAACTTCTTAGTTTTCTTAAATCAGGATTTATAGTAAAATAGAGTAACACTTAGGTATGGAAGACTTAGGTTTCTCTGGAAATCTTGGGAGTCTCAAATACTCATCCTTTCTCTCTGTCTTCATTGCTTCCGATTCAATTAAGATGATAACAAAATGTCTACACCGAGATTCAATAACCGAAGGGCACATTCTTAGCAATTTTCATTGTATTGCCTGCTCTGGGGCTGGATGGAAAGGTTCAGCTCCAATTGCACCATTAGCCTGGCAACTGCAGCCAATCGTTACCAATGATTTTTGGTCTCCCTAATTGTTTTTTAGTTTATTGAGCTTATTCAGAAATAATGAAACTCCATCCTTCCTTTTCTTAAAAGATATTCACACAAAGTGCAGTTACTGTTTCTTCTATAAACTCGTCAGCCTTGCCTTAAGGAGGCCCTTTAACTATTGATTTTCCAGTCTAGCTAATAGATCTCCTAATTTGCAGAAATACCCCCATGCAAGATTTTAACAATTAGAAAACCACCACAGGAAGTTCCAGGGGACTCCCAAGTTCCCCATGCATGGATGGCTCAGCATCAGTCTCCCTGTGGGAGGTGTCGGAGCTGGGTGACCTGAAAGAGAAGAATAAAACACCAAGATAAATCAGTATGCACTGCTCCTTTATTTTCCAGGTTCTGCAGCCCTTTTGAAGGAGTATCTTCCGGCTTGGATTGGAAACGGTGTATTTCAACAACCATACTGAAATAGTGCTTACATAAAATATTTCAGTACTTACTTTAAATCCACATCCACAAAACAGGAAAGAAAGACTAGGTCAAGTTTCATTTAAACCCTTATGGGAAGAAACGTGTGATTAACTGTTATATTTTTCCATGGCTTAAAACCTAAACCCATATATTTTAAGCGGAAGTTAACTGGTTTTCTTAATAATCAAAATTGTCTTGGCCTGGAGTTCTAATAGAGAAATTTCGTGGAGATTAGAACCTCAGCCTCTGTGCTGCCTTATCACTTATTGCTAATTAAAACTTTGTTATAACTTTGTGACTCACTTGAGAACATTAAAATTGCCAGAGTATTAAGTATTTTAGTTGCACAACATGTAGTTTTGACATCTTCTCCAATGGCTGGTATGCTTGTGATTGATTCCAAAGCTTTAAAATATATATTCAAGATCTTAAAAGGCTGATGCACAAATAAGGACATTGCCCTGTTTTGTCTCCTATTTTTTGCCCAACCCCAGGTTTCCTGAATGTTCTACTTAGACTTTAACACGTTCTTTCTCACTTAATGATCTTCAGTACTCTCCCTTGTCCATAGCGAATGGCTTCCAAGACCCCATGCTGTACTCTTGTCTGTGGATACACATTCTCTCAATCGCTCTCCGATCCCCTCTGGTTCATCTATGATTCCATTTTCATTTTGGTAATCTCCAGTTTCCAAGCCACATTCATGCTGGTGCTCATGTTCTAAATGAAACCTTTCTCCTAATTTTCCCAAACATTGGCATTGTTTCTCCAACAATCCTTTCAGTCATTACTACCTCTACGGAGTTTTATTTCCACCTTCACCAAAAGATACTGATTCCTCTTTTTAACAGGGACAGTAATTTCTATTTGTGATTGTTCTAGAACTCATCACACACATGCATCTATATGCATGCGTTCCACACTGGGTCATGAGTTCTTATAGATAAGGGCCTGTGCCTTACTGATTTTTGGACTCTCTATATCTTGCTTTGCGCCTTACATAGTAAATGTTCGATAAATGCTTTTGAAGAAACAGGACTGAAAAAACCTTGGAGATTATCTAGTTAATGCCCTTATTATTTGATAAGTGAGGAAAAGCAATGCCATTCAAATAATTTATTTGGTTCTTATCACAATGTTATTATCAGTTCCTGATAGCTCCCCTTTTGCATTATTGATTTCCTGCTATTTGAACATAATAAAAACTAAGAAGTTAATGACAACTCTACTGTTCATGTAGTGCTTTTTGTTTTCAGCATGCTTTTACCTTCTTCAGATTGATGAGATTCACAGGGCCAGAATTATTTCCCCCATTTTACAGATACAGGATAAAAGGCCTAAGTGATTTGACTAAGGTCATAGATGGAAAGGCAAACACTTGAATTAAGGCCTGTCTTGCTTTAACCATGTATGGGTCGTTCAGCGATCACTGGAAGTTGGACTATGACCGTAGTCTTGTTTCTCCATGTGGCATTAAGCAATTTTAGATGTCTGGTTGGAAAATCACAACTTTTACCTTGAGCTGAAAGAAAAGAGGCATGTGTTAGACTCTCCCTTTAAAAAAGTTCTGGAGTAATTTGTCTTCAATGGTTTAGGGGAGGAAGTTCAGCCTTGAGGTCCTGCTATACATCCTGGGAGTAAAAATTGAAGTAGGGGTGAATTTCACCCTTCCTCATTTCCAGAACTTAACACAAAATGATAAAGATCATCTGAAGTGTTTAAGATTTTATTTATTTATTCATGAGAGACACTGAGAGAGGCAGAGACACAGGCAGAGACAGAAGAAGTAGGCTCCATGCAGGGAGCCCGAAATGGGGCTCGATCCTGGAACTCCAGGATCACACCCTGAGTTGAAGGCATATGCTCAACCACTGAGCCACCCAGGGACCCAGGAGTCCCTCATCTGAAGTTTTGTTATGTGTTCGCTTTATTTTTATTTTTTAGTTTCAGAATGCAAAATATGTTTATTGTCAACACTTCAGAAAAATTAGAAAAATATAAAGAAAAAAGTTAAAAATATCCATAGTCTATGATTAGAAATCCACTATGATCCTTAACATCCACTGTTAATTCTGGAATTAGGTTGCTTGGGTTAAATCTTGGTTCTGAGACTTAATAGTTTAAGGATAATGTGAAAGTTAACTTCACCTTTCAGTGTCTAAGTATACTTATTTAAAAACTGAGAGTAATAATATTGCTTATATCAGAAGGTTCTTTTAAGAATTACATGAATTTATCGTGTTAAGCAATTGGAATAGTACATGATCACATAGTATGTACTCACTTAATTTAACTATTATTAATCCTCCAGTCATATTATTTTTAAAAATCTGGAATATACACTGAAGTACAACTTTTTATCCTACATTTCCCACTTAGTATATCATAAGCATTTTTTTCTACATACTTAAATATTATCTTAGAATATGAATTTACTGGTTGTATTATACCACCATTTCTTCCTTTTTTTAAAAAAAAGATTATTTATTTATTTATTTATTTATTTATTTATTCATTCATTCATTCATGAGAGAGAGAGAGAGAGAGAGAGAGAGGCAGAGACACAGGCAGAGGGAGAAGTAGGCTCCATGCAGGGAGCCTGACGTGGGACTCGATTCTGGTACTCCAGGATCGTGCCCTGGGCTGAAGGCGGTGCTAAACTGATGAGCCACCCAGGCATCCCAAAATGTATAGTTCTTTTAAGGATTTTGAGTTATTAACCTTGTTTTCAGTTTTATTGATATACAGTTTATGTACCATGCAGTTCACACAGTTAAGGTTTACAATTCGATGGTTTTTGGTATATTACATTTAAAAATTTGGTGAACTATAGGTAATATAAAATTTATCATCTTTGTCACTTTTGAGTATACACTTTAGTGGTATTAATTATGACCACAATGTTATGCAGCTATCACTGCTCTGTTTAAAGCTTTTTCATTAACTCAAACTGCAGCCACTGGAGCCATTAACCAGTAACTCCCATTCCTGTCTTTCTCTATCCTCTGGTAACCTCTCATTTACCTTCTGTCTGTAGATTTGCTTGTTCTAGATAATTCATATAAATAGAATCATATAATATCTGTCCTTTTGTGTCTTATTTCATGTAGCATGATGCTGTTGAGATTCATCCATAGTATAGCATATATTTGAACTTTATTCCCTTTTATATGGCAGAAAAGCACTCCCTTTGTGTTTATACAATATTTTGTTTATCCATTCATCTGTTGATGGACATTTGGTCTGTTTCCACCTTTCGGCCGTTGTGAATAATACTGCAGCGAATACAGGCAATTAAACTGTCTAAGTGTCTGCTTTCCTTCTTTTGAGTGTATAACTGGGAATGGAAAAATACCACCGGGTCACATGGTAGCTCTATGATTACCTTTTGAAGAACCCCCAAACTGTTTTCCACTGCATCTCAACCATTTTGCATTCCCACCAGCAATATATGAGGAATCCTCCACACTAAGGTACACACTTGCTATTTTCCTTTTTTTTTTTTTTTTTTTTTGTGTTATCTCTTATGTGTTCAGTGGTATCTCATTGTGGTTTTTATTTACATTTCACTAATGATTAGTGAAATGTTTCTAAATGAAACCTAGCTATCTCTTATGTGTTCAGTGGTATCTCATTGTGGTTTTTATTTACATTTCACTAATGATTAGTGGTGTTGAGCATCTTTCAAGAGCTTCTTTATTGGATATTTTCTCTGGAGAAATAACTCTTCAATCCTTTGTCCATTCTTAAAAAAATTGGATTTTTTGATATTTGTTGTTGTTGTTGAGTTATTTACCATTTAAGAAATTACTTTCTAGGGATGCCTGGGTGGCTCAGCAGTTGACCATCTGCCTTTGGCCCAGGGCATGATCCTGGAGACCCGGGACTGAGTCCTACATTGGGCTCCCTGCATGGAGCCTGCTTCTCCCTTTGCCTGTGTCTTTGCCTCTCTCTCTGTGTGTCTCTCATGAATAAATAAATAAAATCTTTTTTTTTAAAGATTACTTTCTAAATTTGTGTTTGTAAATATTTGCTCTAGATGAGATATATTAGGCTCCTTAGAATTTGATTTGTAGGGGCGCCTGTGTGGCTCAGTCAGTTAAGGATCTGACTCTTGGTTTCAGCTCAGCTCATGATCTTAGGGTCGTGAGATCCAGCCTTACATCCGGCTCAGAGATCAGCGTGGAGTCTCCTTGTCCCTCGTCTTCCCCTTCTGCTCCTCCCTATGCTCTTTCTCTCTCTCTTTTCCTGTCTCTCAAATAAATAAATAAATAAAATATTAAAAAAAGAATTTGGGTTTGTAATCTCTTTTGATAGTGGGACTAAAGTTCATCAGAATCATTCCTTTGTACGATGGGTATGGCTCGGTGCCAGGCATGGTGTTGGATTGCCAGCTACACACATATGGCTGTTAAGGTTCTGCTTTTAAGGTGATCAAGCCTGAGGTGTCTGTTTTATTCCTATTGTTAGCTAGGTGTCCTTGTTAATTTTTTTCTGCTCAGAAGTTATTTCTTTACTGAAAAGACCTTATCAGCTTGAGAGCATGTCCTTTTACCAAGTATAATTACTGTATATAGAATTTTGACCCTGTACAGAAAGTGAAATGTATACTCTTAGCACAAACTGACAGCATTCCCTAACACTGTAAGATGCTGCTGAAGTATCTGAAAGGGATTATATGAAACCAAGGGAGAGTTTTAATACTTTGGATCCAATGTTGATTCTGTCAATAGTAAATTTGTTCTGGGTTTCTTCTTGGCTTGCTCTTTTCTAATTCCCATTTCAGCACTTTGAAACTACATTGAGGCAATAGCTTTCAATACACCTTGAATGAGTCCCCAAACACACCAGAGCATAGAGCGATATTGAAATAATATAACCAGAGGGAAAGATAACATATTAATAGAACCACCCACAAGGAAGACTGAGGCCAGTGAAGCAAAAACATGTATGTTTCTTTTATTTTAAAAATCTCCTCTACAATTCATCTCCCATTAAACTTGCTTGCAGGGTTTTCCTACTAAGGAGTCTAATTTGGAACTGGGCTGGGCTGGACTGCACCCTAAGGAGGTATATCTGCTCAGAATAAGTAATGGTGATTTGAGAAGTAGTGTGCTTCCTTTCCTATTCTGCAGACTTCACTTGGTTTTTTAGAAGCTGATTATCCACCATCCTGGTTTTCTTTTTTTTTTTTTATTTTTTTATTTTATTATTTATGATAGTCACAGAGAGAGAGAGAGAGAGAGAGAGGCAGAGACACAGGCAGAGGGAGAAGCAGGCTCCATGCCGGGAGCCCGATGTGGGATTCGATCCCGGGTCTCCAGGATCGCGCCCCGGGCCAAAGGCAGGCGCTAAAACTCTGCGCCACCCAGGGATCCCCCATCCTGGTTTTCTTTACTGCTGTCTTCTGGCTGTGCAAGGGAGGAGTATTGAAGACCAGACCAGGGCAGTTTTGTGATACTTACAGTCTGATTCAGTGGGTGAGTCAACACCTAGTACCCTAAGTTAGAGTAACGGGCCAGGTGAGTACAGGGCTTGTTGTCAAGCAGGGCATTTGATCAGGGGGCTAGGCTTGCATATAGATGTGTGGGGTGTGTGGCATCATTAACGGTGGCTTACACTATTCCTGAGGTCTTACTATAGGTTAATCCAGGCACTATGCTAAATATTTGACATTAATTATCTCATTTAATTCTCCTATTAGTTTCAAGAGGCGGGCTGTTACTATCTGCATTTTAAAGACTTGGCAAATACCAGAATGATTAAACATTGTTCCCAACATCACGTGTCTACTAACTAGATGGTAGGGTTGGGATTCTAAACTGAGTATGATATCTCAGAGCAAAGCTTGGGGCTTGAATAAGTATGAAAAAGCTCTCTCATGAGAGAATGCTTTTGTCTTTTGCCACATGGGTCCCCACTGGCCACTGATGGGATTCCATGTTGTTGATCTTTTTGCGGTGTTGTGGCAAACAATCCTTAGGCAAGAAAGAGAAGTCTTTCTTCAATTGTTACCTTCGCCAATTATCTCTTCTTATCACCACCCTCCAGTATGCACCCAAGTGAGGAGTTTCCCTCATATCTACCATGGTCTGTCATTCTTCCTTTTCATCTCATGCACATGATTTTAGATGCTCAGGAAGACTATCTTCGGGGATGCTTGTTTTGACTGGAAAACATGGCAAGCTCTAGACAATGGGAATGAGACCCACAAGCACATGTGCTGTTTTTCTTGATCACCCTTGTTGTATTTCACAATTTTACTCTTTTTGTTTATAGTTTTGATAACTATATTTTTTCCCTCTATCCTGTGTGCAGAAATCACATCTGACTGGTTTTCCACCATATACCCACTACCTGAGATGGTGTCTTGCATATGGCATGTACTTACTAAAGCCACATCAAGTGAAAGAATCAATAAAGGAATGTGTGAGTTCTCTCTGAGAGGTTAGAACACAGGAATCTAGATCCATGCAAAAATCATTATTAATATTTCCTCCGCATGCAGTAGATGCTAAAGTGAACAGCCAGTATGAGGTGAAAAGAACAGAGAGTCTTTTTTACTCATGGGTCTGCTTTGTCATGCTATTGAGTATATTCACAGGAAAGACTGCCTGTCCTCAATGAGTCCACACTGTGCAGCCATATGAATTTGGTTTCTCTATGGCTGTGCAGGGACTCCTTCAAAGGGGCATTTGATGGGCAGCTCACACCTGCTCAGCCTTCCCACTCAGGACTTCCTGGAGGCCTTTGTCTGTGGATGTATGGACCTTTCTCTCCTGGAGAGGCCTAGGTATGTATTCCACAAGCTTTTTTGTTTGTTTGTTTGTTTTGGTTCCAAAGGAGATAAATAAGTGGCTAAACTCATGAAATTTCAGGTGAATAGGATTCACCTGGTTTATAAGATACCACCATAGTTTTATACATATGATCTTAGGTGGAAATAACCACATAAACCAAGCCACATAAAAGCATGTTTTAATTAAACATTTCAGGGCTGACCCACAAGCCTAGATGTGGCAAAGGAGATGTCTTAGATCCACTGCACTCTTTTGACGATTTGTTTTGTTTAAGCTGACCTCTTCCAACCTGGACCATGACTCCTAGCTACCTTTTCTCACCGTGGGGTTCAAAATGTTCACCTTGTGAGTTTGCCAGGTGTTGCTGGCTTTAATTTGGCTGATTTTCTATAGTTTGTTCCACATCTGAATCTTGAATCACTGTGATAACAGACCATGTTTTGGGAAACTGATCCTGAGTTCTTTTTTTTTTTTTTTAATTTTATTTACTTATTTATTCATGAGAGACACACAGAGAGAGGTAGAGACATAGGCAGAGGGAGAAGCAGGCTCCCTGCAGGGAGCCGGATGTGAGACTTGATCAGGCGGCCCTGATCCTGAGTTCTGATTCCTCTATTTGCTTTGTAATTTGCTGGTCTGTTCTTGGATTTTGTCTGGTTTGCTGCAGCAGTTCAGATGAGATTTAGGATTTTTTCCAAAGTGCAGTAGACAACATCGCATGAAACGTGGTTACCACCATCCTTTTTAAAATTTCTAATAGAGAATTAACACAATTTCTCCTCTTATTAAGTCAACTTGTGGGAGGTTGCACCAAAAAAAAAAAAAAATATATATATATATATATATATACATACATATACATATATATAATTTCAAATGCTAGCATCTGCTCTCCAATACAATGTACCTAGAAATCAGAGAGAGGTTAGAAAGGTTTACCAGGAATCTCAACCCGTGCTAGAAAGAACTGGAGAGAACTCAGCTTCTGAGGAATATTTGTACCTCTTCTTCAATGAATGGTAGTGTGTGTGTGTGTGTGTGTGTGTGTGTGTGTTTAAGGAAAGGTATTCTGTTATAAGCTTTTAACCAGCATTGGCTAGTTTATTGTATTTACATTTTGAATGATTATTTATTTATTTATTTATTTATATATCTGCCCTTGCGTTAATACACATTAACCAGAGACAACTAACCATATAAAATAGTCTTTATCCTTATTTTGCACATGAATAAATTCAGAGTAAGGTGGTGGGAGGGACACTAGTATTTGAGTGTCCCCTTTGTATCTGGCACTTTCAATATTTATCTCATTTAGTCCTCCCAAAACCCTTTGCAAAAAGGGGCATTATTTCCCTTAATCAGATGAGAGTTTGAATCCATGATAGGTTAAGGAAGAGTTCCAGTGTTGCAGAAGAAGTTAAAAGAAGAGTCTGGATGATCTTTGCCATTATATTTTATAGCTCCTTGGGAATTTTTAACAACTTGCTGGAATAGCAGTGCTAATAAGGAGTGCAAGTATGTATGAAACTTCAGCCGTTTCTGCTTTTTTTTTCACCATAACATAATACATCGGTTACTGCTTCTAATTAATTCTCCAAGTACTGAGCCTACCTCATAAGGGCGAGGGCAGTGCAGGCGAGAGAACACTCAGTAGACATCAAGTGTGCTGAACGCTCGAGTCCCAGGTGTGTGATGTGACCTTTCACCTTCTCCTTCTTAACAGAATCATCTCTTACTCTGTATGTGAAAGGAGCGTCCTGGATGAGGTCTTCTCTGAGGTCCCCCTTTTTCACCAGTATTTGATGACATTTAAAGTTAAACAAATATATATTGAGTCTGGGAAAAGTGGGAGAAACTGGAGAGGCAAGGTCAGTCAGAATTTAGGCTCATGTTCTTAACCATGGACTCTACTCCAGCCATCACCGGCCCCAATTTTTCCTCTTGGAGAGCTCTCCAAATCCAGAAAGCTTTCTTATATACTTGTCAATTAACAGCCTTAAAATGCATGTAAAATGAATCCTTCTCTACCTGTTTGCTCCTCTGGATCTTTTTCAGGAGTTAGTCTTTCACGTAAAATTTACTCTGGGAAGTAAATCTAAGCTTACTTATTGGACCTATTTTTTCACATAATAGAAATAGAGAACTTGGTTATTTCCTGCCCCTGACTTCCCCAATGATGTGGATGGGCTTTGGAAATTGTGTACTTACAAATATATCTATCTTAAAAAAAGAAATAATGTTGAGATAATGTTTTTTTAAAGGCAGTTGGAGCCTTCTAGATCAGCTTAATCATGCTAATTGTTCTTTCTCTGTCTCTAAAGCCTGTTGTTTTATGAGCTACATATTTAGTTAAGCTGAACTTTTCGGTTGAAAATAAATAAATGTTTAAAAATTTTCCCTTTTTGTTAAATAGACTTTTTTCTTACTATAGTCTTTTTATTGGAAATTTTGGTATGTAATAGAATATTTTTTGTCTCCATAGAATCATCTGGATATTATAAAGTTGTCATATTTAGGAAGGGGGACATGGGCATCTTCCTGGGAGATGGCTCAGATTTCTCCTATGAGCTAAGAGACAGAAATTATTTCCTGATAGCTCAAAAGACAACTGAGTGGCATTAGAAGATCTCCATTTAGACTCCTCTGGCCCATTATAACAATTAAGCTTCATTTTGTTTTTTACTATTTTACTCTCAATAGATATTAAATGACATGCACACACAATGAAGATTTGAGTTCTAAGATTTGATATCTTTTGAGGGAGAGTTAGAAGTATAGTAGGTCTAAGAGGAAAAAATAAACAACCCAAACTTTAGTTACCAAGAGAAAGCCATAAGAAAGGAAGACCAAGGGCATGGCACAGGCCACAGCAAACTCTGACTTAGGCTTTGACCCATCAGAATGGTGCCATCAGAAAAAAAAAAGTGTTACTTCTTCCCATTTTTCTAATTCCCCACATTACTAGAAGGTGTGTTATTCCAGTTAATTTGCAAAATTAAATTATATTAGAAGAGGCTAATTTAAATTAATAGAGACAAACATTACCTTTTATATAGAAAGGCAGATTTTTGGTAGATTAGTTGGCTTGCTTGATTGGCTTCCTTAGTTATATTTTTTAATCAGCCTTGTATTCTATGGGGCATATTTATGACCACTACAATGATTAATCACTTTCAGGAAAAATCTCAAGAGGCACTGAAATCTTTCACCAGATAATCTTTCTGATGGAGGTAATAACATTCTTCTTCCCTATAAAACTTCTTAAAAATACGATAACAGAACTGAGATCAGAATTTATTAGTTTGGTGGGATTCAAATAATTATGATTACTAATCAATTCATTAATTTTATTAACAACAATAACCTTTCTGATGGTCTTGGTTTCTTAAAAATATTCTATCAAGTAGAAGATATAAAGCCCATTCTGGTTAATCACCTTATTTATCAAATACTTAAAGAGGAGAATAGCAAGACAAATACTAAGTATGGGAAGTTCTTTTTTTTTTAAAGATTTTATTCATTTATTCATAAGAGACACAGAGAGAGAGAGGCAGGGACATAGACAGAGGGAGGAGAAGCAGGTCCTATGCAGGAGCCCGATGTAGGACTCGATCCTGGCACTACAGGATCACGTCTTGAGCCAAAGGCAGAGGCTCAACTGCTGAACCACCAAGGCATCCCAGTATGGGAAATTCCTTAATAAAATATCAAAATTAATAAATACTGAGAGAAGCCAGTTCTTATATTTGACTTTCAGCGTGATTTTTCTTCTTTTGTCAGTAGAATTTGTTTTCATTTAGAGCCAAAAGAGTTCCCAAGACAACTGGGTTTCTGAAATAAAGAAACAAATGTGCTAAAAAAGTTAGCTATTCAAAGATGCATATTACTTTTTACTAGGTCCTAATCTATTCCATTCTTTGACTTGTTCTCACTGTGGGCTCTGTCTGTACTAATTCCAAGCCCCCTTTTTTTTTCATAAATCCAGTGTATGTCTCTCTCTCCTGGCACATACCTAAAATTTTAGTTGGGGCTGCTGAGGCATTTCATTGGAGAGGTATTGAGTTGAGACACCATCAGGGTGAATACAAGGTATGGAGATCAAACATGGATCAGATCTAGCTATATTCTGGCAGTTGTTTTCAAGAAATTTCGGTATCAGAGTTCATCACTATCTTGCTGTATCTTTAGACAAATCATTTCACAACTGGGGCCATTAGTTCTTTCATTTTCAAAATGAAAGGTTTGTACCAATGTTTTCTAATGTTTTTTTCTCATATTCTTTCTAAACAGAATAATCTCAATTTATACTAATCCTTTTTTTTTTTAAGCATCTTGTCCATGAACACAAGGATGAGTTCTTCTGAATGGACCTGAGAGGGCCAATTTTGTTCTAGTCTTGAGTCTTACCACTGAAAGACACCTTAATCTTGCTAGAACCCTTTTACTTCATAGGTAAGTAAACTGATGACTAGGAGAGTTAAAGGAGATAGTGATCAGGGTCAAAAATAGAGGCATGTTGTATAAATTCTCTAGTGCTATGAAACAAATTATCCTCAAGTTTAGTGCTCATGAAACATCAAATGCATTGTTTCCTGTGGTGCTATTAGGCTAGTTTTCTTTCTTTTTACATTTTTAAAAAATTTATTTATTTAAGTAATCTTTACACTCAGTGTGGGACTTAAACTCAGGATCCTGAGATCAAGAGTTGCATGCTCCTCTGACTGAGCCAGTCAGGCACTCTTCGGCTGGTTTTCTTAAGAGAAGGTTCATAACAGAGCTCTAAGACAGTGAAGCTTAGGTTCTGGAGTTTGCATGGTGTCCCCTCTTCTGTTGGTCAGAGTAATTCAAGGACAGCCCAGATTCAAGGGTTGGGGAAATAAGAGTCCATCTCTTGATGGGTGGAGTGGCGAAGAATTTGTGGTCGTATTTAATCTACTACATACACATAGACTATTATTCCTTCCTCCAAAACCCATGCCACATGATTGGTTAAGGCACTTTTTTGGCCAAGTCGTTATGCAGCCTTAAAATCCGTTTTAACATAGTGCTCCAGGCTGCTACCACAAATCAGTCCGAACTGCCACAAGAAATGAAATTTATCTGCCATCTGGACTCTGCAGTGAGTTGTTGATGGAGCCCGAATGGAAAATTCAGAATTCCTGGATCTTAGTCTAGGTTCATTTCTTTCCCCATCACTGTTTCTCCTCCCTTCTGGTAAGTTCTTTAACATTTCTCAGGTTATGTTAGAAAAGTCACTTATTTCTATCACTGAAGTTTCTGAAAATACACATCCTTGAGATTTGTAACAATCTCATCACGTATTATGTATTTTCTTGGTAGATTATGACATAAATCATAAGTTTAAGTGTTAACAATTTGGATGCCCCCATAACCAATGATAAAACTTGGATCAATCCACACGATCACATTTGGATCAATAATGTAACAATGGACTATTACATGTATCTTGATGTGATGCAGTAGAGAAGCATACAACATCTCCCATGAAGCATTCTTGTGGAATCTAATGATTAAGAGACAATCAGACAAGGGTACCTGGGCGGCTCAATCAGTTAAGCATCTGCTTTTGGCTCAGGTCATGATCCTAGGGGTCTAGGATCCAGTCCCACATTGGGATCCCTGCTCATCGGTGAATCTACTTTTCCCTCTCCCTTTTTCTCCTCTCCCTGCTTGTGCTCTCTCTTTCTCTCCACATGTTCTTTCTCTCTCTCTCAAACAAAAGCTTAAAAAAAGAGACAAATACAAACATAAGATGTTTCACAAAAGAGCTAGTCTGAAATCTTAAAAGATGTGAGTTTCATGAAAGATACACACACACACACACATACATACATATATACATATACATGTATGACTACAAAGACATGTAACAACATGCATTTCATGATTCTATATGAATTTTGGACTTTAAAAGTTGTAAAGTACCTTGTTGGGATTACTGAGGACTACATATTAGATGGTATTATTGTATTAATGTTGAATACTTTTTATGTTATAAAGACTTCGGAAGTTATGGAGGGGAATGTCCTTATTCCTAGAGAAAAAATGAGATGCATTTAGAAGGAAAGAGTCAAGATGTTTGCAACTTATGGTCAGATGGATCAGCAAAAAGAAATCTAGTACATATACATGTATGTGTACAGTGTATGTGTATATAAACAAATACATGTATATTTTCATTAAACTCTAGAAAGAAAACAGCACATTATCGTAAAATTAATTAGCGAATCTAAGTGATAGATCTGTACATACTTATTATACTTTTAATTTTTTTCAAGGTTAGAGGTACCTACCTGGGTGATTCAGTTAGTTGAGTGACCTGCTCTTGGTTTCAGCTCAGGTCATGATCTCATGAGTGGTGAGATCTAGCCCTGGGTTTGGCTCAGTAGGAAGTCTGTTTGAGTATTGTCTCCCTCTGCTCTACCCCCACACTTGCTTGTGTGTACGTGCTCCCGATAGTTCTGTCTCTCAAATAAATCTTTAAGTTTTTTGAAGGTTAGAAAAGTTTCAAATTAAAAAGTTGGGAAAAAAGTTACCAACTTTGTATTTTGTGGTTGAGACCATGCCTGACTTTGAGCTATTATGATAAAGTATCCAATGCCAACTATGTGATTAATTTCTAAGGAATTCAGTTGCACAATGCTGCATTTCTAAAAAGGCACTTTTTTGGTTTTTTTTGTTTTTTTTTTTTTTTTTTACTTACAGGCATACACAAGGAGAAAAATCTCAAGTACAGGCATTTGTTTGAATATGGTAATTGATAGAAAAGTTGGCCAAGTAGAAAACTGTAATGTGTCATAATAAAGGATATTGAGATTTGCCTGTGTATTATGTGGGCATTATGGTTCACAGAGTTATATATTATGCCAGAAGCCCTTGATGCCAAGGGTTTCATCTCTTTCTGCTTAGATTCTGTGGATGACTTTGAGCAAGTAATTTTAACTTGTATAGAGCTGGGTCCTCCTATAGAATGGGGAAATTAATTCTGGTTTACATCATAGAGCTTGTGTAAAGATTAACCATCTTACTGCAAAGTTCGGTAAACAACTTTCCCGATTTAAATGTTCAGCCTTGGAAACACATAGAGAATTGTCATGCTGAGGCACTAAGGTAATGTACATTGATTCTGCACTTGTTTAGAGATTATTCTTATAGGATCCTGTACAAGGTTTTATCCTAAGTAACAATACTTAGAAAAATCTACTTGTAGTTTGAGACATCTGTTTTCCTTCACTACTCTTAATTTTCTTCTGAAGCAAGATTGGATTTGGAGGAGGAGATTTAGGTAGTAAAAGTACCCCTGACTTTGTCATCTGTGAAAGGATTATGTCAATTCTGTGTGCTCTTAGAATGTAGGTGGTTGAGAGCATGTGAAATAATCAGCTGCTCTAACCTTTGTTTCATAACTTATAAAAATACAGCTCTTTTGAGAGAAGGCTGAGTCTTCTGTGGACTGAGTAGAAAGGGTGAGCCATGATCTGGGTGTGATAGGATTGTGAAAATATTGGGCAGATGAAGGAGACCTGTGAAAAGTCCTGCATGTGCATTCATTATGTGCACGGGCATAAGCAGCAACAACTTTGGGTGCTGACACTAGGAAGATATAATTGGAGGAAACTGATCAATCTTTTGGATAGGTGAGTGAAAGGATTGCAAAACTCATTGGCATTAATTAACATGTGGTAGATAGCAAGGAGATACCAGTGGTTGCCGAATAGGCGATTGACCGGGGTGATTATATTGGAAACTAAATAATGCTTGGTAGTGGTAGCATTGTGTAGGAAAAGGCCAGCACAGAACTTCCTCTTGGGAATTTTGGATGGAGATAGGTGTTGAGCTCTGAAATACAGGTTCTAGCCAGTTGCCATTAGGAGAGTGAGAGGAGTAAGTTTCCCCAGAATGAGGACTGTGATTGGTTAGTGATGTCTGCTGAGGGCAAAGATGGAACCTTAAAAGCACGTATGTCATGTATTTGGCATTCCTTAACTGGAGAGAAGTAGACCAAATATTCCAACCTATGTGATTAGAAAAGGAACCAAAAACTGGTTTGGGAGAAAGTTGATGGTCTCATTTCTGTTACACTTCCATTTGAGGACATCCCATTAAGTACTTTCGGGGTCATTGTTGCTACTTCTTGCCATTAGTTTTGATATACTTACTAGTGAGAGAGGAGGTCAAAGTAGAAAGAGTGTAGGAAACAGAACTCCTATGGAGATCAAATGAATGAACAATATGCTTTATTAAGCTGCCCATTTGTATACATGTGTGTTTTCTTATAATGATTACTCAGTGCCATGCACCCTAGTTAATTCAGGTGGCATTTTGGTATATAGGCACCATGCAAGACTGTCAGCTGGCAGGTGCACCTTTCCCCTGGTGGACAAAAAATACAGTGTTCTTATTCAGCCTAAAGTAATCTTTTAGTATTACTATAGGCAATAGTCATTGAAATTTAAGAGTTATAATAGAGGAAATGGTATTTAATTTCAAGACCATGCCATTGGAAATTGTGCCTGGAATTGAGTTGTGGTTGCACCTTTAGCTTATAGAATCACATTTCCTCCTACTGGGGCTTGGTTTGCATGTATTAAAAGGGAAACGTGTTGTCTGAATTTGGGATGGCAAATGTATGCAGCTTCTCTCCTATCCTGCGTCCAGACCAAACGGGGCCCTCTTCTCCTTTGCTCTTGGATAAGGAGTCACAATCACTTTGCACTTGGCACCAGCTGGCATATGACTTGATACCTTTTGCTGTCCATGGGATAGTGAATCACAAAGGAGGAAGTAAATAACAGGAATAGCTATGGTGAACATTTGTTGAGCTTTTACTTTGTGTCAGGTTCTGTAGTAAGCACTTTGCATGCAATATGTTAAGAGTTATGTAAGTGTAAGTGTTTACAATTAAGAGAGAGGGACAGTTAAGCAGGTGGAATTTCAGGCTCAAACCAGGAGGGTAGAGTATTGAAATTAGTTGGAAAAGTTTGAGAAAATGGCCAGAAGGGTAGAGTAAAGAAAAAATAAGACTCACTTTTCCATTTCCTTGATCTAGCTTAGTGCCTGCCTTGGTAGTACATCACCAATTCACTTTTGATTTGGGAATTAATGGCTTGATGAAGGAACAAAATGGTTTGGCAAGGATTGCCCTTGGCTCAGGGATCCAACATCTTTCTTTATTGTTGGATTGAACATCTGCTGAACTGTTAATAACTTTATTGTATAGTGTTTCAGTTGATTCTCTCCACCACGAGCTCTTAATTCCTAAAATGAGGCCCAACTGATGAGTTATACATTGTGTTCTTTTAATACGCAATTGTGAACTACAGACTATATACCTTTTTTCAACTGATCTACAAAAGGAGATTCTGGAAAGCACTTCCATTGGTACTCATTTATCATTACTAGAAAATAAAGCCTATGTTCATTATCATTCTTCCTTAGAGCTAAGGTTTTGGATGTACATCAAGTGAAAGAGCAGCTGCAGAAACTGTTGTAAGGTAATGGCGTGAGCACAAGCCCTAATAGGAACATCATGCCTGCATTAGGACTACCTTACCGTAAAGGATACGACCAATTATTTAAATAAACTATATACAGTTTCACCTGTTAACATTTTGAAGAGAAAGTCAGGTGAAGACAGTATTAGTGAATTCTGACAGTTGGGATACCAATTTATTATGACAAGTCAATTTTCCTTTTAGTTTCTAGGACTACTGTATAACAAATGGACCTATACTGTATATTAAGTTAATGGATTTTATTTTTCATCTGAAAGAAGAAAAAAAGCCTTGTGGAGTGCTACCCTAGAACTCCAGGACATTCATTGAATTCCTGGCTCATAATACAGCTTCTAAAAAGCAATTATAACTTTCATCTTAAACTTCTTTCAATGACAAATCTCTCTGGAGTGACTGTCACTGGATTCTTCCTTTAGAGAACATCTCTTTTCTCAGGGGAAATGATACTCAGCAGCATCCAAAATAGTTCTAGGCAAAATTAAGCTATGGAAATTTTACCCAACCCAAATTTGGAGTGATTGCATCCATATATGTCAATGACATCCTCTGCCGTTAAGACTTAACCAACTTCTAGCGTTTCCTATATCACATAAGCACATTTTGCCCTCTTCTGCCCCATGAACCTACATACCAAGTTCTTCCCAGCTGGCTGGCAAAGCCCGAAGCTACCATTTCTTGATTACTTGAACTGTGCTAAAAAATTAATCTAGCTGCTAACATGGTGCCACCTTTGTTGGAGTCTTCATCAAAAGACACCAAACCTGCTGGGTATAAGGAGGTGCTGGGTGCCTGTTCATGACCTGCTTGCCTCATCACTGCCCACACTGTCAAGCCAATGTCCCACACAGTTTGGATGCAAGGATTAGCATGACAGTGTCTGTCCACATCCATTTATTCCCGGCACCCAAGGCAGACTTTTCGGCTGCCCTGCATGTCAGTTTGATTATCTTAGTGGCTGGAGACATGGAGCAGAGAGTGAAAATTTTCAAATGCTGATTGAGAAGGACCTACTTAGTGCAGTCAGACAGAAGTGGGCAGATAAGAAGTTCCCAGGCAGTAGAAGCAGGGCACATTCTGTGATTATTATTATTGTTGTTGTTCTCTAATCATTGTGATTCCCAAGGCACATTCCTAGAAGTTCATTCTTTATTTGAATTGTATAAGAGAAAATAAAAAATTAGGACAGCTCTGTCTTGCCTTTGTAATAAAGATTTGTTGGCAAAGCTTCTCTGCACCAGTATAACTGATAAATCATTGCATTCTTTTCTTCATTCGAATGTGACCAAGAAAAACCCTACACAAACCACTTTAATATTGGATACACTCATTATGTGGAGAAGAGAGATATAAATAATAAAGAACTCTTCTTTTAGAACAGGAATGGGTGACTAGTATCGTCATTGTTGTATGTATAATGCTTGAGTCATGCCAATCAACTTACATGTTCAGTGCCCAGTTGGAAGTTGTATGGCTACCATCTTTTCAAAACAATCATAATTTTCAGTTCTGTTTATAACTCTCAGAGGTGCCATTTAGGAAATATTTTCATAAAAAATGCCAGATTGCAAATTGATTTATTTCTGGCTCATAAAGCAGAGACAAACTTACCCCAAAAGAAACATGTTTTTTTTTTTTTTAAACAAAATCAAGGATCATGTATATAATGAAGTGAAACCCAGCAGGGAGGGTAGACTGGTGGAGTCACATTAGGTCCTATGATTATTTTTCATTGTAAGTGAACCTGAGTGCCACTTTTCACCTTCTCCCATATATCTACGATGCCCAACAAACTGTGATGATTAGAAGATAAATAAAAGGTCCTTTGTAAATTATGCATGAAATGCTGCCTTGATCTAGCACAAATTTACCTGGTTCTTTTATGTCCATCTTCATTCAAGCATGGAATTTACTTGTGTAGAGATTGGTGGTGGATGTTATGTTGTTCATAGGAGACAGAGAAAAGAAAATATGGTTATCAGTGATAAAATGAATCCATGTCTTATTGGTCTCAGTTTTTTGATGGAAAAATTACTTACATAGGAAAGTGGTAGGTGATAGGTTTGTCTAGTGAGTACTATGAAGAAAAACAGATGGGTTTTCTCCCCTACTTAAGGTGATCCTAACATGTTAAACTTCAAATCTTTCACATTAGAAAGAAATACTTAATGAGTATCTCACAGCAGTGATTGTTGCAGGCCTTAATAATCAATATCTCTGCAACTGAGCCTATTTTAATTCTGTTTAAGTAAATGGCTAAGTGTTACCTTAAGCCATTTACTTAATAAGTCCTAATGTAACTGTATACCAAGACTTCATGTATTTCAGATGTGAAATCTGAACCAGGTTAATGATCCTACTGTATACTATTTCAGAGTGGACCTAGGTCTGTCATAAAATTACTGGATATTTACTTAACTTTCATCCTTTAGTTCTTTTATAAAATAGTGTTTTTTACCTGAAGAGATAAGTGTGAATTCGGGAAATTCATGGATTTTAGGCTACTCTTCAGTAATGCAACCATATGATATATTTGGGGGAAATACTGTGATTTTAATAGTATTTATGGATGAATGTAGGATATTTTTCACCCATTTTCAAGAATATCGATTTCAGATTAATTGATGGAGGTATTCTTTTGAAACTCTACTCCTCCATTCTAGTTTTTTTCCCTTAAATTTACTCAAGTTTTGCCAAAATAAACTTGTCTTAAAAATAATTTTAAAATGGTATACTTTGAATAATTCTATACTTAAATGAAAGGAAAAAATTTCCCTTGTCACATTTTTGAACATTTTCCTCCAGAAACTTTTGTAATAAAAATCATATTAATTTGGGCTTCATTGTTTTGGAATTTGTTTTATTTCACTTAACTTAATTGCAACACACACGCACACACACGAATTTGCTGGAAAAATATACTGATGTTGACAGTTTCCCATCAAAAAAGAATATACTTCCTCCCTTCCCTAATCTAAATTAGAAAATGATCAAGGACTGTATTCTTTTGCCTATGCTAAATATAAACCATTCAAACCTGGAGTGAGATGGACTTTGACTACTAACCTTTGAGTCATTAGTTGGTTCGATAACCACATTAAACATGTACTTCTCCTTTTTTCTTTGTTTTCCTTATATAGATTGTTCATAGTACTCTTAATTTACCAAACCCCACTCATCCTGCACTGCCAGCTAGGATTCTTCAAACTCTGTGAATTCTACCCAGTTGTTCATACTAATGCAAATTTATTTTTGTCACTCTTCCATGCTTTTTTTTTTTTCTCTCCCATGCTTTTATAGTGCTTTTTGTACCCTGCTGTATAGTGATTGGTCACTTTTTTATTGTGAATGTTTGGTTTGCTGTCTGCAGTGCAAAATTGTATAATTTCAGCAGTACAGTGATCTGTTTCTCAGAACTTTGAGGGTGGGGGGCATTACAATGTATCTTTATATACCCAGGATTAGAACAATGCTTGGCACACAGTGGTTGCTCAGGAAATGCTTCACCAACATATAAAGAGTGAATTGTCTGGCATTGCCAGAAGTATTTTAGGAAGAGACTCCTGGTGGCAATGTGAAGCATGCAGAGGAGGACTGCAGGCGGGATTAAACAAGTGAATACCATAAGGGTAATGAAAGGTTTGCCAAAGCAGTGATATTAGGAATGGAAGGGTGGAGATGAAAGTGGAAACATTTATTTGGTAGCCTTTTTCTTAAAGTTCTTTTTTTCCCCCTGTAATATGATGATTCCTTTAGGCGCATTAAACTTAGTCCCACTTTTTGGCCCAGTATAATGTATCTATGTTGAATAACAAATAGTGATGAAGATGGAAGGAAGAAAAAGGTTGGAGTAGAAAATTTAGATGGTTTCGCAATTAAGAAAAAACCTGTAACAATTTTTCCAATTTGGAGAAATAATCGTGGTTAACATTTAGTCTGTTGACTTTGAGACTCTTCTAAGAGCTGGGAGATAACCTAGGAGAGTGGTTGCCATCCTAAACTGTGAACTTACATTCAGATTCTGGCTCTGCCATCCACGGTGTTATTTTCAGCAAAGTGTGCTCTATTTATCTCATGTGTACAGTAAAGATAATAATTGTATTCATTTTATGGGATTATTCTGAGGATCATGGAAGCCAATGCACTTGAAGAACTAAGTTCAGTTCCTGGCACACAGGCTGTGTGTAAATTTACATAGTGTTCATATGTGCACTGAATATATCAAGGTATGAGCATGGTTCGTATTCTAGACTTCTGCCTTCTTCATAATATAAATAAGCATCTTCCCTTAATTGTCTACAGCATCTGTTTTAATGATTGCATAGTATCCATTTGTATGACAAACTCTCACTTATTTAATATCTCTATCACATTTTACTTTTAAAAATACCAGATTTTATTATCACTGCATAGTAAATCTTTGGGCAAATTAAATTCTCTTTAATTTCCAGAGGAGAAGTTACTCAATCAAATAATATGAATATTTTTAAGGCTTTTGATACAAATACCAGTTTACTTTCCAGAATATCACTCTTCCTGGAACTGAGTATTAATAGTTTCTTTTGTGTCTAAGCCAATTTAGTGGGTGAGAAAAATATTGTTTAATTTTATATGTATTTGAGTACTGAGTAAGATGAACATAATTAATAATCGTTTAGATCTTCAGTATTTGTCTTTTTGTTAAGTGCTTATCTGTATGTATATTTCCTTAATTTTTACATTGGTATGTGCATCGTTTTTGTATTGCTAATGTGACAGAAATTGTTGGTACATTAATTTGGGAAGGTGAGGGAGTTCAAAGAGTCCAGAATGACTGCATTAAGTACCTTATCCAGTTTATCAACATGAAAGTAACAACGTTTTACAACTTTTGACTTATGGAATAGCAGTTTTATGTGTTTTAACCTAATAATTTTTAAAAATTTTTATTCATTTGTTTGAGAGAGGGAGAGAGAGAGATCGTGTGAAAGCGGAGGGAGGGAGAGGGACAAGCAGACTCAAGCAGACTCCCTCCTGAGTGTGAAGCCTGATTTGGGCCTGGATCTCAGGACCCTGAGATCATGACTTGAGCTGAAATCAAGAGTCAGATGCTTTATCTACTCAGCCACCTTTGTGCCTCATGGTTTAACCTAATAATTTAAGGTTGTGTGAAATTGTCAAGAAATTTAGTAGACTTCCTCGAACTTAAAACTTAATTTTGTCATTTGGCTTATGGAACTTAATTAAACATTTTTTTGATCTTTGTTTTTCTGCATGAAAAATTGGTGTTATTGAGGATCTACTTCTAAAGGATTGAGTATTATCTCCTTATTGTAATGACAAAAGGTTTTGCATACAGTTCTAAAATACACCATATGACTGAATTTAATTTTTTAATAACTTTTGAATGACATTGTTTTATTACTTCCCTGTGGATTGCAAACATTTCGGTTGGTAGAAGTGATGGAGCTTCATTTTATAAATACTTACATTTTGTAGTGTTTTAGAGTTTTCATGGGACTTTAATAACATCATCTCATTTAATTCTGACAATAACCTGGTGAGGGCCGCAGAGCAGCCCCTGTGTTATTATAAAAGTGAAGACTGAGGTGTGGAGAGGTTAAGTAATGCCCAGAGGTCAGACAGATAATAAACTGCTGAAACTGGCTTAGAACCCAAGTTTTCCGACTTTGAATCTTGTGGTTTTTCCCTCTATTCCTTGATCATTGAATCACTTGACCTGGAAATGTGTACCTTCACCTTTGTCAGAAAAATAAAGCCAGTGGGATTCGAATCCTAGTGAGAAGTAATAATGTGAAGCTCCCAAGTTCCATTGCTCTGTTTTTGTTGTGTCTGTCTTATTTTAGGAACATATGTTTCAGAATTTGCTGTGTAAATGCCGGTTTCAATTTTACAATGGAAAGTGAGAAACAATGGCATGAGAAAATGTTTATTTTATTTACTATGTATGGCATGCACAAGGGCTTGTTTCACTCTCAATTGATTTCACAGTTTGTTTGTTTGGTTTTTATTTATTTTATTTTATTTTTTTTAGCTACATAGCCTTGGGGTAATGTCAAGTTACTCATAAAGAAGGGATTTTAATGAATACCCATGGAAGGTACTCTCCTTCTCATTTATTTCTGGTGCCTTTCTTTCACTAACTAAATTCTATAGCTGGTCTCTGGAGCACAACGTGATACTGAATCAGTTTTCTATCACTAGTTTCAATTCTTTTTTGAGCTCTTATACCAAGAAACCATCATGCAGAGGACCAATGCCCTTGTGGTAGAGTATATTTGTTCTGTGAGTTACTGTTCCAGGCTGTGTTTTCCTGTGCTGAACTATTTCCTTCATGAAATAACTGAAATGGAGTAGGAGGCAGGATTGAGGCAGAATCTCAGTATTTCATGAAAAATTTTATAGAATAATTGAAAAATTTAAACAGAATCAAAGAGAGAAAGCATGGCAAGCTGTGTGTAGGCCATTATGAATTTATAAAGCTCTTGTTCATGGGCAATGTTGTTAAATATATAACCAGTTAAGAAATAATACTTGCAAGAACAGATTGGAACGGAGATAGATTTAAATTAAGGATCTATATATGTATGCAAATCCTCTCTACTATTATTATATGCTTGTTTTTTTGGCAAAAAAAAACTTTCTTCCCTTTAAGAAGCCTCTAAAGAGAGAACAGTTTCTCTGATGGTTATTTGTTTTGTTTTCCACTATTCACTTTTACTTGCTGATTTATAGACTCCTGATTAGCTTTCATAGGTTATAAAAATGGATATTTATTTGCCAAACATGATTCTATTATATACTTAGAATTGGAATGAGTCAAAATATGCCTGATTATCAGGGGATGTCCAGAGTCTTTTTTTTTTTTTTAATTAACAGCACAGTAGAGCAAATATATTTAAAAATTTAAAGATGGAAAGCCTTACATGTTTTAGTAGATCTGATCATAGAATATTTGTAGAGTGGACTGTAAATAAACTTTGGACCCTGGTTCTTGTATAAAGGTGAACATCTAAGTAAAAATGGGGGTTTAAAAATAATATGTGCAGGTATATTCTTTGAATCATTATTTGAGAGCTAGGTAACCAAATGGATTCAATTCTATTTATTTATTTCCTTGAGAGAGAGAGAAAGGGAGAAAATGAGCAGGGGAAGGGAAGGGGAGAGGGAGAGGGAGAGGGAGAGCAGACTCCCTGCTGAGCATGGAGCCGAGGACCCTGAGATCATGACCTGAGCCAAGGCAGATGCTTAACCAACTGTGCCACCCAGGTGTACCAAGAATGGATTCAATTCTAATAACTTTGAGCTTTTAAAAAAATTTATTTTAAGTAATCTCCACACCCAACATGAAGCTTAAACTCACCACTCTAAGATCAGGAGTCTCATGTTCCACCCAGTGAGCCAGCCAATGGCTCCTGTCTTTAAGCTTTTTATGGCTCAGTTTCAGATATAAAGTCATTTGAAAAATATTGGTCTTCTTATATCAAGAACATTTATTGTTAAAACGCTGTGGCAGTGCTGAACAACATGAAACAATTGTATGTATTGGAACCTCTGTGTTTGACCATCATTTTGAAATCTATTCCCACATACACTTTGCCATGATGGAACTGAGTACTTGGAATTTTTATTAAGTGAGAATTGATATGAAAAATGACCAAACCTAATGGAAACATGCATTTTTACATTCATCTTTGAATTGATATATAGTATTACATCATCTCTGTGAGGACTGAATCCAAGTCTTTGATACAGTGAAACTTTCATTAGCAACAGTTCTTTGAGGCCCTTTTTTGAGGGTCTACCTCAAAAAAAAAAGTAGGGAATTTTTGTTCATGACAGCCATCCTGCTTTGATGACCATGTTCCTTTTACTGTGTTTATTTATGTTTCTAACTTGTCAAGAATAGTAAAAGCTGATTTTACAGATGACACTGTTTTATGTTAAACGTTTGAAATTATGGTAAGTATAAATGTAAATGAAATGAAACTATGAAACACCTCTGCCTTTCTTTGTGTATTATGTTGATAAAGAGAGTTGTAGAATAGGTTATAAGAAGAAAAGATTATTTTTTTAAAACATTAAAGGCAAAAAGGGGAATAAAAGTAACTCAGACTCATTGAGTAATAACTGATAATATCCAATCCCACCATACAGACACCCCCCAATAGAGGAATACTACTTTTGCCCAAGTTACTGTTGTAGAGAAAATATTTATAATCATAGAATTGGGAAATAACATTCTAGGAAGACTAATATATAAGTAGCACTGACAATGTTATCAAATTAAAGCTGAGTTTTAACTTTTCTAATAAATAAATAGAAACTATCCTTCTATACTAGTCAAATTTACTTTCCCTGGACACATGGGTGGCTCAGTTGTTGAGCGTCTGCCTTCGGCTTAGGTCGAGATCCCAGGGTCCTGGGATCAAGTCCCGTATTGGACTCCCCACATGGAGCCTGCTTCTCCTTCTGCCTTATGTCTTTGCCTCTCTCTGTGTGTCTCTCATGAATAAATAAATAAAAATCTTTAAAAAATTTACTTTCCCTGATTGTTTATAAATATGCATATTCAAATGAAAACCATAGTCCTAGTTGTTTATCTGATGCTGTTTTAGTTGAGATGGTTGGGGAAAGCTTTTTCACAGGGTGCTTAAGACTTGATGCCAGCACCATGGGAAGCAGGTGTCCATGCTAAGACTGGGAGAATGACTTTCAAAGCAGAAAGCATGCCAAATACAAAGCCCTCATAGGGACTGAGTCCTCATAGGGACTGAGCTAATTTCATTAGCCAGTGGGGATGAGGGAGAGAGGGAAGAACTGTGGGTGTGAGATGAGGTTGAGGCAGAAGTCAGATTTTGCTGTACCTTGAAGAATAAGAAAAGGATTTTAGATTTCTAAATACAGAAGGAATCCATTGGAATGTTTGAAGCAGGAAGTTGACATTTGATATTCAATTTACAAGGATTATTCTTGTTTCTCTGGGGAAAATGGAATATGGGGAGAAAAGAGGGAACAACCTTTACAGTTATTTGAGCAAAAATGTGAGTTCAGGGCAGCCCGGGTGGCTCAGTGGTTTAGCGCTGCCTTCAGCCCAGGACATGATCCTGGAGACCCGAGATCGAGTTCTGCATCGGGCTCCCTGCATGGAGCCTGCTTCTCCCTCTGCCTGTGTCTCTGCCTCTCTCTTTCTGTGTGTCTCTCATGAATAAATAAATAAATAATCTTTTTTAAAAAAGTGAGTTCAGTTATTTATTTATCCATCCAACAGAAATCCGTTAAACTCCTACTGCATGTCAGGACCATATTAAGTCCTGGGCAAACCAGAGCTTTTAAGAGAGGTAAGGGACTCTACTCCCACAAAGCTTTGACTCTAGTGAGAGGTATAGGTAGTGTTAAATCCCATGAAGATAAGAAAACAATGTAATGCAGTGGAGGAGGTGTGATTTTTCAAGTAGTGTGTTCCGATCATGGTGGAATTTGGATGTCTAGAAGCCAAGCATGAGAGGGTCTTTTTTTTTTTAAGACTTTATTTATTTGACAGAGTGAGAGAGAGCTAGAACAAGCACAAACAGCTGAGGGAGAGGGAGAAGCAGGCTTCCCACTGAGCAGGGAGCCCAATGCGGGACTCGATTCCAGGACCTCAGGATCATGACCTTAGCCAAAGGCAGATGCTTAACTGACTGAGCTACCCAGGGGCCCCATGAAAGAGTCTTGAGCAAGAACTTTCAAGCAAGGGAAGAGCAGTGTGAAGGACCTAAGAGGGGTACAGTTTTGGCATAACAAACAAACACCACTGTGGCTGGAAGGTTTGATTGAGAGGGTATCAGAGCCCTGGAGGAGGTCATCTGAGGCCTCATTATATAGAATAAGAAGTCGTTTCTTATAAGACTTGGACAAGTGGACATAGAGACAGAGGAAAGAGGAAAAGATTGAAGAGGAGTGTATGATGTGTTGACCATTTATGTCTCTTTGGGACAATGACAGGGTGTGTGCAACTTGTTTGGAGTCCCATACTGCTCATGAAGTCATTCACTGTACAAAGCAATTAATTCATGAACATTATTGTTGTCTTTTTTCTATTAGCTTATTAAAATGAGGGTACTGGCTGTTAGCATCCTTGCCATTCAGTTATTTTACAAAACTATTAGTCATCTTGATTGTTAGGAATTTGATTTCCTGCTTACTACTTTGCTAAATTCTAAAATGACTGTTGCTTAGAGGCAAACAGAATTTTCCTTGCTCTACAAAGAAAACAATGAGCCATATACATTGGGAATATTTCTTCCACTGTTTAGAGCAGTATTGCTTTAAATGGTGTATAATACAACATTTACTGTACTCTTTGAAAATCCCTAGTACATGGATGTATTTGAAATTTAGTACAGTGTCTAGTTTGCTTTAGTTAACGTTCTTTTTAATGGAATCAGGTAGAAAACTTGAAAGGAATGACAAAAATGGAGGTAGAAAACTTGAAAGGAATGACAAAAATGGCTGTCTTGGCTATTTTTTGAACATGGAGTTGTTCTGACCAAAAAGTGAGAATTATTGGAAAAGAAAGTTATTTTTCATTAGCTGGAAGACCTGTTCCAGAGCTGTTATTAAAGTCAATGTTAAGTGGGATATTTGCCATTTGGTTTATATGTATAGTGGATGATTGATTTCCTCAGCTCAACTAATAGAACATTTTTCTGCCAACCTTGGTGCAATTACATTATAGTTGCACTTTTTAACATTACATTTTAATAGAATTTTGGAGTCTCTTTGTTATTAATAAAGTTAAATAGAATCAGAAATGAAAATGTCTGTGGAAATATTCACTTTATCACTCTTCCAAAAAAAAAAAAAAAAAACACCAAAAATTAAAAAAAAAAAAAAAACCAAACTTCTCACTGTTTCTATTTCCCATTATTGCTTTGCCTGGAGTAAGCAATAAATGCACGTTTGTTGAATCAGATTGACACTTCCTCCCCAGAGTTGTTCTGCTTCAAAAAAGACGAAGCTTTTTTCATCCCATGGGGGAAAAAATTCTAAGCAGCATCCTCAAAATATGAAATCAACCACAAAATTCATTACTTGAGATTTTTCATTCAGAGAAATGATCATAATGACATACTGTGTTCACAAGCGAGATTTCCTGTCTTTAAGCTCTTAATGTATAGTTTGCCTTTAAAATTAAATTGCCTCCTTTTCTAAATCAAACACAGATTAAATAGACACATAATTACTTTCTGGATCATTTCTTTGCCACTGCAGGGATGTGGCATATGTTTAAAATTGTGGTTATTATTGCTTTAATTTTAAGAGATAAAATAAGAAAATAGTCATTAAGATAAAAAATCACCTGCAGCCTATTAAGGTAATATATGGTGTGTTTCCTTTCAGTCTTTTTTCTGTGTATAATAAATACTATTTGAACTTTAATATGAGAAGTTTTGAAGATGAGTGAATGGATACTAACATTTGCTCAGAACAAAAGACAGGCCGATTTATCTGTCAGATTGTTCATATTTGAGGTGATAATTAACTAGTATTTAAACATCTTTTGTAGAAAATAATATTCTTGCACTGAATTGACTGTCCAAAATATAGCCAAAATTTTTAAAAAGAGTCCTCAAAGGCATTCCCAGTAAGAAGCTGTCTGCCCTTAACTTGAAGGATCTAGTTAGCAACATGAGAGACAGAATATGCTCACACAAATTAAACGAAGACCTCAAAAAGCACAGACTAGAGATTTAATTAAAGACTGTTTTCCATAGACATTTGTGCTAAAAAGGCAGTGTTGGTTGCCTGGGATGCATTTTATCTTCCTGTCAGGAGTCAGTGCCGGGCCCTGGTGAGTAGCACAGCCATGGCGGTTGGATCCAGCCAGCTCCCCATTTATTAGCTGAGTGGTGTGGGGCATAGTATTTAACCTCTTTAAGGGTCTCCGGTGTTTCGTCTGTAAATGCATCAGTAGTGGTATCTGCCTCGTATGGTCCTGGTAAGGATTCGATGAGATAACACGTGCCTCGTAGCTTTCTGTGACGGGAGACGATTAATGATAGTAGCCATCAGACAGGACTGAAACCTTTCCTGTCAGGCCGGGTCTATCTAACCATATAATTAGGGATACATTGGAAAACATGTTATCAAAGCAGGACAGACACTTGGGAAAGGGCTTAGGAGCCATGTTTATGAAAGTTAATCATTTCTGGATAGTGACTAATAAATTTTTCATTGCTTAAGATTGGAAAGATGACTCAGAAATGCAAAATTTAAAAAAAATCCCCTTCTGTTTGCATCCAGAAATTACATAAATTAAAAATGTTTTGGTTATTTCATGAAGGAGTAACTTCAATTTCAGTCAGTGAAGGCTTTCAGTTGTTTTCCAGTTTATAGGATTTTTTTTTAATTGGTTGCTAAGTTGCTGTATTTGGGGTCGATCATGTCTCTGGGAATGATTTCTTCTGGAGCATCCTTTTCTCTGCCCAGACGATTCCACCATGTGTACCACGTTGCCAGCAACAGACTTCTGATAGTTCCCTGATTGATGGAGGTGTGGCCATTTTTTCTTTTGACCTTATAACATCATGAGAGCTGCCCTTTTAGTTAAATCAATAGAAAGTGCTTCAGTGTATAATATTTCGTTAATAGAGATGCTTAATGGCAAACTTGGGACAGTTTATGCAGCTGACAAGTGAAGCACCTGACTGTATGAAAGGGATGGATGACCCATGACCACAGTGACACTAGAGACAAAATAGACAACTGGTAACAACCACCCTGTCCCCCGATGGGATATCGTGCCTGCCTTTTCCATCACTCATAGCTGTGACTGTTGTTTTTTCCCTGATGCATTTTAAGGATTTCAGTGGGTTGTGTGCTGGGTTCTCTGAGGTAGGCATTGGCTTGCAGGAAGTTTATCTTGAGAACAACACCTTTGGGGGAATGCAGGAAGCAGCACTGGGCAGAGAAAAAAGTTGAACTTGCCCAAAGTTGACACCTGGGCCTCCTCTGGCCTCACCTCTGAGGCTGCCTGCAGCAGAAATCGCTTTTCAGAGTGCCCCAGATTGAGGCAAGAGGGCCAACCAAGCCTTTGTACTCCTGTATCAATCAGTTATTGGCTGCAGGCTGCTCTAGAGTCAGGGCATGACCTTGGGCAAGGCAGCTCTCTTCAGCTAAGTTCACATCCTAGAGAGAGACTGTGAGTTGTTGTTGGCGCCCCCAACACTATTGACAACTGGGAAATCATCTGTCCCATCCATTCCTCCACTTTGAAGGGGGTTCTGGGAGCCCCATCGTCATACCTACTGTGATGCAGTCTGAGGAAGTCAGCTCAGGAGCTCTTAAATTTCCACCTCATTCTAAGATTCCTAGAAAATTTAATTCTAAGGGCACTTGGGTGGCTCAGTGATTGAGTGTCTGCCTTCGGCTCAGGTCATGATCCCGGGGTCCTGGGATCAAATCCCTCCATCAGGTTCCCTGAAGGGAGCCTACTTCTCCCTCTGCCTATGTCTCTGCCTGCCTCTGTCTCTCAATGAATGAATGAATGAATGCATGAATGAATAAATAAATAAAAGGAAAATCTGATTCTAATAATAAGGATGGTAAACAGAGATTGTTGTTATTTTTTTTCATTGTTATTGTCATTAAGTTAAAAAATACATGTAATGTTGAGGTTGCATTTGTTCTGTTGTCTCCAGGTGAAAGAAAAGTGTCTGGGATAGAAGTTTTCTGTCTTACTAGAGATTTTCATTGAATTATTTTATTCCAGTTTGGCTCTGCTATGGAAACTAAAAAAGACTTGTGTGTCATACATTTCAAGGGAGATGATTTGGAAACAGGGCTATGTGAGGCAGAACTATGGAGCTACTGGAAACATTGGGCCCTTCTCCAGGGAAATTCTATCCTTTCCCCATGGTGGTTTGGTCACAGGCCACAGTGCATTGTAAATCTTGCGCACACATAACCACAAGACATAGCTCACCCAATCCCAGGGTGGAGTGTTTGAGATACAGCCATCTCCTTCTGGGTGGGAGTGAGAGTAGGGCAAAATGATACATTCACTTTAGGTGCAGAATTTAAGGAACAATAATAATAATAATAGTAGCAATAAAAATTTGTTTTAGCCCCTATTTAAAAAAAATTCAAAAGTGATGCAAAAAGTCTGTGATGAACAAATTATAAGAACTTTACGTGGAGACCGGATTGGTGTTACTTATCTTTCCTTTCACCTCGGCTTCCACTCTGGCTTGGCTGGGCACTGGCCATTTCACATCTTCGAAATAATCCCATAAACCTATTCCGGATTCCTAGGACCTGACTGAGTGAACAATTCCATAAATACCTCAAACAGAAGCAATTCAGATATTCTTAAGCAATTCTGAAAACATAATAGAAGGAACATATTTAAATGTGTGAGCGTGGTGCACACGAATCACAGCCCGAGGCAGACCTCTGGGAATTGGGAGCTGGCTTGGGGCTGAATACCACCGAAATAAGAAGAGGATCAGAGGATTAAATGGGTTTCACCAAATAATCAATTCAGGGACACAGCCAGTGGTCACATCCCAGATTCACTGAAGCTTTCAAAGCGGACACCCAGTTCTGGGGTCACAAGCAAGTAGGGAAGGGGGGGTGGGGCTCTCCAGGCTCCCGTCCTCCCAGAAGAGCATATTGTGAAACCAATGTTGCTTTTTTCCCCCTTTTCTTGTGACTGCTCTGGCCAATTCCTGACTTAAAAACTGCAAACTTCTCTCTGGTTCCCTATGGAATAAATTCCTGGCTTCTCAAGAAGGCATCTGCAGCCCTTCACACATTCTGGCTGTTCTGTGTCTCCTCTCTTCCCTAACTTCCCCTCATAAAAAAAACTTTACAGAAAAGTCACAAATATAAACAGCCTTAGCTCCTGTCACCATCCTCTGTATCCCCTGGCCCTAGACGAGAGTGCCGGCAGCCCCCTGCTTCTTCATTTCCTCCTCTGCTTTCTCCTTCTGGAGAAATGACTGCTCTGGAAGGCCAGACTTAATTGAATATCACTTCCTCTTAATTGAATATCACTTCCTCTTTGAAGCCTCAGCTGCCTCGCCAGGCTGGGGCCAGGGGACTGACTTAGGATCCTGTGTTTACTGGGCGGTCGCCCCACAGGCTTCTCTTGCCGGCTGGTAATACTGTTAGTCCTAATGAACATGACTCTCACAGACACGGTGTGTATAGTACGTCCTACCGCCCCGGCAATGGGAAAGTGCTCTACGTGGGATATTTTGTTCGATCTCAAGAAATTTCTTACTATTACACTATCATTTCAGCCCTTGATATTTCATATTATCGTCATTTTATCAATAAATGAATCAAGGCTTGGGGAGCCTTCAACTCTGCGTGAAGCTATGTTCATCTCTATACCACCAGCCCTAACCCCCAATAGTCTCAGAAGGTACATTCAGCAATTCGGTGAATGAAAATAGACGCGGGGATGGCTGTGGTCAGCCAGACCAAGTGACAACATAGATCTTTTGTGCATCCAGCCAATGTATATGTAGGCACAGGCACATTCAAATTTGTAGTCATTTTATTTTTAATGAAGTTTTCTGCAGTCGCTATCCCTTGAGAGTAAAACTTTTAGATAGATGCAATGAATTTTCTTTTGCAAAATCATTATACACACCGTGATTACTTTACCGTGTTCTAGTGGAGTTTAACTGAGAGATAGTTAACTAAATTAGTAAGGTGTAAATTCTCTACCATCCTAGCTTTGAGAAATTCTGACAGCTTTATTAAATTGAGGCCCCAATATTTTTTAAAGTGTCAAGATTTTATTTCCATTATTTTGACCAGGAGAAAAAGAATGCATTTAGCAATTAAACAGAAATATAATTCTACTGAGGATTTATGTGTAATATAATAAGGTATTATTAATCACCCAGTCATGAAGACTTTATAACCTAGTGTAGGGTAATCCTATGGAAAAAAATCAGGCTTGCTTATTTCATAGAAAGCAGGTATTAAAGTGTAGATGTATTAAAGAAAGAATGCTGCATGCCTGGGAGCATCAAACAAACAGCAATCCACCTCCTGCTGTTACAATTTATCCAAAGAGCTCAGGCATCGGCTTTTCTTTCCATCTCGCAGGGATGAAAATCTATATTCTCTCCACTATAATATCATCTGTTGAAAATGCTCACTGTCTGAAGATTAAAAACTTCTGCACTCTGGAGATAGATTTTTTTTTATTTCCTGGCCTTGGAGACAAATAGAGGAACACTATTAATGTGTAATGATTATCACCCAGAGTTGTTTTTATTTTTTATTTTTTACCTACTACTGATATTCTTAAATATGTTCTGCATTAGGGCCTCTGAGCTTCATAGGGATATTAGATCATCTCTTATGGCTTTTTCCTCTAGCGTTGTTCTGAGATTCCCAAGTAATCTCCTGGGGAAGGGAATGTTAGCAGCTGTTTCTCTGGCATGAACCCTTCCCTCTGCCTAATACAGTTTCATAGCATAAGCTTCTGTGTAATAGTGGTTGGAACAAACACTTGAAATGTTAGACGAAAATCTACCATTTGGAAAATCACAAGTCTCATCCCATCCACTCATTTTACAGATAAGAAAAATTGAGGCATACAAAGTCACACTTCTGATTGCTAGTGGCACTAGTACTAGTCATGTCACAGGAGCCTTTTGCACCTGGAGATTGTCTTCTCCCTTCAGCCTAGAATCCTTCAACTGAACCTAACTACCTTCCAGACAGTGGCTGTGCTCTCACTAAGGGCTGAATTGATTGGGATCTGAGGCATTGCCAGAGATGCAATGGCACAGATAAAAGAGGGGAACAGGGGGATCCCTGGGTGGCGCAGCTGCTTAGCGCCTGCCTTTGGCTCAGGGCGCGATCCTGGAGACCCGGGATTGAATCCCACATCGGGCTCCCGGTGCATGGAGCCTGCTTCTCCCTCTGCCTGTGTCTCTGCCTCTCTCTCTCTCTCTCTCTCTGTGACTATCATAAATAAATAAAAATTAAAAAAAAAAAGAGGGGAACAGTGTTTTTGCTAAAATGACCTGAAATCCTTTATTCTGCCAGTGAACAAGCAGAAGCTAATACTTATGCATACTCCATAAACTTTGTTTCTTAGAGTCTCCTCAAAAGAAAACTTCATGAGATGTTTATTTATTCCATCAATTTTTCAGCACCCCCAGGGTATCCAGTTTTTTTCTACTCAGTGCAGTGAAAACTTGATGGTTAGTATTTGGATTAGTAATGGGGACCATTGGTGAGGGATGGGGGGCCTTTCTGGGGGAGGCTTTGTTAATTGATAGTCCAGTGACCAAGGCAAACATTTCAGCCTCTGATAATTGCTTCCGTCTCTCCCTTCACTTCCCATCTCTAGACACACAGCCAGTCCTTGTAGCTGTTGGGTTAACTAGGCAGCTGATTAAAACACTTGTTTGTCATTCAGGAGAACATCCATATAGGAGCCCCTAGGCATTCTGGAAGGAGGGTCTCAATCTCTGTATTGGTTTCTGTTTTAAGGATAGGGACAAACAATTACTTTGTAGTGAATTCTCAATGTATATCCTGTTTCTTCAGGTCTCCATTATACTGGGCAAGGCGGTGCAACTGCTGTGTGCTGCCGGACAGTGTCAGCACTATGCAGGTGACCTGACCCACAGAAAAGGCATGACAAATAGGACCATCTATGAGCTGGGATTGTGTGTTCTTAGGAATTGGGGATTACCTATGGAAACAATTGCTGGATAGTACACATTATCCTCAGGCTTAGGATTTGATCAATATGTGAAAACTCTAGGGATGCTTTTTCTTCTGAACAATACTGGATTGCTAGCTTGCTAATAAATATGCCTTACTCCAGTGTGCCTTGGGCGAAGGCCGCAGTCAAGAATGCTGTGACAGTTTTACTATAGTACTTAAATGTAGCATGAAGAGTTCTTTTGGGGAAGGAAAATGCTTGTAATAGAAAAATAAGCAAAAAAAAAAAAATAAGGTGGATTAAGATGATGGATCAAAGGGTAATTAATACTTTTCTTAGTCACATTCCATGCAAATGAAATGATAGATTTTTTTTAAAGCCTTTGAGAATGTTTTCTTTCTAACACTAAGCGTGCACAATATGAAATATAAAATTAGGAATGGAGAGTTCATTTTTATCTTTACTATTATTATACTGTGTCATTAGCATAATATTAATTTTGAAAGCACAGATTGAAACAAGTTAGGAAATTACTTAAGTGGAGAGAAGACACCACTTTGACATTTGTAGAATTAGCTCTGTGCAGTGGCTGAAGACAGAGAGGCTCCATTAGCAGAAAGCAGTAGGCGGGAAGAGATGACATGGCAGATGGAAGATGGAGAGAGATAACCAGACTGAAAAACTTGCGGGGAACCCAGCAGATCTGAGTCTGAGGATGGGGCGTAAATAGGAACAAGGACTAGCAGTCATACTGAGCACAGAATTTGCTTGGCAGATTGTAGCGATAATAACACTCAACATTACTTTGACACCATAAAAGTCCTGCTTATTTGCTCTTGATGTCTCAAGAAAATCCTGCAAAATGTTCCTTTTAAGAAGTTTAGATATTTATGCAGTGTTTATAGGAAAGAGCTATGTCATCACCAAGCTATTCTGCACTTGAAACTAAGGAGAAAATAGTTTATTCCTTCATGCAATAATAGTATTGACAGGAAATGATTGCTCACAGTTCCACAAATTTAAGAAAGTCAGCTGGTAACTGTCAAACTGATGATAATGGGCACAGATATTAGAAGACTGATAATGGTGAGGGGTGTCCGGCTGGCTCAGACAGTAGAGTATGTGACTCTTGATTAGAGAGTTGTGAGTTCGAGCCCCACGTGTAGTGTAGAGTTTACCTAAAATTTAAAAAAAAAAATTAAAAAGAAGGCTGGTAGGGAAAGAATTAAACCTATATGGTACTACTACACTTTGTGTTTGGAACTTAACCATTATGTGTTTTAGGAATATAATTTTTTTAATTTTCTTTTTTTCTTTTTAATGAGAAACCTATTTTGCTGTTGTAATATACTGAATCCAGGAAATTCTTTTGTTACTTTTCCAAAGCAAACAGTATTTTGGTTATCATGATCTCGAGGTATTAGTATTTTTAATGCTATACTAAACATATTTGTACGCTAAACAATTATTGCACTGACCTACCATTTCTCATGAAGCATTTGTGTTGACCATGGAATCTAATTCTATGTGATGCATGATTTATATCCTTAAGGAATTCGTATCTATTTTGAGCCAGTATGGGAGGAGAGGTTCATTATCAGAAAGACACATCCCCTATAAAGCATAGGGGAAATAGAAAGTTTGCCCATATAAGGTGTCCATAAAGTTTTTATATACTTAAAACTTGAATAACTAAGATGATGAATATTTTTAAATTCTTTTATGTATAACAGATAAAAGCAAGTTAAGATAGAAGACATATGGTTTCATGCGATATTTCAGAAAGCATGATAAGTGAATGATAAGTCCTATCAGTTAGGAGAAAAAAAAATCCAGCCTAATTCAAAAAGCCAATTGCAATTTGTTCTTATTATATATATACATATATATATATAGTGTATTTTATATTATATGTGTGTATATATATTTTTTTTTTCTTGAAGTCTTTAAATCTTACATTCTCCTTATGAAAGCCATCCCTGTGGAATTATGTGAGAGTGATAAGTATATGCTATGATTCTGGACATTAAGGACTTTGAATGAAGGACAAGACAAGTTTTGCATGAAGAAAAAGGTGATCAATAATGATTTTGAAGATAATTCTGGACAAAGTTCATGAAAATATTTATCCTCCTACCTACTAAATAATAGGTTAGAACCATCAAGAATTGCTTTTCTTGTTGGTTCTTGTAAACTCATCTTTTTCTTGAATGGTTGATGCTAGTGGTATTGTGATGGTAAAAAAGTCTGGGGAAGAGAAAGTTAGATACTATTATTCTATAGCCTTTTTAATGGACCATGAGAGTCCAGTGCAATTCAGTGTTCTCATACCTAAAATGTACCCTTAGATGTTTACCAAAAAAGCTATACTCTTACATATATCACTGTATGCCACTATGAAATACAGAATCCTTAGATGGAATAAATAATCAGACTGAGTCAGAATGGGACCCAAGACATTTTCCTGCATTTAGTTCCACTAATAATTGAGGGGCACATCCTGTCAAGCTTTACCAAGGACAAATTACATGCAGTGAGTTACATATAAGCACTGCCTTTAGAAAGTCCGTATTTTACTCTTTGTTTTTTTTTTTTTTTTTTAATTTTTATTTATTTATGATAGGCACACAGTGAGAGAGAGAGAGAGAGGCAGAGACACAGGCAGAGGGAGAAGCAGGCTCCATGCACCGGGAGCCTGATGTGGGATTCGATCCCGGGTCTCCAGGATCGCGCCCTGGGCCAAAGGCAGGCGCTAAACCGCTGCGCCACCCAGGGATCCCCCGTATTTTACTCTTTGAACATAAGGAGGGAGGTGGCAGTGGCTGAGAATTATTAGTGGATCTAGGCAGGAATGTATGTCCACCCAAATCTTTGGTGGGAGCTGTGATGAAGGTGTAAGTGAAATATATTGACAGCATAGCAGATAGAGCATTGGGCCATTATGGGAAGGTGATATTTGAGCCAGGCCATTGAAAGAGGGCAAACAGTGACCAAAGAATGAACAAGAACTATAGGCATACAAAAAAAGTTTGGTGGGTTTTGTGTAATGTATAAAAACAAAATATCTTCAAAGGTGCAGTTTTATTGAAGCATTTTAATGTGTGCTGCTAAGAATGTGTAGTTTCAAGGGAGATGACAGTACTAATGTCCCAAATAGTTCCCTTGCTAAACGATGTTTTAATTTACTACCTAGTAGGAGCAAGCAGTAAATAAAAGCAAAGCACAGCTTGCCTCTATTTTGTGAAGACAAAATGAAGTAGAAAATTAAAGATATTTATCTCCATTATTCTCCTTTAAGATTTCTTAACTAATCTGCAACCCAAAGAGAGTGAGAAAGCCTTGTTAGAACTATGAAGGTAAGAAGAACAAAGACAGAGCTTTAGTGAAGATTTGGTTAGGGGGAAACACAAAAAGAGCTCAAAGCTTATATTTAGAATTTTTTTCCACTTAAAATATAAATATGTTTGTTTTTACAGAAACCACTCTGCTGAGAACCCTGAGAATCATTTCTGTACTGAAGTAAATCTATGCTAGTTATCAGTAGCGTGGCATTAAAATTCAGATAGTCTTTGAATAGTGAGTAGTTGATATATTCAAAATTGTGATGTACTCTGAAAAGAGTAGTGGTGCTAGAATCTTTCAGTCTGTGAAAGCTAGTCTGATGAGACGCAGGAATATTGGCACAAATTATACCTATTGGTGGTCCAAAGGGGGTCTGAGGCAAAGCCATGGGGAGACTTTTAGCCAGTCTACTTTGGCCGCTGCCAGACCTGAAAAGGTATGTTCCTGTGGTCAGACCTGTTCAAGGAGCCCCAGTGAAATAGCTGAAATTATATGTCAATAGGTGAGAAAAAAGGCAGTGGGAAAGATCATAGCCTTTGGAATTAGAATTTGGAATCATAGAATTTGGAATTTGGATTATAGAATTTGGAATTTGGTTTTGGAAATCAGCCAATTGTTCTGAGTTCTGGAGCAATTTACCTGACTTCTCTGAGTCTTGCAGGATTGTTATAAAATCTTAAATTACAATAAACATGCCATGCACTGTACAGTGATTGAGAAATGTGGAACTGCAAGTTTAGAGCAAAATATAGAAATGGACATACTCTCAAAATATTAGTGCTAAATAAAAGAGGGAGGGACAGACAGAGACAGAGACAGAGACAGAGACAGAGACAGATTTTCTAGGGGTTGCTGGGCCATAGTGGGTTTTCCAGAGGTCAGGGAGGATGTACATAATCATAACAGTCTTTGCCTTATATCTTACCCATCTGTGGCAGCTAGGAGACATGAACCATACTGAAGAATCTGGGATTTAATACTGAACTAAGGGTGGGAATACCAAGAGAAGTGCCACCCAAACAGAGAGGAGGATTCAAATTGATAAAATGAGTTAACACATTATACAGATGATAGAAGATGAGTTGGGTTTCTAGCAGGGTGACCATGGTCTAGTTACTATGCGTCAGTTTCCCCATTTTATATAAAAATGGGGAAAGTTTTCCCCCTTTTTTATAAAAAGGGATTATATGTACTATGTGAAGCTGCAGGTTAAATGAAAGGAGTCCTGTGTCTCTGCCTCTCTCTCTCTCTCTCTCTCTCTCTCTCTGTGTGTGTGTGTGTGTGTCTGTCATGAATAAATAAATTTAAAAAAAAGAAAGAAAGGAGTCCCCAGTGCATTCCTATCATACTCTGCTAGATAATGGCCTGGCATGCGGGGGACTGTGTTGACTCTCAAGGTAGCATTGAGGTGTAATGCCGCTGTTGGCTTGGCCTCTGTCCATGTATCTGTTTTCCTACAGCCTCATCTCACAACCATAAGGTCACTGGCCAAATCTGGAGAAGTGGGCAATAGTCTTACATTGATTCTACCCACTTTCATTAGAGCACAGCCTGTAGTCTAATATTATACCTTCAGAGTCTTGATCTTCCCAAAAGGACATTAGCATGGGAGACCCAGGTGATAACACTTTCAAAAGAACCTGGCATACTTTTGATGGAAGAGTTGGCAAGGTACTGGGTCTGTAACTGGGGGAGATAGAGCTTTGCTTTCTTAGGAGAGAGAGGGTCTGTGGAGAGTAGATCACGCTGTTGAGTCCACTAAAAGATTAGTCAGCCCATTTGAGTTAAAAACGGTAAACAATTAGCAAGAATGGATTGTGGTTCCTGAGCAACTGGGGAGTGGAAATCTGCACAAGATTCTTTAGTTTGATCTCATTTTATCTGTCCTGTTCTGAGAGTGAAAGTCACTGGCACATAATTTTCCTATGGTCTGAGTCTATAGAGGCTGTATATAGTGTAGTTTATCACCAAGTCAGATTTCATTGATAGGTTTAGTGGCTAAAATCAGTGTCTCCCACAGGGATTTTTTGAAATTAAATGGTTGTTTATACACCAGTGACCGTTTAAGGTAAGATTTGAATAAAATACTGGCCAGTGTCTTATAAATTTCACTTCATATGTCACTTCAGTAAGTTTCACCAAAGTTTTTTTTTTGTTGTTTTGATTTGTTTTGTTGGGTTTGTAAGCTTTGTTTAACACTTCTAGCAGCTTTGTTAAAGCAGCTACCAGAAAGATATGTCTTAATGTTGCCCCAAACGGCAGATAAATTTAATTTTCGTTTACCATAAACACATTGATAAGAAAAAATCAACTTCTCCCTTGAAGCATCTGAAGCAAAGTTATAAGAACTTTTTGTTAACACAATGTCACCAATGAAACTGGAAAGTTCTACTATCCACAGTAGTCTTCTTAATTCTTTAACATGGAAAACCAGTTGTGAACGGAGGCGAGATTTGGGACAATTATAATGAAGTAAAATGTAGAGGCAAGGCAGATGTGAAGATCAAATGGGGAAATGTATAGCCAACGTTCTCAGATACGCAGATTTCCTTCTCGGGTTGCAGACACCAGCAGACTTTGTAGAAAGATGAACACAGAGTAATTAATGCCTCCGGGATCTCGATTTGTTGCCTCACTAACAAGAATTGCCCTTGGTGTTCCCAGAAATCTTAGACTGATCACACCCCCAGAGGATCCTTGACTATATCCTGCTGTGATGTATATTGTGTTGCTTACGTAAATCTCCATAATCTAGACCAGTTGAAGAGATTTGCATGAGTATAACATAGAAGCCCCCGGCTGACGATGTCAATTCCATATCAAAAGTAGAATGGAGTCCCTAAATCCCAACAATCATGGAAACTTACTTGAAAGGCAGAACACTCTGGAATAAGTATGGAGGAAAAATGTCATTGTAAATAAGACATTGAAGCCATCTGTACATCAGTTGTCAGTGGTAAAAGTGAAAAAGGAGGCTTTGCAATATGTTTATAGCTATATGGACAATCAATCAGGCATTTTCTTGGGCTATTCAATACTCTTCCCCAACCACACTGAGTACATTGTGTACCATTCCAGCACCATATGCTGGTAGGACTGAAATGCAAATTGATATGTATTTAACTTTTTCAAAGGGTGGTTAAATTCTATTTGACAAGCAATGCCAGGCATTATAATGTTAGTAGCAATGAGAAAGGAAAAGTAATGCTAGGTATAGTCTTTGAAGGTTCAACCTATAAATAGAGGTTCCAAAATCTGACTGTCACACTTCTGCATGCCTGTGTAAACACAAACAAGTCTTTTTATTCCATATATATATTTAAGGAGGGCTTTCTTTATAGATTACATCCTGAATGGTTTATAGCCATGAAAAAGTCCTCTGCCCTCCAAAAGCTTGCTACCTACCTATTAGGGATGATGGACACATTTACAGATTAGTATTAACATTGCACAGCAGAGGTATATGCCAGAACAGAACTGCACAAAATGTATTAAAGAAGTTTAGAGTAGGGGGGAGTCCCAGTTCAGGATTCAGACCTGAAATATATTTTGTGTAAGTCTTTTTGTACAGAAATTAGGTACCATCTCAGAGTATGCACCAGTTTTGTACCTCCTCTTCACCAGTTCCTAGCTGTGTGCCCTTAGGGGAGTTAATTAACCTCTTAACACAGAGCTCACCTCTGCAAGTCCTTAAAGAGTGACCTCTCTGAGAGTAAGTTTCATTATCTGTAATATCATGATAATGCCACAATGTAATTCATGGGTTTATTGTGAATCTGACTTGAACAAATGCTTCAGAAGTGCTCAGTGCAGTGCTTGGCACAGGCAGTCAACAACAGCCACACATCATTTTATGTATATTGCAGTGTAGTATAACAAGTGTTGGCTGAGTTGATGAGTGAGTTAATAAACAAATAATCCAGGCACTGCTTTCATGGCCAACAGCCACACATTATTTTATGTATATTGCAGTGTAGCATAATAAGTATTGGCTGAGTCGATGAGTGAGTTATAAAACAAGTAATCTAGGCACTGGATTGATGGCCAGATGATCTCTGGGAACCTAATAGTCAAGGCCAAGGACTTTCATATAAAACTCTTTCTCACAATCAGCTTTTGATTATCAGCGTCTTTAAAGATGTTGTTTCTTCAGCCACTTGAATATTTTCATGCCTTCTAGAACTCTTAGTCACAATCTGGGAAAATACAGATCAGAGTTTTCTCACCTCCTTAGTTTCTCCTACTAGGTCATTTGTGCAGAGAGGCTTTGGTAGAGAAATATGGAAATGAGGGTTTTTATCTATGAATTTTATTGCTTTGGGTTTTTTAAAATTTCTTTATGGTTATGGGTAGACAAAATTCACATTTTCCTTGCAAGAGGAATTGAACCAAATGGGATAGGAATAGAGGTAACCCTTCATTCCTCAATAGGTCTTTGCTAAGTTCCCAGGCATCCTCTAGATATTAAGTAGGCTATCAAAAACGATCATCAAAAAACAAAACAAAACAAAACAAAAAAACAAAAAACAAAAAACAAAAAACGATTATCCACCTGCCGTGGGGGAGCTTGCAGTTTGGCTGAGGGACTAGGTGGAGAGCAGAGAGGCATCTTTAGGAAACCAGTAAATTCAGATTATGATCACTGTAAATAGATATTGACTCAGGGAAGAAGGAGCAGGAAGGGAAGAATAACCCCAGAATGGCTAACTGGGGACATGGAAGTTCTTTGCTAGATGGAATGATCTGTATTTCCAACAGGATAGGGTGAGCATTCAAGCAGGAAGAACATAGTAGTAAAGACATGAATTCGCCTGATGTTAGAGACAGAAAGGAAAGAATCTTTTTGGAGAGAAGGAAAAGATTAATGGAGGGCTCTGATATCCAGGCTGAAAAGAGGAAATGTAATCTGATCAGTGAAAGGACCCACCAGAGGCTCCCAAACAGGGTAAGACATAATGAAAAGGAGTTTAGGAAGATTATTCTAGCAACACTGTGCAGGTGGAATTGGAGCAAGAAAGACTCTAAGCAAGGAAGCCAGTTAAATTGCTATTCAGCAATACTGGATTACAGTGATGAGGTCCCGAGCGAGGTGATGCTGGCAGAAACGGAAAAGACTCTGACTTAAGAAATTTTGTACATTTGGAAGATTACATATGAAGCTGGAATAAATGAATGTTCCCTAGAATGACAGTCTCTTTGTAAAGTTTTCTATCATCCGTCTCCCTCTACCACAACTGCACCCCAGCGAACTCTACAAATAAGTTCCAAAGCAGCAGAAGTTTTATAAGAATATATTTGTTTATTCTTCACATGCCGAGAGCTGACATCAATGTGTTTCAGTGTCTGAAAGATGAGTATGTTACAAATATACCACACAGACATCCTATTTCTGGGAGCTGTATGACTCATTAAGACAGTCTTTGAGTTACCAAACAAAGTCTGACATTTTCTTTTTGGACATCTATTTGCTTACCAAGTATATATGTTTTCTTACTGAAAACAGTCAGTAAAACCTACCCATTCTAACTATGCCTATGTAGAAATTAGATACTTATTTGTAATATTAGCATTTCAGTTTTAGCTGTTAGTTCTATCATTTGTGTGCTTGTTTTTTTTTTTTTTTTTGAAGATTGCTTTCAGAGCTTTCTAGGAAATAATTGGAAACCTTTATATTAACATCTGTTTGTACGTAGCTTGATAAGCAATATTTAAACAATGCCTGCTACTTAGGGAACCTAACTCCTATTCACAATCTTCTTACAGTTCAATTGTTTATCATTATTACTCCCCTTTTTCTTCTTTGCTTGTACTATGTAAAACAGCCAACACTACTTAAAACCAATTTTAAAAATGAGAAACTGTTTAAGGATTTTACCAGATGTTCAAAAACTTTAATGATATGAATCATATTTCAGAATCATCTCTAGTGATCAATCATTGTAAGTATGGCCTTTCTGTCTGGACTTTGCTATCAGTAGAGTTTTTTTGTGAAGCTGGTTTGTTGGCCAAATAAATGGTAGCAAACTAAGTACCTGAACAAGGAGTCTAGCTAGATTAACAAGATCAATCAGGTGGTGAACATTTATTGAATTCATTACGGCATATTTTGTTAAGCACCTACTAGGTACAGAGCCCCATGCTTGCTGGGTGACAAAGAGGTGAGTTCTTTCAATCTGTAGGAAATTTCAGCCCTTTGGGGAATCCAGGCATAATGACACCATACCTAATAGATGTCAGACTTGGGGGTATAACAAAACATATTTTTAAAATGAGGATGACAAATTCCAGTGTTAAGATTGAAGGAGATCAAGGATATTCCAGGATGAAGTGATTGACTACAGAAATCCACGGTGTTTCCAGGGACTGGGGTCTCAGGGGCTCACGAGAGGAGAGGGCTGCTGGGATGAAAAGCTCAGGCTGTGGACTGAACTTAGAATGTGGATAGTCTTAATCAAGATCTAAGGAATTTGAACTTGATTCCAAAGACATTAGAGAAGCATCAATGATTTTGGATCAAGACAGCTGTATGTATATATAATATTAATGCCTTAAAGCAGTGCTTTGTGGAAATACAAACCACTTAGGATAGCAATAACCATTGTATATGCTTGGAAAGTAGTATGTGGTTTCATTTTTATTCAGTAACTATATATGCAAAATTATTTACTTCACCATGTTATATTTTAGGTTTTCAAAATCCTTTCAGATAAGGATCTATCTGCGAATCCGTTTGTTATTTTCAGTTCTTCTTTTTTTTTTTAACCAAAGATACTATTTAAAGGACCTGCAACATAAAGTATTCAATAATAAGTCAAAATGCAATCCATTTTCTTTGTGGTTGTGAATAGGTGTTGAGTGGGGAAGAGCACAGGGGAACTGTTCTGCTAATTTCTAAGGTTCATTTTATGAAGAGCAGAGAAATTGAAAGATTAACCCATCATTACAAACGTGGGCATGCCATGCCTGTAATACAACCAAAGCAATATATCTTTACAGCAATTCTTATAAAATGTCTCCTCTTTAGGATAGGACCACCCATAAAAGTTTAATTCAAGGCTTTGGATTCACATTTTGGTTCTGACAGCCAACATAATTATTTCCTTTTGTACTTTTCCTACTTTATACATATGATATGCAGTGCATTACACATACATTTTAATACTTCCATATACACCTGCTGTTTTGGGTATTATAATAGCTTTCATGAAAAATTGTACATGTTGAAAATTTGATACTTTTATTTCACTAAGTATAGAACTTAGCATCTTCTTTTAAAATTTGAGACAATAGGATGTTCAATCTTTCATCCTCAAATATGTAACTTATTTGTATAAACTATACCAGCTCTTTATATGACTGTCATTTGGTCTTTCCTATTGTAAGTTGGAAGCAAACATTTCTGTTACAGTAATCCTACTTTTTTTTTCAACTTCTATTTCCTTATGGAATAGAGTTAGAATGTAGAGGGTAGGGGATCCCTGGGTGGCGCAGCGGTTTGGCGCCTGCCTTTGGCCCAGGGCGCGATCCTGGAGACCCGGGATCGAGTCCCACATCGGGCTCCTGGTGCATGGAGCCTGCTTCTCCCTCTGCCTCTCTCTCTCTCTCTCTCTCTCTCTCTCTCCTCTGTGTGTGTGACTATCATAAATAAATAAAAATTAAAAAAAAAGAATGTAGAGGGTATTCAAAAATGGGAAAAATACACGTCTCTGGGTTAGTCCATGATTTTTATGCATTATTTTTTAAAAGATTTTATTTATTTATTCATGAGAGACACACAGAGAGAGGTAGAGACACAGACAGAGGGAGAAGCAAGCTCCATGCAGGGAGCCTGATGTGGGACTCATTCCCAGAACTCTAGGATCACACCCTGAGCCAAAGACAGACGCTCAACCACTGAGCCACCCAGGCATCCCTTTATGCGTTATTTTTATCCTTTAATTCCCAGCCTATGTTCAGGTAATAGTGAATATAATATCATTATCTTTACAGAGTAGTTACCTGAGTGCATGTAACCTCATTTTCTGTAATGGGAGGTTACAGATGAAGAGTATCTTCGAGCGCCTAATGCTGCCATACTCAGGCCTGTTAAGTATCATTTCTCTATGTGATGAACATATTAAACATAGGTTACAATTCTAGTTAAAATGTACTATTGGACACAGCTAAGTCTATTCTGCTGTTTTCAGAGGGAGCAAAAATTCAGATTAGTTTTAAAGATGCTCCAACTTCTCCATTTCAGAAGGAGTAGACATGATCAGTCTATCCATTCTCTATTGTCTCCTTTACTCTCTGCAGAGTGAATTTTTGCCTCCTTCATGCTCCCACCAGCTCTACTATATTACATGTATCATAGCATCACTCATACTACCTTGCAATTAATTCCATACATTTATGTCTCCCATTCTGGATTGTGAACTTGTTCATGGAGTCCTCCTATCCATCTTCCCTAGAATCCGCATATTGCCAGTGACTCAGTAGGCTTTAAAATATTGCCTATTAACTGAACGAATGAATGACAGAATTAAAGACAGGCTATAAAGAAATGCATGTTGCATGATTTTATTTGCTAACTGATTTAAAATGAATTTGGATGATCATACAAGGAACTCCCCAAGGAAACACATGTTCTTTCCTACTTTCATTGGTGGCAGAGCCAGAGAAAAAAATGCCTTCACAGAAAAAGATGTCAGGGGGCAAGGGAGAGAGAAGAATAGAAAGACTGTCTAACAGCCTATGGACAGATAGTGTATTTAATACTCATGGTAAAATCATAGAAGAGAATCAGTGGGATTTAATGGGATCTTCTGGGATTTGTGAGTAAAGCAGACACCTGTTTGTTTGACTTTTAGAATTCAGTTGTTTAAGTTGTATTAGCACTTCCTGAGGCTAATGGTTAAATGCCACCCACCTAAGATCAAGACAAACTGTCTGGATGTTGTAGCTAGTTTGGAATGCATCCTCTACAGCCTTCACCAGCTGTCTTCCTTCACTCCAAGATGCTCAGAGCTGTTGTGATTAGAACTCCAGATTGTGTCTCCTATTCTGTGCTTTCTTTGCCTGGTTCCTTGGCCTGAAAACTCCGCATACTGCTGGGCTCATGGCACTTCTGAGGTTGTCTTTGTTAGACCAGTTGAGTGTTCATTCAGAAATACCACAGTCACAAATTATTTTGCAATCACTCTGGGTAGGGAATGTATCGGTAGCTTTTAAAATCATCACTTAAACTAGAATAGGGTTTCACAGCAAAGCTGGATTTTTATGGTCTATTACAAACCACCCTGTGTATACATAAGAAGCAGCAAAAGTGGCCTGGCCACAGGAGTAAACGTAATATTAATAGCTACCATCCATTTTTCCTGATTCCAATATTTTCTCCAGGACACCAAGAATTGATCTCTCAGAGACTGTTCAGGATGCATATCTATTGAGGTAAAAATATGATTGAAAGATACAGAGAATTGACTGTTGCTATTTGATTCAGTATTTATTTTACCTTTAAAAATGTACACTTAATTAGGGTAAGTTTTGATAAGACACTGGCCCAGCTTTATTTTTTTTATCTTGTTGAAATTTCTTTTTTTAGCTGTCATTACATTTCCATTTTTTTGGTTGACAAGCTTTTGATTTATGAGTGTGAAGAGAGATGTGCGTGTGTGTGTGTGTGTGTGTGTGTGTGTGTGTGTGTTTAATTCCATGCCCATGAATGGAAATGTAAAGCATTTTACTAATGTAAAGGTGCTTGCTATCTGTCAGGTTGGCTGCTGAAAACTTTGTATAGATTATCTCAGTTAATCCTTACAATAAATCCAGTGAGCTATAGTTACTATCATTTTACAGAAAAGAAAAGAGTCTTCGAGAGGCTAGATAACCTGCCCTATATCCCAGAGTTAGTAAGCATACAGCGGCAGCCAGAATCTAGAATCCATTGATAGAAGCAGAAAGCATAGCTATAGGATACTTTGCCATTTGGTGTGCCACTGAAACTTGATTCCAGCTGCCATTAAGTGATCCCTGACATTCACAAATTCTGATACTTGGTGAAACAGTTACAGCATACTGTTGGGGATTTGTGGCTTCTTCATAGAATTTCATTTTTTAGCTGCAGCATTTATTATTTTAGCTGTTCAGACTCAAAATTAAATATGAAGCTAAAACATGGAAAGCTTCTCACAAATTTAGGAGATGATCAGTAAAAGTCATTTATAATTTTATTCATTGCAAGTATATGCATAGAAGCTTTAAAAGTACAGTGCCTTTTTCCACATTGTGGTAAAATTGTGGTTAAATTGATGGCCAAGATGACGGGTGGATTAGATTATAGGTTGATTTCCCTCTATCCAATCTGTTCCTTTTCTCCAAAGTTCCATGATAATGAAATCAATCCATTTCCTAGGTGAGGAATGCATTACTTTGATCAAGGCATTATGAGTGGCCATGTTCCCCAAATGAACTTCCATATGAAATATTCAAAACTTAAATTTAGAATTATGTTGCAAAACTCAAAATCTTCTATTTGAGAATCCTCTGTGAAGTGTTATCACATAGTCTGAGTTACCACTGCTCTCTTAATTACATGAGTTTATGTCTTGATAACTTGGTTGCTTGTAAAATTCTCTGTACAATTTTCATCAGGGTGCCTTGGAAGAATTCAATTCCTGTTTGTAGTTTTTCATTGTTTCTCTGAACCTCTCATCATTATCAAACTAGGGTTTTTCAGAACAGAGTTAAGTCTATTAGCCCTGGCATTAATGAACTAATCTAAAAATAGATCTAATCAGGCATTTGCATGCTTCTGCTCATAAAGAATATCTATTCATTACTGAGAAAAAATGGATATAGAGATTTTTTTCTTTAATTTGGTATGCAATTCTGTACATGGAGCTGAGGCAACAGGGCCCTTCTTTTCCATGCTTTTTTTGTGCTTTTCTTAACCTTCTGTATGATGGGTTTTAGTTATAATCAATTCCTTTTGGATGGACTTGGAAGATTTAATTGTTGATAAATTGATAATTATATGGATTTTGAGCTTCTTAGAAGGCATGGTATAGTTTAAGGTATGATTGTGGAGGATGTCATATTTTTCTATATGAAAGTCACCATGCTCAAAAGATCATACAGAACCATTATTCAGATATCCAAACCAGACTCTAAATAGGAGAGTTGCCTCTCTACTTATTTACTGTCAAGCAAGACTGAGTACTATAATCTAAGCTGGAGACATGCTCTGGGTTTTGATTTTCTCTGGCTTTAGATCCTCTAGATCTAAATGGAAAGTTTTAAAAAATATATGAAACAGTGTTTTTGACAAGGTTCTTCTGTTCTATCCAGTAATAAATATTCTTCAAGGAAGAATCCCTTTATCATGCTCTAGGAAGAGATTCCTACATTTAGGCTTCAGATACTTGAAACAACAATAAGAAGATCAAAATAAGACTTCCATACATAGATTGTCATTCATTAGTTAATCTACTACTTCATTCAGCTACTGAGTTCCTACTATATACAGAAAAGTAGAAAGATATATAATTCAGTTTTTATCTTTAAGTAGCTCTGCGCATAATGCTAAATAAAGCCACAAAAACATTGAATTCTTTTTTTTTTTTTTATTTATGATAGTTACAGAGAGAGAGAGAGGGGCAGAGACACAGGCAGAGGGAGAAGCAGGCTCCATGCACCGGGAGCCCGACGTGGGACTCGATCCCGGGTCTCTAGGATCACGCCCTGGGCCAAAGGCAGGCGCCAAACCGCTGCGCCACCCAGGGATCCCAAACATTGAATTCTTTTTTTTTTTTTTTTTTTTTAATTTTTATTTATTTATGATAGTCACAAAGAGAGAGAGAGAGAGGCAGAGACACAGGCAGAGGGAGAAGCAGGCTCCATGCACCGGGAGCCCGACGTGGGATTCGATCCTGGGTCTCCAGGATCGCGCCCTGGGCCAAAGGCAGGCGCTAAACCACTGCGCCACCCAGGGATCCCCCCAAACATTGAATTCTTATACTGAACACCCAAAGCCCAGAACTGGGCCAGATACAGAATAGGCACCTGCTAAATATTTGTGAAATGAACAAATGATACAATGTACAATGATAAGGATGGCTGTGCAGGTTGTAATGAAAATACAGATGAGGTGGGGTCCTTAACCAGTTATACTTAATATGAGATTACGTATACAGGAAAAAGTAGGAAAAGGAGGAAGGTAACCACTCAGCATTATGGGATGGGTGGGTGGGGAATTAGAGCCAGTTTATTTCTGGGACATGAAATATGAAACAGAAACTGTCCAGAATCAAGGTGCAAGGCAGACAGGTATCTTGTCATGGAGGTTCCAGTGGTCAGATGTCAATGTGAGTTTTATGTATTCTTTGTCCTGCACTCTGTGAATGCCTATAACAACACCCCCATTAAGCAGGAAGAGTGAATTAAATATGGAGACCACACAGAGTAGGTTGCATTTTCCATTGACTGGAAAGAATGTCCTTTCCCTTCCCTCTGTTGCTGGGCTGTGTCTCCTGAATCATGCTCAGCTCTGGCCATGATGCTCTCATAACCATTATTTATTTTCTCTATCACTTGAGTTTTTTCTCATTTCCTATTAGCTTCTCAGACTTAATGTTTGTTCCTTTTTAGCGCAAGAGCTAAATATTTACTGTTGAGTAAGCCAGAGAAAATACCATAAAAAGCTAACAATTCCAGTGAGACCACTGAAACAACAAGTGAGACTCTTGTTCATGTAATTTTCTTAGGAACATTCTGAATTCATCGTATAATTTCATCAAATCTTTTAATTATGTGCGACCCTTTATCAGTGAGCCCAAAGTACTTTGTATCAATTTGGAATTGGGCCATTCTTATTTTAGAAATAAGGAAAACTGATGTTATTCAACAAGTGCAAACCTAGAAGAACTCAGTCCAGGACTTGGTGTTTCTGGAACCTTCAATTCCCGCAGAGTACCATCTTCTTCTTCTTCTTGGCAGTTATAGGGACTGGTAGAAGAGTTCTTCCTGATGCTTCTGCAGTTCAGACAGAGTGGTAGCCCCTTCCCTTCCTGCAGTCTGCTTGGGAATGTGTGCCCCTGACTAGAAGCTGCTAGGAGTTCCACCGTTTCCTACTTTTTGGTAGCTGTTTGCTTAAATATAGTGCATGGTTAAGGATGGCTTTTTAGGAAAAAGTTCTTTTTTGAAGGACCTTGTAATCCATGATAAAGAGTCTCCATTTTATCTTGAGGACAGCAGGAAGCCATTGGCATCTGTGGGAAACGTCACAGGATCAGATTTGAGATGGACAAGGGAAGAGGTCCAGGTGCAAAGAAGAAAGTGTCGAATGGAAGTCAGGCAACTACCCAAATGTGCAGACTCGCTGAATGCTGCTACCGTGATCTAAGTGATGATGGCCCGGACTAGCACAGAGCACTGTAGATGGTTTTGTAAGTTAAGAGGAAGAACTGGAAAATGGAGTGATTGATTGGATTAGAATTTAAGCATGAGAAAGGAATCAAAGCTAATATCTAGTTGAAGGACTAGGTCTCTGGGTATTGCACTGGAGTGGAGTGAGTGTGGCGAGAGGTTGGTGGGGAGAGGGTGTGAGTATATTCCTCTGACTAATATTTTACATGACTCATACAATATGCACCTATATTTAATATGTGTGTTGAATTTTTAGAATTTTCTGAAGTTAAAAAATGTTTTGCATTTCTAGGAAGTGAGAAAGACCCTGCTGTCTGTGTAGCTTCTCATCTGGGTCCCTTTCTGCTTCAGGTGTTAGGTGATGTGCTAGAGCAGCCATCAGCAAACAGTGGTGGGTGCACCAAATGTGATTTGTTGCCATTGTTGCCTAGTTAGAAGTGTCCCTCAAGTTAACAATGAATTCTACATTTTTAAATGGTTGGGAAAATTTTTGAAAAAGAAGACTGTTTCACGGTAAGTTGAAATTATATAAAATGTAAATTTTAGCTTCCACACATGAAATTTTTTTGGAACACTACCACACCCTTCCATTTACATATTGTTTTGTATTCTAGCCGCAGAGTGCAGCAGTTGCAATAGGGACTTTCTGTCTTTCAAAGCCCAAAGTTTTTATTTCCTGGCTCTTTATAAAAATGTATGCCCACCCCTATGATTCTTTTATTCTCTTACTTGACGATCTTCAATTAAAAAACCACTTCTTTAAAAAAAAAAAAGTCATGGCATTCTAGTTGAGGGATCGTGTACTTCTGCCTGGGTTTTCAGATTTATGACTGTGCCTGCCACCCGATGCATCAATGTTAAACTTATTAATACATTTAATTAGTATTGACTTTTTTCACTATTTATGTACCAGAGCAACACAGAAGTGTATTTCAGAGAGGGTATAGCTAATCCAGGAGCAAGAAAAAAATAGAGATGCCATCTTAGCTGGGTTTATCTTTACTGTAACATTAAAAAAATAATAGCAAATGCTTTCTGTGGGCATCTTCAAGTTGTAATATCATTAGCTATTGCGGCAGTATTTCATGTTACACTAAACTTTATTAGAATGTGTTAGGTAGTGAGATGATGCTATGTGCTACATGGTAGCTGTTAGAGCTGAAATTGGTTTGCAGTCATGCTTCAGCCTATTTGCTTTTAGAAAAAAATAACTTTATCCAACCAACCATAGTAATAACTATTTTTCAAGTAGCATCACATACCATTTTCAGGATTATAAGTAAAGCCTGATACTGTGAGGCATATTTTGCTACTGCATACAAAGTATAGCACTTGTATACATACTTGTTCAATTTGCCTAAAGAATATAAGATATTAGAAAGCATATCAGATAGTGTTTCTTTTTCTTAACATGTTTCCTCAGCCAATTAATAGTGGGTGATCTAAGAAGTGTTTGATTTGATCACATCTAAAACATGTTAAAAAACATGATATCTTCTGTTTCAGAGCTTAAGAATCACTTTGTCATATTTACAGGAGTGACATAATTGTAAGGTGTCAATGGTTGAGATTATTAATTATGACACAGTCTCAAGTGAAAGTTTCAGAAACCCTTGAGAAGATTTGTGTTTTTTAATTTACTGATGATCAAGTATAGTAGCGCTTTGGCCTATTGTTTTGATTCTTTTAGCTTTACTATTTTATTTGTATTGAAATTCCAAATAACATTAGAGTAACCAAGATATATTTACATTTCTTCAGAGAGCGTGAGCTTTGAGGTCAGTATTGAGAACTGCTGCCATAGATGAGCTGCTATAGATGAGCTAACTTTAGTTCCCTATTCCAAAACCCTTGTCACTTGTGCCACTTGTTAATTTTCCCAGTCCCTGAAATGTGCTAACCCTTCTCCCTTAGCGTGGGATATCTTTCTACAAGTGAGTCAGTCTTGAATGCTTATCTCACATCCCTTACTTGTATATAATGGCTGGTTTGCTATATGATTCCTAGATGGTAAATTCTCTTAGCATGGGCTTAATAAATTCATAGATCTCTATGTACACCATCCAAGTCAACAGGTGGGGGATATTTCCTTCTCAGCCTTAAACATTGCTTGGTTCCTGAATTATTAAATATGTTGCTGTCGGAGACCTATGTCATTCCTGATGCATTCTTGGCTTCTAAAATCCGTGCAGATCTTTTTGCTCATCTTCACTCCCATACTATGTGTGTGTCTTTGTCTTTGACCATTGCTTGTATTCCAAGCTTTCTTTTCAGTAGCCTCCCCAGATTTACTGCATGAGAGATAGTTGAAACTAAGATATGGAGTGAGACTTTCAGGAGTATGGCATTAGACTTTGTGGAGTACCTACCACTTGCTGGGAGCTTTGCATTTGTTAAAGTTAAAGCTTGCTTAAATCTCAAATCACTTTCTAAGAAAACTATGATATTTTTTTCCCAATGAGGGAGAAGATATTCAGTGGGTCTAATTTATTGATCATTTAACTAATCTGGAGCCCTCACTTCAATTTGTGTGTATCTGGCTCTTAAAGCCTGTGATTTTTTTTTTTTCCACACTTACTCTCACTCTCTTGGAGAGAGAGAATATGTACAGACAAGACTAGAAAGGTAAAGAATCAACTGTGGATAAATCTCTCCTTAGTCTCCTTAGAAGGTAGACTCAAAAATTGAGAGCCAGAAAAGACAGCTAAAGAAGTGGTAAGAGGATAGCAAGAAAACAGTAGTTGTTATCTGAAAAGCCATGTGCTGGGTGACTTCTAGGAGAAATGTGTCATTGTGGTTGAGTTGGGTAGGGGAGGTATAGCTTGCGAATGGACCTAGTTACTAGTCTGCCAGGCACATTCTGTTGTGTCCCTTTTCTTCACTCATCTTCCAGGCTGCTGGGCACCTCCCTGGAGAGCCCTGGTGTACTCCGCAGGGGACCAGGGCCACAGTCCTCTTAAATATCAAGCATCTCCTGTGTTTCTGAGTTCTGCGTCATGAACTTGCTTTCCACGTAGTGTTTCATTTCAGAAAGAAAGAGTCTTGTAAAATAAAGTTCTCCATTTTCTAGGCCAACTCACTGAAAGTAGAATCCTTATTTTGTCTAGACAGGTTTCTTTGAAGTTGATATGTTGAGGTGCTATCTTGGGGAGCCAGCACTGTAGCTATTTACCATGTTTCCTGAGGCAACCTTGTGTGAGGACCAGAGAATTTTAACAAGTGTCTTGACTTTCTCTGCACCTGGAGATTAATGTGCTAGTAAAAACTTTATGAACCCTTAATCATTCATAGCAAACCTATCGAATCCTCTGAAGCTAAAAGCTTCAGCATTCATAATTAAGAGACAACAGAATAGGACCATGTAAATATGGAACTTGTCTCCCAGAAAATGTAATAAACTTTTTCTTTATCTTTATTTAAGTGTGGGCACTTTAATTTTGGATAGAAAGTTTATTTTTTTATAGACCCATAAATACAGAGAACCAACTAGTGGTTGCCAGAATGGAGGGGGAAGGAGGGAGGGCAAAATGGGTGTAGAGGTAATGGAGAGACAGGTTCCCAGATACAGAATGAATCAGTCATGAGGATGAAAGGTACAGCAAGAGGAATAGAGTCACTGGTATTATAATGGTGACATACAGTGATTTGTGGCAAGCAGGGCATGGTCTATAGAGTTGTTGAATCATTATGTTGTATACCTGAAGTTAATGTAACATTGTGTGTCAACTATATTTAAATTAAAAAAATAAACCGAAGAAGTGTTTTTTCTTAGTTAAGAAAGCCATAAAATTATACTCACTTTTAAGATGAGAATGAAAGAAATTTTTCCTTACTACTGGATAATCTCATGTAATTAGATCAGATTCCCCTTTATAAAGGTGTTTGTTATTGCATTATTAGTTGTGTCCTCTTTCTCCCCCATCACATTATCCTCTGTCTGAAACAATATATGATTACGTTAAGATAGTATATTTGTTTGCGAAGAAGGCTGCTGTAACCAAGTATCACACACTGGGTAGCTTAACAGAAATTTATTGACTCATATTTTTAGAGGCTAGAAGTCTGAGGTTACATTGTCAGCATATTTGGTTCCTTTTGAGGGCACTGAAGGAAAATCTATTCCCGGCCTCTCTCTTAGCTCCAGGGAGTTTACTGGCACTCTGTAGAGTTCCATGGCTTCTGCTACTAACTCCTATGTCTCCCTTCATCTTCACATGGTCATATGCATGTGTGTTTGTGTCTGTGTCCAAATGTCCCCTTTCGATGAGGACACTGGTCATATTGGATTAGGGACTCACTACACTCCAATATGACTTTATCTTAACTAAGTCTGTAATAACCCATATCCAAATAAGATCACATTCTGGGGTACTGTGGATTATGACTTTGTCATACAAATTTTGGAGGGACACAGTTACTCATGACAGATAGAATAGGCTATAATGTGATAATAAATGACTCCCAAATTCTCGTGGCTTAAAACAATGAACTTTTACTTTTTTTTCCCCTCAAAATCCAATGGAAAACATGGTTTGTCTTCCACCATCATGTAATGGCTTAGTTATTGAGCCTCCACATAGCACATGCTCCCATGATCTCCAGGCCAAGGAAAGAGAGTGCTGGAAGGCCTATAACCAGTTAAAACAACAACAACAACAACAACAACAAAAACAGTCTCTTAGAAAGTGTCACTTCTGCTCCAATTTTATTGACAGAAATAAATCACCTTCCTGTCTTTAATTCAAGGGGTCACAGACATGCAATTATTCCTGTATGGCAGGAAAGAAGAAAACTGGAAATATTCATGAGAGGCAATATCCCTTTATCCACATATTCTTACTGATATGGTAAAGATGTCTATTTTGACATCTGGACATCTATTTTGAAGTCTTGGAAAGATTTATTGCTGTCTGGCTCAGTAAGTTTGTTTTCCTAGGACTTGAGATATTGAACCATGAATGAGTTTTCCTTTTTGCCTGTCCCTTACACAGGGATGCTTCATCCTATGATGAAAATGGAAGGTACCTCTTTATGGATCAAAGGCACACTAGTCTATATGGGGAAGAATGTTTATTGGATAAACTATGGCAATATACATGCCTAGATAACCATGGTATGGGACAGGAAGAATGTGTGCATGGGGTCTTCTCTGATCTATTTTATTTTTTGAAGAAAGGATAGCCTTCAAGCTGACATGAACCAGGACTGTGATCATACAAACTGCCCTGAGGAGACATAGATACACAGGAATTAAGATCTTCAGCTAGAAGGAATTATGACATAAATAACCTCTTTAACCACTTCTGTCCCAAAGTGTCCCTCACTTACCCTTTGTCAGATCATCTTTCATAACATTTGTCCCCTTCATAACATTGATCACACTCAGACATTTTCTCATTTGTTTTGTTGCTTCTCACATTTCTGCCATGGACTATATATCCCCGTCTTTCTTCCTATCCAAATATAAGTCCATAAATGCATATACCTACCTCTGTTTTTTCACTTTTAATCTCTGTGTTGAAAATAATATCTGTTTGATACTGGAAGGAAATAATGTATCGAACTAATATAATATAATAACTAATGCTTTAAGATAATATCATAATGGCAGAAGGCATGAATTGGGTGGGGGGAATATTCTTATCACTGTTAAGATCTGGGTAATGGGAACTAGAGGCTTACAATGTAAACATTGACAATTTTTTTTTTAAATTATTTTCTTTCCTAGATTCCAGAGTATATGCATTTCTTTGGAGGTCTCTTATGACCATGTGCTATTTATTGTGAAATTACATACATTTATCTCATTTTCAAGAAACAATACATTTATGTCCAAACATTACATGCCATCTAGTCACAGCAGTTATTCCAAAGGGTCCATGATTTAATACTTGTTGTCACTATGTTTGTAGAGTAATTTGGGGTAAATGAATTTGAGCAGAAACTATTAAGTAAAGTGATTCTTTTCTAAATTACTGTCAGTGTTGAACTGTGTTGCTGATAACTTTTTAATGGAGAAGTTTTACATAGATATTTTAAGGAAACATCTGGATTAAAATAATCTTTTTAAAAGAATGCTTGAGTATTATTGGTGTTTAAAAATAAAAGACAAAATCATTCTTTGGCTTACTTTTTTCTCTAATAGTAGACTGTAATTGAAATAATTATGAAGAGATTCATTGACTACTCAAATGAAAACAATTGACTGAAGAAATAGAGTTGTCATTGCAATCGACCTGAGAATCTCCATGCACTGCTGCTTTGTTTACAGAGATGAGTTTAGGGAAATTACCGGTCCTGGGGCTTTCTAAACCTTGATTGTCAGTATGTCTAACTTTTACTACAAAATGATGCTAAATGTCGTTTTTAGAGATTTTGTATGTACTAAAAGCTTCCCTGAGCTTTCAGTTTGAGGCCATGCCTTCACTCTTAGCTTATGATATTCTGACACAGTTAAGATTCCATCTTTATAATGTTAGAATTAGTGTTACTGGTTTTGTCAGTTTAACAGAATATAATCATATTGTATTCTAGGTAAATGGCATCTCCTGAAGTTGTACAGAGTGATATCTACATTTATATTTAAATGATTGAGAAAGTGAGGAGTAAACCACATAGACTCTTCTAAATCAATGATGATTGTTTGTGATTCAAGCAGTCCTTGAGACAGACTCCATTCCCTTGGCTTCTGATGTGTGTTCCTGGTTATCTGCTTTATTGTCATCTGTCTCCATGGTGGGGTTGAAATAACTTCAGGGAGTCTCTGGCGGTACCTTTGCTACAGTCCAGTGTCTACTTGGCTTCTTTACAAAATACTATCTTTGCTGCATACTCATTAAAGTCATTCTCCCCAGTTTCTAGCTATGAACTGTTGTCACTGTGATGGATTTCCTGACCTTGAGAGTCCATGGCAGCCAAGCTGATGTCATACTGTATTTTGTGTCTCAGTTTTTCGACTGGATAAATGTTCTTTAATTACTGCTGGTTCTTCAACCTTGGGGAAAACTCTGGCAGCATTAACCAGGTTTTGTACTTGACAGTTTGGAAAGAGAGAGGATTTGTCCATATAGCTTAAGTTAAAGGTTTAAATCCATGTGCCAGTTGGTTTTGTACCATAAAGTTAGGTTAACATTACACAAATATTAAATTTACTCAATAGAGATCCCTGCATTAAATGATGATAATTACTTAAAAGTCACTAACTTACCTGTGATGGAGTGCCATAGTGTGACACTGATATACATAAATATTAATGAGATTATTATTTAATTTTTTCAATGGAAAGAGCTCTATGTAAAGATAAAATAATGAACATTTTAATAATTACCTAGAACTAGAAGTAATCAGAGTCAATACTCCTTTGGAAGGTTAGAGCCAAAAACCAAAATTTGGGCCTAAATTACATCAATTGTTTTTTATATTAATGAGATAAACCAAAAAATTAATATTATCCCTCTTGTAATATGTTTGTCTTTTCTGCTATTTATCATCAGTGTTGTATTTTTATGTAGACTGAGTATTTTGTACCATGACGTTTAAAATATTTGCATAGATCTTGCACATTAACTCATTTATTGCTGGTTTTGATCTTAAAATATGCATATGAATTTCTGATTAGAATTTGTTTTTATAGAACATTGTATAAAACAAGAGCTCCATTGGTTCATCAGTTTTTCATTCCTCAGTATCCTTGAAACTTAGTCTAGCACCAATAAGGAATAAATCCTTAGTCAACACTTGCCAAATGAATCTGACAGTGACATAGTCAAAGTCTGGGTTACTGTTGTGTCCTCAGGTATCTCTTATCTGAAAAATGCATATTAGTGCTATAACTTTTACTTTTATCAAAATACATAGTAGGCTACAGCCTCATGACTGGGAGGAACTAAGTTCTAGCCTTGGTTCTGCCACTGAGGAATTGGAAGTAGGATGTGAATGTAAGGAGCCCTGGATCTCCATTTCCTAAACCTGACTGTTTGTTAGCATCATCTTGAGAGGTTTTTCTTGAACACAGATTGCTAGGCTTCACTTGGGACATACTGAACTGGAATCTTCAGAGTTGTGCCAGAGAGTGGGTAATTCTTTAAACTCCGTGAGTAACTCCCATGTGGGCAAGTGAAGGTCTAACATCTAGAAATCAATATTTGGCTTGTTTATTAGGCAAAGGCATTTTTATTTCCTTTTTTTAAGATTTTATTTATTTATTTGAAAAAGAGTGAGAGTGAGAGAGGTCACAGATGGAGAGGAAGAGTAAGAAGGAAAAGCCGACGCTTCACTGAGCAGAGACCCTAATGCAGAGCTCCATCCCAAAACCCTGAGATCATGACCTGAGCTAAACGCAGATGCTTAACCAACTGAGCAGCCTTGGTGCCCTAACAAAGGCTTTTCCTTTCTTAAGTTTTGCAAAAGCCAAATCTTATCCTCTTCCCTCCTCCTCTTCTTTCTTCTTCTCCTTCATCTATGTCTGCCCTTGATTCATGGGTAGAACTTTGGAAATATTAGGAGCTGATGTGGTTTATGTCTGAAGAAATGATATAAGTGACCTAGCCTCAGCAGCAGACATCTGAACTCAGACATACGCATATTCTCTGGGAAGATCATTGCAAGCCTGCTTCTCTCTGCATGTTGAGTCATACAATATATCTCTGATATCTTTTTTTTAAAGCTTTGCTTACTAAGGAAAGAGCTACACTTAGACTATATTCAGTGACAGGATGCCTGTGTTAGCATCTTCAAGAATTATTCCGATTTCCTTCCATCAGCGCAGAATTTTCTATTGATCTTTCTCTGCATTTTTAGTCAGAAAACAGGTTTAAAATATTCAAAAATCTTTATAGTCCATAAAGACTTGATTAAGAAATCAAGTTTTTCTTTCTAAAATTTTAGATCTAAAGAAGTACTCTTTAATTACAAATGCATTTATTCATGTTGTTAAGGAACTTAATCCTTTTATAATAACTTTACCATTCACTGATTTCCAAAAGGGTATGTGCATGTGGTTTAGAGATATAACTATGGCATAGAATAGATCTACTCTAACATTATACTTTAAAACTATAGAGGGAAATTTGAAATCGATAGAGAATTTCAAAGATCAACTATTTCAAGCCATACCTTTTATAACTGAAGACACTGGGTTTGTTCATCTACCCTAAGTCACACTTGTTTAAATCTAGAAATCTTCATTCCCACCCTATGTTTCCAAGTGAACTTTCTCAGCTTTGATGCAATAATAACTTTTTTTTACTAAGTAACCTTTTATCATACCATCAATGGCCTGCTTTATCTCTTTTTTACACTCCTGACTTTACATTATCCCATCTTTACACTACAAAGGCCTGGGCCCACAGTTGGTGTAGACATTTGTGGATGAATTGAAATGGATAAACACGAAGGGATATAGGAAGTGTGTGCAATTGCACATAATACATCAGGCATGTTACATCTTATCCAAGCCACAAGCCATAGCATCTTATGTAGATACTCTTGATGGAAAGAAAGAAGAAACTTCAGGATAAATGCCTCAACAGCTGTCAATGTTAAGTAATCTCTTAAAGTTGTGAGAGCCTCCATTTGCCTTCAAGAGTTGTGACATATGGTCAAAAATAGCTTGAAGATTTATTGTGTCATCTCTATTGGATGAGATTCAAAATACACTTTAAGAAAGATTCCATCCCTCATCATCCTTGAAAAGATCCTTCAGAACTCATAGAGCATATAGAAAGCAGACGGAGAATGATGAAGTTCAGATGCCTAAAAATGACAGACTCTAATCAGGATTGCCAACCTATCACAAAAAATTACTGGGAAAAAATGCAAATTTTCTACTGACACCACACTTTTCAACACTGACATCCCATTGACCTGCAGAAATCTGTGGTATAGATAAGGCTCGCAAATTATTCTTCTCCAGGATGACAGTAGGATGGGAAGGCGTTACATTTTTATGAAGCGGTCATTCATTTCAATTTTGAGAATTTAGCCTCAAAGATGAAAAAGCTAAGAAACTCGAGTTTGTCAATGGATTCTCGCTGATGTAAAGATTGTAAGAAAAAAAATCTCTCTACTTATATTTTGTAAAAATGAAAAAACTAAGGCAGAAAAAAGGAAATGCTGACTACATAGAAATGAAAAAGCACAATAACAACTTGTAGAAAACATTACAGTAAAGAGGTCACCTAACGTAATAAACTCTCCTGGGCACAAGCAGAAAATCACTGAGCCTACTGTGTATATGAGAAGAAAAGAATCAAAGAATGAAACACTACAAAGCACACTTCGCTGGTTTGGCAAGTGTCGGGACTTCACCATGTCCTCCCTTCCTCTTTCCCTACCCTTTGCCCTGCATCTGCTCTGCTTCCCTGCTATTTGCCTCCTAAGGTTCTAAAATACTGCTCAAAACATTTCTAAAGCCTTCCTGACATATGACAGTTTGTGTATGAATCATTTTATTTAAGAATTAGGACAATCTCTTTTGTTTGAAGTGGAATAAATTGTGCTCCAATTTCAGATGCTTATGAAAAATACATTGTGCTTCAGCCCAAATATGATGTGGCATAAATCACTCCGGCCCTCATATTCTAGGGCAACTTTCAGATTGGAAATTAAATTACATGCTGTCTAATCTATTATTATTTTAGGCAAATCCCTGATTATCTTCTACTTTGAATGTTTTATTATGTAGCCATGACATCAGGCCCCTGCGTTGGTGCTTATTTGAAGAGGAGAAAGAAATAATGTCTAGATATCTGGCTTCAGTGGATGTTGGCCAAAATGTCTACCACAATTCATCTAGTAGACCGGAAGACCAGATGGACATTATAAATTATATTCAATCTTGTGGGAACTGGGCATTTTTTCTAGATTCGTTTGGGTGTAAAGTACTGTTTGTTTCTAGTGTGATCCAAATACCAGATCTGCCCAAAGTTGAATGCAGTCGTGCAGCTCAGGCCACCGCCATGTTTGGGAGTTGTGATTTGTTTTTTGACAGTAGACCTTTATCATCCTTTATTGTAGAAATCTCATTAGTAATTTTTGGCATGCTACTCTACCAATGTTGAGCTTTGTTGATTGAAATAAAGACCATGTTAGGACCTGACTGACAACAAATCTAATTAACCTGAACCATACTCTGGAACACCTTTTGAAATCATGTTGCCTTGTAAAGTAAATTATACCCTTTTTTTTTCCTTGTCTAATAAACTGAGAGGCTATCATCCAAAGATGGTCTTCTATCAATCCTCAGGCATGCTAGTTTTTTGTTTGTTTGATTGATTTTTTTTTTCCTAGCCTCTGCCTTGACCTCCTTTCTTTTTTCTCTCATCTTTGCCTGGATAAATCCTCAAATTTCTGTTTATGAGTTACCATTCCTGACTACCCTATGTAAAATGGTTTACCTAGATATTCTCTGCTTCAGTCTTCTGTGTCTATCCCAAATATAATGTAGTAAATAATTACGATTTGAGTATTTACTTATTTTTCAATAGTTTTCCTAGCTAGCATGTAAGCTGTGTGCCAGGGCAAAACTGTTTAGCTGGTTAGATTTTATTCTAGAACCTAACATCATCTCTGACACTAAAGGCTCAGCCGGTATATATGACATGAGTTTCAGTGAATGAGTTTTAAAACTGGGGTCATCTATATTACTTATGTTATGGAAGAGTTAATATTCAAAACAAGATGGTATAGTTTGGTTTTCTGTTAGTTCTGTTTGATGATTGTGGTTGTTTAGTAAGAATGTATTGAACGCCTGGCTGAGTTCTACGGGGGATGTTTAGAGTTCATGTGGTCCTTGTTTCCCAAAGAGCACTTAATCTAGTAGAGCACTGGCAATGAATAGAGAGATGGTTGAATACAAGGAAATAGTTAACTACTGGCTGATTGTAGAGTCAGCCTCTAGGCTTTAACTCTCATGTGCTGGTAAAGTAGTATTGTAGATTTGGCAACAGTAAGTTTGCTGTCTTATCAGTTTTAATTTGCTTTTTAACATTAATTGAGCTTTAATTCTGGGCTACTCTCTCTATGATGTCATCCTTAAAATAAATGTTTGAGGGCAATTATTATCTGCATTTTACTAATAATAAAAGTGAAGACAAAGAGGTAAAATAAGCTTCCCAGTGTCCTACAGCAGACAAAGTAGAGCATAAGGCTTCAGATCCATGTTTTCTCATTCTGAGTTTAGAACGTTTTTCTCGGGATCCTTGGGTTGTGCAGCGGTTTGGCGCCTGCCTTTGGCCCAGGGCGCGATCCTGGAGACCCAGGATTGAATCCCATGTCGGGCTCCCTGCATGGAGCCTGCTTCTCCCTCTGCCTATGTCTCTGCCTCTCTCTCTCTCTCTCTCTCTCTCTGTGACTATCATAAATAAATAAAAATAAAAATAAAATTAAAAAAATAAAGAAAAGTTAAAAAAAAAAGAACGTTTTTCTCTATACCTCGTTGCCTTTCTTACATTTACTCTTGAGCAAAATGGAAGCAAACCCTTTCTCTTTTGCATGAGAATTTGACCTTTGGTTAATTCTCTAATTTTGATCAACTGATAACCTCTTGGATGTAGTACACCAACTTGGTTACTAAGCAATATTGCTTCTGTCATGATTGTGATTGCCTCTGTACTGGGAGGAATTATAAATTAATTGTAAATATCCAATATAGTTGCCATACTATTGGGCTTCCCTGAGTATGGTGACATCTAAATACTTTGTGCCTTGATGGGTACCCTGGGAGCTATGCCTGTGGGGTTGATGTAGCAGATCCTGTTGAGCATCAGACTTTTAACCAGGGCAACTTTCACTTCCCCTTATGTGTATCTTGTCTCTTGGTACCTGAGCAAATGTGTACATTGCTACAGAAGAATCTTGCAGGAGAATGCCTAATGCTGTACTGTTGGCAAGCTGTGATTCAGGGTTCCTAGCAAGTTAAGTGACAGGTGTCAGGTGTGGCTCATGGTTATCTTAGCCAGAATGTTTGATTGAGTTCTCAAACCATTAAAGAGGGTTATAACAAGTAAAAGTCTTAAATGTATTTCCATATACATGACAAATATCTTCAATAATCAGCTTTGTCTTTTAATAGTCATTGGCTTGTCTCGAATGAATTTGGGCTCTTGAATTTTAAGATACTATTTGGACTAGCTCCCCTACTTTAATCAAATTGATGCCTCAAAATGAGAAATTTCATCTACTTCTCCCTGTGCTCCAAATGAGACTGTTGAATGTTATTTCTTTGGTGAAAAATAGTTACAAACTCACTGAGATGAAACATCCCCATAGAGCCTAGAGATTTAATATGCTTATGTATCTTATTGTAATAAAGAAAGTGGTATTGTGGGTCGGGTACTGGATTTTGAAATGAATATGCAATATATTTTTATTTTTTTATTTTTAAGTGTTAAATAGCTTCCCATAATACTGTTGTATTCTTTTAAAATATGGAATGTTGCTCTGATTCACAGGAGTCAGAAGAAAACGGTCATGAGTGTGGTGTTCACCAATATACACAGTGTTAGAGAAATGCATGCATGACATACAGGTCACCCTAAAAATGACTTTAAGTTAAACTAACAAAAATATTAATATCTAAAGTAAACTAACTGGGACAATTTCTAATTAATGCAATTGCACCAGGCAAGGATAGGGCAGTTTGATTAGATAAAGTGAAAATAAAAGCTTGGCTTGATTTTGTAAATTGTCAAAGAAAACCATTGTAGCCACCCCAATATTTCATTGCAAATGACACTAATTAGACATTTCTCCCCCCAACTCTTGCTTTCTCAGAGGGCAGAGGTCTTAGCTTAGTTTTCCACTTCAACCTGGTTACTTTGTGTCTAATCTCCAGGATAATTAAGATCATTTTAAAAGTTATCTGAAAAAAATATAAAAAATGGCTAGATTTTGTACTATGTAGCATTACCTCAGACCTTACTAAAAAATAATAACATAACTGGAAGTTTTGTACTCACTTTACTCCATTTTTTCCTTATTTTGTCTTATTTTTAAAACTGTGTAGCTAACGGGGTTTATTCTTTTCATTTTGGTGTGCATGTCTGAATTTTAACATGTCTTGATTTGGATAATCGCTTGTTAACACTGGGGATGTGGAAGAAGATAAAAGCTCTTTGTTGGCCGTGTGATTATAGAAATTTTTTCCCATTTGTAACTTGTACTTTGATTCTCTGAAGAGTGAAAACAGAACAGAAAGGTTTTCAGATTTTATGATGCCAAGTTCATCAATGCATAAGAAGAGAGATGTACATCTAGGTTTATTTGTTTATTTATGTTTGGCATAGGTGTGCTCAGCTGTCCTAACACCCTTTCTTTAAAAGGCGACCCCTTATCCTTTTCATTACTTTTGCATCTTGGTCAGAAATCTGATAGCCATTACATTCTGTTGGTTAGTATGCACTTTGGATTAGTCTAGTTTTATAGTAAGTCTTAAGATTGAATAATGTAATCCCTTCAACTGTGGTGGGGTTTTTTTTCTAGAATGTTATAGTAATTTATATGCTTTTCCGTATAAATTTTAGAATCAGCTTGTCCATAGCTACAAACAAACAAACAAACAAAAAAAAGAAAAGAAAAGAAAAGAAAAGAAATAAAAAAGAAAAATCCTGCAGAAGTTTTTATTGGAATTGTATTAAATCTAGAGGTAGGGACACCTGGGTGGCTCAGTGGTTGAGCATCTGCCTTCAGCCCAGGGTGCAATCCTGGAGTCCTGGGGTCGAGTCCGGCATTGGGCTCCCTGCATAGAGCCTGCTTCTCCCCCAGCCTGTGTCTCTGCCTCTTTCTCTCTGTATCTCTCATGGATAAATAAATAAAATCTTAAAAAAAAAATCTAGAGGTAATTCGGGGAGAATCGACATCTTCTATTTTTATTTTTAAAAAGATTGATTTATTTGAGAGGGGGCTAGCGCAAGTTGGGGGAGGGCCAGAGAGAGAATCTCAAGCAGGATTTCCCCCGACCCCACTGAGTGCGGAGCCCCATGGGGGGCTCAGTCCCAAGACCCTGAGATCATGACCTGAGGCAAAAGCAAGAGTTGGACATGTAACCAACTGAGCCGCTCAAGTGCACCCCACCTCCCCCAACACTTTTATTAGATAAGCCTTCTAATTGGTGCACATCTCTTTCCATTCATTAGATCTTCTTTGACTTCTTTCATTGATCCTTTATAGTTCTCTGCAATAGATTCTATACCCAATTATTTCCTTTTTTTGGAGCCATTATAAATGATACTTTGGGAAAAAATTAGATTTTGAATTGTACATTTCCAGGATGTAAAAATATGGCTAATTTTGAGTGTTGATCATGTACCCTGAGGCCTTGCTAAACATGTTTGTTAGTTTTAAGGAATTTTTTTTGTGTGTACATTTGTTGTGGTTTTCTATGTAAACATCAGCAAATAGGCACAGATTTATTTTTTCCTTTTCAATCAGTGTATCTTTTATTTCTATTCTTGACTTATGGCACTGGCAAGGATTCTCAGGACAGTGTTCAATAAGATGATCGATATAGCATTGTTGTGGATGCCATTTATTAGGTTAAGAAAGCTCTCTTCTACTTTCAGTTTGCCAAGAGAGTTTTCTGACAAAGTTTGAATAAAATTGGTACCATTTCTTCTTGAAGGTTTGATAGAAATTGCTAGTGAAACTCCAGATTTGGAGATTCCTTTTAAAAAAATATTCTTTTCCCAATGGTAATTTCTTTAATAGTTACAGGATCATAAATGTTATCTATTTAATTTTCAGTAATTTTTTGCAGTTTGTAGGTTTTAAGGAATTGATTCATTTCATTGAAATTGTTGGAATTGTGTACACAGATTTGTTCATATACTGCCTCATTATCCTTTCAATGCCTGTAGGATTTGTAGTGATATTTTCCTTTCTATTCTTGATTTTGGTAATCTGTGTCTTCTCTGTTCTGGTTTTCCAAAGATTTTTCAATTTCTTTGACCTTCTATAAATCAGTTTTTGGATTTATTGACCACCAATGTTTTTCTTTTTTCAATTCATTGATTTCTGCCTTTACCTTTCTTATTTTCCTTCCTCTACTTCCTTTGCATTTATTTGGACTTTTTTTCATAGTTACTTAAGATAAAAATTTTGAGACATTTTTTCTTTCTAATAGAAGCATGTAATGTTATAAATTTTCGCCTATACTTTAGATGTGTCACAATTTTAACATATTGTATTTTCATTTTCATTCAATTTAAAGTATTGTCTAATACTCCTTGAGATTTTCTTTTCATTCATGGATTATTTAGAAGTGTATTGATAACTTCCAGGTATTTGAGGGAAATTTTCTCTTAATTTTCTGTTACTGATTTCTAGTTTAAAACAATTATGAGGGGCAGCCTGGGTGGCTCAGCGGTTTTGCGCTGCCTTCGGCCCAGGGCGTGATCCTGGAGACCCGTGATCGAGTCCCACATTGGGCTCCCTGCATGGAGCCTGCTTCTCCCTCTGCCTGTGTCTCTGCCTCTCTCTCTCTCTCTCTCTCTGTGCCTCTCATGAATAAATAAAATCTTAAAAAAAATAAAACAATTATGATCTAGAAACATACTGTATACAATTTAATTATTTCCAGTTTGTTACTATTTGTTTTACAAACTAGGATATGGTCTATCTTGGGGAATGATCTAGGTTCATTTGAATAGAATGTATATTCTACTGTTGCTGGCTTGAGTAACCTGTAAATGTCAATTACATTTAGTTGAGTGATGTTAATTTTCAGTTCTTTTTTTTTAAGATTTTATTATTTATGAGAGAGTGAGAGAGAAGCAGAGACACAGGCAGAGGGAGAAGCAGACTCCATGCAGGGAGCCTTATGTGGGACTCCATCTCGGGACTCCAGGATCACGTCCTGGGCCAAAGGCAGACACTCAACCGCTTAGCCCCCCAAGCGTCCCATAATTTTCAGTTCTTCTCAATCCTGGCTGATTTACCTCCTACAGGTCGTAGCTAGCGCTGAGGGAGAAGTGTTGAAATCTTCAACTATATTTGTCTATTTATCTATTTCTCTTTTCTGTATTGTTCATTTAGGCTTCATATATTTAGCTTTATTTTTTGTACATACCCAATTAAGATGGTTCTTTTTAACGACTTGACCCTTTACTGTTATGGATTTGTGTCTCTTTAATATCTTTTCCTGAGCAATTTAGATTTTTGTTATTCTCACATGCTGAGTAATTTGGGTCTTATTATGGATACTTTGAATATTGCACAAAACTCTAGATTCAGTTACATTTAGTAGAAATTGTCTGATATTTCTATTTTTCATAATCAGGCTGGTTAGGTTCAAGATAGTATTTTGACCCACTGCATCAAAGTTCCAGTGTTGGTTCAATTCTTAAATCTTTTCAGTGTTGTTTGCATGTGTCACATGTGTGAGCACCCCAAGGCCAGCTTGAGGCTTTTGTGGTGGCTTATCTACTAATTCAGTTCCCAAAGTTTTTGGCATGCTGAATAGGATCAAATCTGTACATGTGCAGTTGAAGGTGAGCTCAGGTGTTCAAAAAACCTTATGAGGTCACTTTTCAGGCTCTTCTCTTTGTCTTATTTCCCCAGAAATTTTCTGTTGGCTGATGCTTCTCTTTCTCCATCCAGAATACAGAGGCTTTAGTTACCTCCCTCCTCCATGTGCTTCTGCGGATGGGTCAGCATCCTGCCAAGCTGTTGGAGGACAGACAGAAACAAACAAACAAGCAAGCAAGCAGAGGTTGGTCCCACCCTTTTGTAGCCCCAGTTCAATCAGATGAAGAGGATAGTTCCTCTCCCTTAGAGTTTGGCTCCTGCCAGCTCCCATTGCAGCAGGCTGTGTCTGTCATGACAGATTGCTGTGGGCTGAGGTGTAGGACAGTGGAGAATGGAAAGAAAATGGGATATCTTTGCCCTCTCGGCCAGAGTATCCTTTTGGAGATCTGTGAGCCAGCACTTGAAGCCTCCTCCTAGAATTCTCTCCCCACTGCCCACTGCCAGTGCGTTGAGTTCAGGCCAGGGTATACCAGAAGAGAAAAAATGGTAAACTCATCACAGGATTGGTCGTATTTCAAATTCTGGTCTTCTCCATTTTTTTAAACAGTCTTTCATCAAGATGCTATTCAGTTGGTGTGATTTAAATGAATCTATACCAAATATTATGGTGGTTGAAACATGTCAGAATGCAAAAGTATGATGCCTTGATTTAATAACTCTGTCTTTAGGAAACCGATGAGACAGCTGTATTTCTTATAGATTACTCCAAATTATTACTATCAATTTACTTCAAAACTTTTAATATTTTATTTATTTGAAAGAAATAGTGAGAAAGAGAGCACAAGTGGGGAGGAGAGGGAGAAGCAAGCTTCCCCGCTGAGCAGGGAGCCTGTCTGGGGCTCGATCCCATGAGCCTGAGATCAAGACTTCAGTCTAAAGACAGGCTTAAACAACTGAGCCACCCAGGGGCCCCTACTTTAAAACTTTTTGATTGTAGAGTAAAACTCAGACTTTCCTGATGAATGAAACTATATAGATTGTGCCTTAATTACACTTTTTTCAGTACTCTACCCTGGAGTCAATATGATTAATAGGAAATAAGTAAATCTTGTGTCTGTGAAACCCCAGGAAAGATGATGAACTTGGAGTTAAATGCATTGTCAGATGTTTTGCTTTTAGACCAAATATACAAAGAGAGGCAACAATCTATATGGTTTTTACAAGGGAAAGTAACCTGTTGAACTATTTTTTTTTTCACCATGTTCAACAGAGTACTTAGGAAGAAAGAGATTAATTCATTTTTAATGCTAAGAAAATACAGTCATTAAAAAGTAGATAATATAAAATGCCAGAAATGCTTTTAACATTACAAGAAGTGCACTTCTTTCTTAAATAGCTTGCTACTTTTGGAGATATAGATATGCTAAAGTATTAAATATTAAAATAGAGGTTGCTTTTTAAAATGCAGTGTTTCTTATCAGAAAAAAAAACAGTTTGAACAAGCATTTCTCTTGTATAATTCATGATATTGCTAATAAGATAGTCTAGGAGAATTATTTGTTAGGCTTTTGAGAATGAATAGATTTTTTTTTTACAAGAGAATATTCACTTGTTCATGTCTTCTTAAATATATATGAATACTGTTAGACTGTGTGGGATAGTCACTTGGCAGATTTAGTCATACTAATGTGGTTTCTTCTTGTTTAATTAGAAACACTAACCAAACAGGAATATTGATGTGAATTTCACCACCTTGAACATTATCATAACTCAGCAATACATTCTGAATCTTGATGATGGGAAAATAAATTTTGAAAAACTGTCCCTCTGAACACTGCTACTCTATGATTTTCTGGAAGAGGAATGAATATCACTTGTTTTTCCTTTAATTTTTTAAAAAATTTTGTAAGTAACCCAGTAATCTGGAAATGGGCATTCGACTTAAAAAGAATACTCCTCTCTTTGATTTTAACACTTGTGCCTTCATCCATTGGCATATTAGTAGCTTTATATGGTAGTAATAAGCAATGGACAGTTGACCAAGCTCTTTCAAATAACTTTCTTTAGAGTTCTGTGCTGCATCATCAGTTCAGAAAGAAACACGGTTTATGCAAAAGTCATTCATAGGATTTAGATTCATTACACCTGAGTTATCATGGTGGATATAGTTTTAATACGCAAGTGTTGATTACTCCAAGTGCTTTACCAAAAGCACCAAAAGTGTTGATTACTCCAAGTGCTTTACCAAACTCTATGTACCTGTATCGTTATGTAGCTACATAGCATGTGAAAAATAGAAATAATTTCTCAGGGCAAGTTGGTGAGTGCCTTTTCTTAATTATATTGTGCCTTTAAAACCAGTTATCCAGTATTAACGAGTATTTTTAAAAGATAGCAAATCTTTGGTTTTGGTCACTTAAATTGCATAAATAAAATATTGTGTTATGTAAACATAGAAGATTAAAAATATATTAAATAGGAATATACAATTCTGAAACATTATTTTCTTGAGGACGATCTCTTTAATGTAAAGAAAATTTTGATATATAAAATTCTCATGTTAACCTAATGTTACAGTCCCCTTGGGCTTCTAAATGAATTGAAATCAATGTTCATTATTATATGGCACCTATAAGAACCACGTCTAGATGTTCTGAGGAAGTTTCGATGAATAACATCTGATATTTTTTTCTCTGATTAGCTATACACATTGTGGGATTGTAACCTGTTGCCAAATGGTTTAATATTTAACAATACTGGGCAGCCCCAGTGGCTCAGCGGTTTAGCGCTGCCTTCGGCCCGGGGAGTGGTTCTGGAGACCAGGGATCGAGTCCCGCATCGGGCTCCTGGCATGGAGCCTGCTTCTCTCTTTGCCTGTGTCTCTGCCTCTTTCTCTCTCTCTCTCTCTGTGTGTCTCTAATAAATGGATAAAGTCTTAAAAAATAATAATAAAATAAAAAATAAAATCCTCTACACAGTGTAGAATTAAGAGGGTAAAAAAAATTAACAATACTTACATAAAAGCCAAACAATATTTTAGAGCATCCTAGATTTTAAAATATTAGTTAGATTTTCTTTGAGGAAAAAAAAAGTTCTTGTAAACTCACAGAATTAAAGACCATTTTGGTTACTTCTAGAAATCTAATTACTTTAATTCTTAAAGCATATTAGCTATTATTTCCATGAATGGGAAAAATGAAGATCCCTCTTGGGGCATTCAAATGCTAGAGCCATTTACTCTGCAAGTTTTTTGCAACTCCTCTCTGGTTTTGGCTGATAATGACATATTTTTATGATGCTTAAGTAAGTTTTCATGCTTCCAGAGAAAACTTAAGAGACTAAATGGGTTAGTAAGTTCTTGGGGCATATTAGAGAACCGCCAAAACTCAGTTAACTCAACTATCATAAGCAAACAGTGCACAGGGACATTGTTTATTTGCTTAAAAAGAAGGATATATTCAGAGGAACATTTGGACATGTGCATATAATTTATAGGGCTGAGAATCAGTACCCTTTTAAGGACAATTCCCATGTATTGAGCTGGGAATAGTAATACAAGTAAAATCTGACATAGTTTCTGCATAAAATTCTTTTTCTCCCAGGATGTTGTAATTTTGAGAATTCCTTTAATTACTTCATCCTTAACTATTTGATTCTTATGTACAGAATAAGTACAATCATAACAGCAGGTGTTCTTTTTAATATAAGAAAAAAATGTAGGAAGCCTTTTAATCTTAATATGCTACTGTATATGAGCTGCTTGTTTAGAATTATTAATAAATAAGACAATGGCACTTGGGTGGTCTATTTGTGAATATATACTTTTTCTTTCCTTATTACAGCTTTCAAAATGGAGACATTTAGAATAGCCAGAGCTCGTTTATTTAACATTTTGGGGACTATTATCATGGCCGTTGGAAATGATTAAACCTGGCCAAGAAAAGTTTAGCCTACCAATCATAGAATCAAACTAAATAAGTTTTATCCATAGGTTCAGTGTTTAATTCTTTCTGGCACTATTGTGGTCTCCAGTGATAAAAGTCAATACTGCAGGATTCAGGACCTGAAGGCATTTATTCTTTAGTCCTCTCTAGGCGCCAAAGTGATTGACATGCAAAATAGGCCTAAGAAGAGCATATTGAATGAAATCACCATTTACAAATCCTTGAAATCCTCATTTACAAATCAATCTGAGACAGGGTAGGATGAATCATTGCATCAAGATTGCATCCACGTGGGTATATTTTATTGATCAAATCCTAAAATAATTTGTTAGAATAAATAAATTTTGAAGATAAAATGAAGTTATCCAAAACAACCCTTCTCAGAGTGTTTATCTAGATCTTCGGGATCCATGGGACATTAAGGAGAATTTCAGGGTGGGGTCACATAGATTTGGCATGGTGGTAAGGAGGCATGTAAGGGAGGCATGTAAGGGAGATGTTGCTAGAAAAACATAGGAAAGTCATGTTGCATCTCTGTAAAATGGCCAGTTACAACATGATATGTATCCATGAAGTGTGCCTGAAATAGGGAGACAAACTCTCCAAAACTTATCAAAACTATTCACCCCAACCTGTTCTTTGGTACTTTAAAGGACATGTGCACCATCAGAAGTAGTATTGGAAATACCTGTAAAGACTACTAAACCCTACGTATGTTGGACCTTTTAAGAGAGACAGGAATAATAAAAAGTTCTATAGACGTGATCAGAAAGGGAGATTCTTTTCCTCACAGAACCGGAGCTTAAGTTATTGGAGTGAAGGAACCATAAAGAATTATTTGCCTGGAGGCCACTTGAACCAGATGACATCTAGACTTGAAAGATAGACCCTGCAACCAGAATAAAGCTACATTTTGTTTAAAAGGAACACACCTGCTTGGAAAAGGCCTGGAACAGTATTATATGTCA